>NC_064809.1:8906542-9220045 GCF_023721935.1 Panthera uncia | reverse complement strand
TGTGTGTGTGTGTGTGTGTGTGTGTGTGTGTGTGTGTGTGTGTGTGTGTGTTTTGGTCTTGATGAATCTCATAAGACATTTATCAATTTTATTGATCTCTAGGAAAAATAAAGTGTTTTATTAACTTTTCTATTAACTTTCTATTATTTTTTACTCAATTTATATTTTCTTTTATGTGTTAATCCTTTTATTCTATTTACTTGGGGCTTAATTTACTCTTCTTTCTAGTTTAATATGGAAGTTTAGAACTTTAATTTGCTCTACAGTTTTCTTTACTTGTATTGTCCTTATCTGAATATGGTATTAAGACAATGCTGACCTCATACAATGATTTAGGAAGCAGTTCTTCAGCCTCTATTTTCTGTCAAAGATTGTAGAGAATTGGTATAGTTTCCTCCTTACATGTTTCGTGAAGTCATCAGGGAACCCATCCAAGCCTAATGCTTTCTGTTTTGGAAGGTTACTAATTATTGATTTAACTTCTTTAAAGACAAAGGCCTATTCAGATGGTCTTTTTCTTCCAGTGTGAGTTTTTACAGACTGTATGCTTTCAACGAATTGTTCCATTTTATCTAGATTATCAATTTATGACCAGAGAGTTATTTGTAATATTACTTTATTATCCTTTCATTGTCCATAGGGTCAGCAGTGATGGCTCCTTTTTTCATTTCTGATATTAGTAATTTGAGTCTTCTCTCCCTTTTCTGTAGTCACTACAGCTAGAATTATATTAATTTTATTGCCCTTTTAAAATAAAACAGCTCTTTTAATTTACTGATTTTACCTGTTGCTTGTTTTCAATTTTATTGGTTTTTCACTTTATTTCTTTTCTTCTGTTTATTGTGCTCTTCTTTTTCTAGTTTCCTAAGAGATTAGATTATTGATTTGAGATTTTTCCTATTTTCTAATATATACATTCATTTCTATAAATTTCCATCAAAACATCACCCTTGCAACATTACACTAATATGCTATATTTTATTTCATTTCCATTTAGTCCAAAATATTTTAAAATTTCTCTTGAAAACTCTTTGCCCCATGTGTTAATTAGAAGTGAGTTGTTTAATCTCTAAATATTTTGAAATTTCTAGCTATCTTTCTGTTATTGATTTCTAGCTAAATTCCATTGTGGTCTGAGCATATACTTTTATGATTTTTATTGTTGTACACTTATTATGGAATATTTTATATCCCAGAGGTAGTTTGTTTTGATGAATGGTCCATGTGGGCTTGAGAAGAATTTGCATGATGCTATTACTGGATGTAATAGTTAAAAGATGTCCATTATATCCAGTTTATTGATGTTGAATTCAACTATATCCTTACTGATTTTCTATCCACTGGGTATGTCCATTACTGATACAGGGGTTTTGATGTCTCTAAATATAATAGTGGATCTATTTCTCCTTGCAGTCCTATCAATTTTTGTCATATATTTTGATACTCTTTTGTTAAGCATATACACATTATACATTAAATTTCTTCAAGAATTGGTTTCTTTATCACTATATAATGCCCCTCTTTTTCCTGATAATTTCCCTTGCTGAAATTGGCTTTGTCTGCAATTAATATACATATTCCAACTTTCCCTAGTATTAGCATAGTATATCATTCCCTCTCCCTTTTTTAATTTTTTTAATGTTTATTTTTAAGACAGAGAAAGTGATAGAGTGCAAGCAGGGGATGGGCAGAGAGAGAGGGAGACACAGAATCCTAAGCAGGATCCAGGCTCTGAGCTGTCAGCATAGATCCTGACTCCTCTCCCTTTTTTTCAAATCTGTTTGTCTTTTTATTTAAAGTGTATTCTTTACACTGAGCTGGGTGGCTCAGTCAGTTGAGCATGTCACTTCAGCTCAGGTCATGATCTCAAGATTTGTGAGTTCAAGCCCCTCACTGGGCTTGCTGCTGTCCGGGCTCACTGCTGACAGCACAGAGCCTGCTTCAGACCCTCTTTTCCCCTCTGTCTCTGCCCCTCCCCTCTTGTGCTTGCTCTCAAACATAAATAAACCTTAAAAACAAATAAAAAGATATGGGTCACCTGAGTGGCTCAGTCAGTTGAGCATTTGACTTCAGTTCAGGTCATGATCTCACGGTCTGTGGGTTTGAGCCCTGCATCGGCTCTGTGCTGACAGCTCAGAGCCTGGAGCTTGCTTTGAATCCTGTGTCTCCCTCTCTCTCTGCCCCTCCCCCACTCATGCTCTGTCTCTCTCTCTGTGTCAAAAATAAATGAACATTAAAAAAATTAAAAATAAAAATAAATTAAAAAAATAAAGTGCGTTCTTATAGGCAACATATAGCTGGTCTTTTTTCAATCTTCTCTGATATCTGACAATATCTGTGTTTTAACTGATATAGTTAGATTATTCACATTGATAGTGATTATTGATATCATTGAATTTATTTTACCATATTTGTTATTGTTTTCTATTACTTGCCCTTCTTCTTTGCTTGTTTTTTTTTTCTTTTTTTTCTTTCACTCTTTTTCTACCTTCTCTGGTTTCAGTGGAACATTTTAAATGGTGCTAGTTTATTTCCTCTCTTAGTATGTCAACTGTATTTCTTTAAAAATTGTTTTTAATGATTGCCTTAGAATTTGCAATGTACATCTATAACTAATCTAACTCCACTTTCAAATCACACTATGCATTTTATTGCTAGTACATGTACCTTATTACAGAGTATTTCTAATTTCTCCTTTCTATGTCAAAACATTGCTGCCATTCATTTCACTTATCCATGAGCTATATAATTACTGAATATACTGCTGTTGTTATTATTTTGAACAAATTTTTATCTATTAGGTCAACAGGGGTAAGAAATGTAAATATTTTATTTTACATTCGTTTATCCCTTTTCTAATGATCTACTTTTCTTTATATAGATCTGAGTTTCTGACACACATCATTTCTGATGAAATTTTTTTAACATTTCTTGCAAAATACATCTATTAGTCACAAACCCCTCAATTTTTGTTTAGGAAAGTCTTAATCTCTCTTACATTTTTGAAGGATAATTTCACAGGATACAGAGTTCTAGCTTCAACAGTGGTTACTTTCTTCAAACTATATATTTCCCTCCACTCTTGCATATTTTCTGAAGAGAAGTCCAGCACAACTCTTACCCTTTCTTTTCTCTATGTACAGTGTTGCTCCCTCTACCCCTGACTTCTTTCAAGATTTTCTCTTTATTTTTGATTTTCTAAAGTTTAATCATTATATCCTGTTTTTTTTTGTTTGTTTTCTGTTTTTTGTTCATTTGTTTTGTTTGGTATTTATCCTACTTGATGTTCTGTGAGAATCTTGGGTCTGCATTTTGATGTTTGCCATTAATATTAGAAAATTCTCAGCCATTGTTCCTCAAATATTTCTTCTGCTCCTTTCTGTCTTTCTTCTCCTTCTGGTATTCCCAATTGACATATATTTCACCCTTTGTAATTGTCTCACAATTCTTGAATATTCTGTGACATCTATTTGAAATTTAACTTCATTGAGGAATAACTGACAACATATATATTTACATATGTGATTTTATATACAAATACATTGTAAAACAATAGCCAGGATCAAGATAATTAACATAGCCGTCACTTCTCATAGTCAACATTAGCTAACTCGTGTGTGTATATGCATGTGTGGGTATGTGTATGGTAATGCTTATGATCTACTCTCAGCAACTTTCAGTAACAATACCATATTGTGAACTATAGCCTCCATGTTATATATTAGATGTTCAGAAATTATTCTTCTTATAAGAGAAAAATTGTACTCTTTGACCTACATCACCCCATATCCTCATCTCCCCCAGCTCTAGGAAACCCCCGTCTATTCTCTGTTTCTATCAAATTTTAATTTTAATTCTACATATAAGTGATACCATACAAGATTTGTCTTTCTCTTTCTGTCTTATTTCACTTATAATGCCATCCAGATTAATCCATGTTGCTACTAATGGCAAAATTTTTCTTCTTTATTTTGGCAGTCTAGTTTATTTTTCTGTTTGCATTTCAGTTTTGAAAGTTTCTGTTGACCTCTCTTCAAGTTTACTGTTTCTTTCAACTGTTTGTAATTCATTGTTGTGCCCATCAAAGGCATTCTTTATTTGTATTGCTGTGTTTATTCTTTCTTAAGAGTTTCCACCTCTCTGCTTACATTGCCCATATATTACTATGTGTTGTCTACTTTTTTACTAGATGCCTTAGCATATTAATTATAGTTTGAAATCTTGGTCTGATTATTCATATGTGAATCTGGTTTTGATGCTGGCTGTTTTGTTTTGTTTTTTGTTTTTGTTTTTGTCTTCAATGGCCAGAAAAACTGGTTCTGTTTTGATGGATTTATTTTTATCTTCATTATGTATCATATTGTTTTGCTTTTCCTTGCTTGTTACTTTTTGAGTACATGACAGACATTGCGAATTTTTAATTATCGTATTCTGGATAATTATGTATTAAAAATATTCTTCGACACTCATAATAACTTGGGAACAGCTTGATCTTTTTGCTGTTTACTTTTAAGCTTTATCAGATGAATCAGAGAAGATATTAGTCCAAGGCTAACTTTGGCCCCCTACTGAGTCACTACTTTAAGTACTCTAACTTGTGCCCTGTGTATTTTGTGGTTTTTAAACTTTACAATGTGGTCCAGTCTTCACTCTTCTGTGAAAGCCTACTCCTTTCATATGCTTCTTATCTCATCCTAATACAGTTTCCTTACGAACACACACTGACCACTACTATCTGAACACTTGAGGTTGATCTAGTGCAGATCTCTGGGGTTCCTTCTACAGCTCTCTCCTGTGACCATGCCTTGCAATCTCTAGCTGCCTTAGCCAACCTGAATTCCTGAGTTTTATGCCTGCAATTCAGGAGGGTGCTGAGATCTGCTTCAGTTCGTCTTCCCTGTGCTGAAGCTCTCAAGGCTGAAAGCTCACCTCATTTCTTCTCCTCTCTCAGGAATTATTGAGCCTAATAATTTCCCTAATGTTCCTCTTTAGTGAACTTGGCACTTTGCTTCTGCCCTCTCAATCTGTCATCTGTTTAATGATTTTTTTTGTCCTATGGTGCTAGCTGGATATTTTTTTTTCCACTTTAATGTTGAATAGCAATGGTGATAGCAGGCATCTTTTTATTATCCAGTTTCTAAAGAGACTGTTCCTAATGTTTCACTGTTAAACATGATAATTGTAAATTTTTCATATTGATTGTTACTAGTTGAAGTAATTCCTTTTCCATTCTGTATTTGCTAAGAAATTTTAACATGTTTGGTTTGACTTTTATATACATGTTTGCATTAATAGGATCATATAGTTTTACCCCTCATATAAGATACCCCTCAGTACCTTAATATTAAAGTCTTCCAATATTCCTTTTGATGAAATCTACCTAGTTATGATATAGTATTATTACTATTGATAATGCTGACTATAGGCAAGGATTTCTTCATCGTTATCTCTGCATGCCCCATGATACCTATGAGAATGCCTTGCAAAAAATGGATATCAAAGGAATTTAGTGAATTAAATCTATTTGAATTCATGTTATTTGAAATCTCTGAAATAGCACATAAAACTCAAAACAATTGTTCAAGCTCTTCCAATTCCTGTTCTCTAACTTAATTACAGTCTAGAGTATCTACCATATGTCAGATTGGGAAAAAAAAAAAAGAACATTCTGAATGAAGGAAGCTAAGGGAAGGTAAATAGTGTTCATAGAATCACTGAAGTGTATACAAGATGGCATCCCAGATGCTAAGTTTTGGTTCAACAAATATAGTTTTCATGGGTCAGTAGGTTGGGCTTAAATAGAAACCACTGCAACTAGGAAACGTTTCATCGATTTCATTGGCATACATGTAGGTGGCTGCATGATGAGGCTTTCAGCATTTAACTTTCATGCAGTAACATGATTGCTTTCACAAGAGTTCAAACAGACACATACACCACAGGTTTTCAAGAATAATTCATTGGGGTGCCATATCTTATGTAGAGACCTTGGGCATGGGTGCCCATTGCTCTGTTTTATTTTGCTTTCTTGATTTTGTGACCTAGATAGATGCTGCTTAAATTGACACCACCTTTTACCTGAATGATAAAATCTTGACAAACTAATGGAAATATTTGGCAAGGTGGGGTGGGAGATGTGATGGAGGGTAGGGAGTGGGAAAGATATATAGGAAATGAAATAGATTGCTAAATAAACCAGGCCATTGTATTTTTTATGAGGCCTGGTCTCTAAGCTTGAGCTAAACTCAAGAAGTCTTGGAAAAAATACGTTGGATTGGGACATATTTAATAAATTAACACATTGTTAAATTTTTAAATAAAATTCTCTTTATAAGGCAGGAGTTAGAGGCACTCTTTGCAAAAGGCCAAAATGTACAGTAGAAGTTATTGAAGGCTTTCTTCTGGATAAGCACTGTGCCTGACACTACCCAAGTCACCTCACCAAACCTTCAAGAACTGTGGTTGGTAGGACTATATTTTATTAACATAGACAATGGAAATAGGGAAGTTTAAGTAACTTGCCCACAATTGCAAAGATAGAAGATAAGTGAACAGTGATCGAAATAAAGACTAGTCTTATTCTAACATTAATGTCAGTATATAATTGCTACAAAAAAAATCTTAAATACATTATTGGCAATATAAAAACTTCAAAAAACTATATTGGATAGGTGTGTTCTTTGGTCCCCAAAGGCTCAAAGAATTTTCTCAGTGGAGATGCCTATAATTTTAGCTTTCTTTCTTTTTTTTTTTTTTTAAATCATTCCTAGGATTTTGTTTCCCTAGTGCTATGGTTCTGATTTTAAAGCTGTTTTTGCAAAATAGTAGCTTAAATCTATGGCTCTTACAATAACTTGGCCTCCTTTTGTGCTGATTATGATGCCCTGTTGGCATTTCCTATTTGTCCTTCAATCTACAAAGGTCAACACACTGAGATGACTGTTCAAGATCGGAGGCCCACCCTTCATTCTGCAATGAGTCATTCTCTATGTGTGATTGTTCACATTTTTATTAAGGGAACTTTATTTTTCTCCCACTCAATTCATGTAATTTTTCTCTAATTCATGCCACAAGCACCCACTTGTCTCTCACATATAATTCAAGCTTCTTAAGCTTAGCCTTGTTAATCTACGTCATTTATTAATTTATTTTTGTAAACTTTCTTTTCAATATTCCAGCTAGCCTGTCACTTTAGTGGTTCCTTACTGGGTTTTTTTTTCCCCTCCCAAAAGTTCCTTCATGCCCTTTCCCTCATGTTCTCTGGTCATTCATGCAACATTCTCTAAATTCTCCTCACAAAAGTAATTAGTAGAGCCTTGAACCTAAAAAACAAAACAAAACAAAACCCTCTTTTCTCCTTGTGTTTTCCTCCTCAGTGTGAGACAGTTTAAAACTGTAAAAATAGTTGCTCCAAAATATCTGTCATAATATCCACATAGATTCAGTTTAACACTTTTTGTGTGAACAAATTCTCTAATTTCTCTTCTAGCCATTCATTCTGTTTCTTTTAAGATTTGTGTGTATACGCAAGGCAATTCAAAAGCTAAGTGATAGTGTATATAATATAATGTAATATAATATAATATAATATAATATAATATAATATAATATGTCCAGTTTATGTTAGATCAATGGGTTCTTGTTTGATAAATAGGAGGAAGACGGATGCAGATTCAGTGAGTTCTACTGGAAAAAGGAAACAGAGATAATTAACTTCATCTATGTTATGAGATGCTTTCACTTTAACACAAAATAAAATAGCACCATAAAAATAATTACGATACTGAGACTGTATGTAAGTGTACAAACTGATATAAGTATCTAGGTAAGGTAAGAATACCAAACGGTAGTAGGCATTAGGGAAGGCTATATGTTGGTGGTAACATCGGGGTTGTATCTAACATGATGGCGAGGTTCTGTCAGAGAGAACGTGCAGTACAGGCGTGATAAACATACAAGGTCTGGAAAACATGGAGTGCATTTGGAGGGCAGCAACTGGAGCCATATTGAATTGGCATATATACTGCAGTATGGAGGTAAGTTTGCAAGGCTGAGACAAAATCATAGGATAAGGGCCCCAGGAAAGAGACCAAATTTCTCCTTTTAACTGGTAAGTAGTTAGCTGGAGAGTTTTAAATTGTTTGAAAATTTGAATGGTTTGTTGTGTCCTGTTTCATCTTTTCTCTTTCTGGCATTTAAAGGAAAAAAAAAATGAAAAATTTAAAAAGAATCCAGGAAGTATCAGTGATTTTAAACCAAAAGGAAAAATAGAGGCCAATCTTTTGACATGTTCGGGTCTCCCTGAAAGCTAAATAAGAGAAAATGATACAACCATGAATTGTGTGCCTCAGGAGTCTGGGAAAGAGAACATACATAAAACTGGGTTTTGTAGGGATAGAAGAGAGTCTCACTTCCAACCTGAGTTTAGAATCCTTGCATACTTCCAGAATTTAGAACAGAAAGTAGTTAGAAAAGAATCTGAAATTACATGTGTATATGTTTGTGTAATGTTGCTACACATTCAAGTATGTTTGTGATCCACCAACTGTGATTGCTCAGACTGTGCACCACTGTGACTTTGTCACCACCTGGTGACAGGTTGCTAAAATTTTAGATTTGTTTATTACTCATTCGCTTAAAAAATTGTTTGTAAAACTATAAAAAGCATCACATATACGACAATGGAATCTGAAACCTGTGAACCAGGCATTTCTGTTGCCAGTGGAATGAGAAGAGGGAGCATAATTTATCATGACACCCTTTCTGCATTCTCGGATTCCATTTTCCATTGTTCAAATCCTTTCTACTGTTAAAAATTTATGAGG
Organism: Panthera uncia; assembly: GCF_023721935.1. Taxonomy (NCBI): domain Eukaryota; kingdom Metazoa; phylum Chordata; class Mammalia; order Carnivora; family Felidae; genus Panthera; species Panthera uncia. The sequence continues at coordinate 9,211,220 of NC_064809.1, read as the reverse complement.
CAAAAACTGGGGTTACAGGGATACAGTAGGTATTATTTCTTGTACTTAATCAATCATCAATTGTGAAGATAGAGTCTATACATAAAAGATAAGAAAATACAGACAAGAGTGATACTAAAAACCATTAATAACTGTTGAAAAGAGGAGGAGATCATTATGATTGGCACACTTAAAAAAAACTACACAGAAACGGTGAGTCCTGAGTTGGTAACTGAAGCAAGTGGGGCTTAGAGAGGCCCAGGCTTTGTCAAGGGAACATGAACAATAAACTCACAAATGTAGAGGTGGACGTTTGTCACAGGACTGACATGAGACAACTGAACAAGTTGAGTAAGCACAGCTGTTTTCCAAGATGGAGAGAAAAGAGCTCCATTAATAACCAGTCAACAAATGCCTTCCTAAGTCTTGTTTAAATCTCATTTAATCATTCTCTATGTTGTGTTTCAGCTGCATGCATATGTATTTTCCTCATCAGAAGAACATAGATTATTATAGAACAGATTCTTTTCATATTCAATTTTATATTTCTTTAACTTAAAGGTTTTGTATTTCTTAGCTAATTGAGTGATATTTGCTAAATTCAAGAAAGAAGGCAGGAAGGAAAAGAAGGAAGAAAAATAAATGAGATCAGTCATATTTTAGAGGGTCTGGAAGAGCAAAATGAAAACTATTAACTCACCTATCCTTGCCTTGTCAAGGACTGAAAATCTTGCTTTTGGTAATAAGGACATGATATAAGTGATAGTTATGCCTTTATTCAGATTTTTAATAGCTATTAGTTAACATTGATTAGATAATGCCATTTTGATGGCTAAAAAGTCCCCACAGTCCTCCACTCTTATATGTTCATTAATATCCGTGATTGTGTCAACAACTGTGTGCAAAAACACCTCACAGATTCCTCACGCATGATTTGAAACCCACGTGATTCAAAGCCTGTCTGGTGAAAGTCTTCTTTAAAGAGGAAAAACTTCATAAAGTGTATGGGTTTGCATGAATACTTGATCATCAAGGGTGAATGAGACTAAGTTTCCACTGAAAAAACATCTAAGTCATAATGAAAGGAGCTTCTTCCTTCCTCTCCTCTTAAAGTTCCCCGTTGTAATAGACACCAAAACTAAATGTAAAAACCATGTGGGACATTTTCTTTGGCATTTCCACACATCTTTGGCCATCGCTAGTAAATGTGAAAAAGAACCAAGATTTGGTGTTAGACATTAAAAGCCATATATCATAAATATGTCATATTTTTAAGTTTAAACATTTCTTGTGTGACTCAGTCAAGACAGAACAGTAATATTTATGAAAGGACAGTGAAAAAGCTGAAGGTAGCTGAGAACCTAACAGACAGTAGTTGTTGGACATCCTAAGTGTACAGACCAAGTCAAAAGAAAATTGAGGGATTTCCATACCTAAGATTTTCCCACATCTTTGATCTGCCTCTCCTGGCAAGAAACATTGCTAATAAAAATGAGGCTTTGATGAATAATATAAATGGTAATATCCTTCTTGATTACTATTAATACAATTCACATGCTAATTTCAGCTCATAATTAATGAGAAGAGGGAGATACAATATAATAGTGGTTCATCCGTATAAAGAGATTTCTGTTTCCTGTTGAGAATGACACATTGGGTACATGATACTGAAACTAGGTTGTTGTTATTTTTTTAAATACATGTAGAGTTGATGCCTTCATTTGTTTTAAAGTTGATTATTGTTTAATTGTATCTGTGGATGGAAGACTTTCCAGAAAGTCCCAGGTATAACTTTTCAAATTGAGGTTCCATTATACAATTTTGGCTTCATATATAAATTTAAAACAATTACAACAAAGATAATTGTGGCACAATCTTGAAAAACATAAATTGGGCCATAAAATGGAAAGAAAATGAGAGTTTTTATAACGTTAATGTATAAAATATAAAACCAGCCTGTATAAAAAGGGATTAATTAAAAACTTGAATTGTTAATGGAATTACATTCCATGTATTAAGACTCTAATATCTAATAATCCTAACTATATTTTTCTTTACATATAAGAGTAAGCTATAACTATTATCAAGAGCATATTTCACCCTGTAAACAAATTCATCTACAGCTCTGTTTTGTCACAATTATCATGCAAATAGATTAATAAAAATTTCCTCTTCCAACAGTAAGTGAAAGGAAATTTAATGAACTGACTGTAATATTAAAAGCACATGTATTGAAATGTTTATGATTACATACCAAAAAGACAAGCAAATTCTGCTGATCTAGTGTCTTGTCTAATTAACTTCCTTGGGCCCTTCCAATATACTTGTCTCTATCAACATAGACCTGCCTTTGTCCCTCCCTCACTTCCCCATCTATTGACACACACCTAAAGATTCAAACTTATCCTAGTTTTTGTAACGAATCTGACCCCGACAAAGGGAATATAAAGACTTTAACCTTACAGCGGGGAACTGTCCATCAAAATTTGTACCCAAGTTCTTGGGCAGATTGACTCCAAGTCAACTGTGTTTTGACCTTCATTTAATACTTCTTTGATACCCTTGCAAGTAACAGCCATAACCTAGAAGTAATGTCATTGCTTCCTACCTTTTCTCCAGCCTTCACAAAGTCTGAAATCTGGGCTGAATCTCTAATACATGATGCTAACTGTCTGGCTTTGCCTGGGCCATGCAAGGACTGCTAATTATCGTCCATGTTATTAAATCTGACACAGACGTGCCCACTGGGCCTCCACCTGTGTATTCCTCATGCACATTTCTCACACGCCATTCTCTTCCCTCCTCTTTGCTACTAATACTGTGGTTATAGCAGGGTATGTTTGTGAATCTCAGTGGGCCCATCTTGTCCCTGAATCTCAGTCATCCTTAATTTGGCCCATTTACCTCTGGTAAAATAGCTATGCTAATAACTAGTACGATCATGAAATACGGCCAGAAACTGAAAACAACATTATGACAGTCTCTGAATAGATTCTTTGACCAATTTGGTTTTAACAGCAATTATAAAGAATAGCCTCTTCCATACTATTTAGAGCATCAGGTTCTTGATACACAACACGTTCTTAACTTTTTGTTAAGCGGTAATATACTTAGCATTAGTAATCTGGGTGGCATTTCTAAAAAATGTCAAAAGACATATTGATTCATTACACAGAAGTTGTGTTATAATATAAGTGTCCGTTTCTGAATTTCAGATGAAGAGAATAAAACGCTTTAAATCAGACAACATAAAAAAATAAATCAGACAACATAAAAATTTGAATCATTCAAATGTAGTATGTTAATGAAAAAACCTGATTTTCATATGCTTATTAAGGTTGTACTCCTTTGTTATGTCTGTGGATGCAGCTATCACATCCAGGGATGCTACATTTTTTTAATGGACTAGAGTTTTACTACAGATAAAAAGGAAAAAAAAATATCTACCATAAAATAACAGTGTACATATTTCTTGAGCCAGAAAGGGTGATGTTTTAACAGATGAAATGACTGGGGCACCTGGATGGCTCAGGTAGTTAAATGTCCAACTTCAGCTCAGGTCATGATCTTGTAGTTTGTGGGGTCTGGCTCTTGTGCTGACAGCTCAGAGCCTGAAGCCTGCTTCAGAGTCTGTGTCTCCCTCTCTCTCTGTCTTTCCCCCACTGGCACTCTGTCTCTCTCAAAAATAAATAAACATTTAAAACAATTTAAAAGATGAAATGACTAATGAGGACCTCAGGCTATTAAAAGCTAAATATGTAAAAGTGATATTAGAATATCCTTAATAAATGACTTATTTTTATGATGATGTGTTATACTATATAACTTTAATTATAAAGCAAGGAGAAAATATGAATAAATATAACAAACATTCAGATACATATTTAAGCTTTATAAAATTAAGGGACGAATACTACGTAAATAATTGAAAGAGGAGTAGCAAAAAGGGTTGACGAGGAGGTTTTCATGGGAAGATTCCAGGTCTTGATAACCAATGAGAGTTTCTATAGCCATCAGGAACAGAGAAGCACTTGGACCCAAGTGAGTTAGGCTGAAATTCAGACCTTCCAAATAAAGCCAGGGTTTTGATGGCCAAATCTTTATTGACAGAAAATTGTCCACTGGTCCCACTGATAAAGACAACAGGGATCTTGATTCTCTTGGTCTGCTGTTGTGGTGGAAAGAATATGGTCTATCTTCAGAATTCATGGTCTTAGAGCTACCACAAAAAAGTCTGTTGTTCCAGTGTGCTATGTGCATTATAAAGACTTCAACCGGGGGCGCCTGGGTGGCGCAGTCGGTTAAGCGTCCGACTTCAGCCAGGTCACGATCTCGCGGTCCGTGGGTTCGAGCCCCGCGTCAGGCTCTGGGCTGATGGCTCGGAGCCTGGAGCCTGTTTCCGATTCTGTGTCTCCCTCTCTCTGACCCTCCCCCGTTCATGCTCTGTCTCTCTCTGTCCCAAAAATAAATAAAAAAGAAAACGTTGAAAAAAAATAAAGACTTCAACCGTATAGCGAGCCATTATCCACCAAAATTAACAGTAAAAAGTGGTCCCAGCCTTACAATATCTCTGAATCAATTGGTAAAAGCAAATACATTTTTTAAATTTTTTTTAAACGTTTATTTAGTTTTGAGAGAGACAAAGAATACGAGTGGGTTGGGGCAGAGAGAGAGGGAGGCACAGAATCTGAAGCAGGCTCCACGCTCCGAGCTGACAGCACAGAGCCTGACACGGGGCTCAAACTCACAGACCGCGAGATCATGACCTGAGCTGAAGTCGGACACTCAATCAACTGAGCCACCCAGGAGCGCCAAAGCAAATACATTATTTTTTTTTTTATTTTTATTTTTTTTTTTTATTTATTGTTGGGACAGAGAGAGACAGAGCATGAACGGGGGAGGGGCAGAGAGAGAGGGAGACACAGAATCAGAAACAGGCTCCAGGCTCCGAGCCATCAGCCCAGAGCCTGACGCGGGGCTCGAACTCACGGACCGCGAGATCGTGACCCGGCTGAAGTCGGACGCTTAACCGACTGCGCCACCCAGGCGCCCCGCAAATACATTATTATAAGGGAAACACTGTCAACCAAAACCTCATAGTTAGCTAAAATTGATCTCACATAAGAAACATGATTATACCCCAAGAATGTCATATATATGACCATTAAATAAAGATCACAAATATAAAGATTATAAATAAATATATTAAGTGGCAAGTTATAAACAAAGTATTACAATATGAAGAAAAACAAGCTACATATAAAAAGACCAAAATTATTTCAGAAAAGAAAAAACAGACACAAAGAAATGAAAATTTTAGTCATTAAAATAAAACCTGCAATGGATGGTCATATATATATATATATATATATATATATATATATATATGTATATGTGTATATGTATATGTATACATATGTATATGTATATATTTATATGTATTATATATATAATAGATTTAAAATATTTTAAAATATTTAAAAAATAAACCAGAAAAATAGATCTGATGAAATTATTTAGCATACAGCAATACAGTTCTAATACACAAAGGGAAAAAATATAGAATTTACTGAAGGAATAAGAATCCTTCTATTCATCAAAATTATAGACTGTTTAGTGGAATCATTGTATACATATCTGTAAGTTCAAATGTCCCCAGCTCTAGTGCTATGCAGTACATTTTCCGGTATAAGATGTCAAAATACCGATGGTATTAAATCTATAACTATCTGATGGTGACATTTGTTCTTGAAATGATGTTTAACCTCGGGAGATAGGTACTTAATGAAATTATCAATTATAATTCCAGTTTTAATATATATGTAGCTGAGATTCTAGACGGACATAAGAGGTAAGAAAAAAATGTAAAAGACGGGAAAGACTGTTTTTCAGGAACTTGGGGTCATTATCCAGCATAGGAGGTAACTTGCAACTCCTCTGTGTCTAAAGATCTATCCATGAATAAACAACTTACCAAGGGGTCATGTTAGTCTACCTTAGTGTAAATACCCTTTAATTTTTTTCACCAATAAATAGAGCATGTTCTTATTTATCATAATGGCAGTAATATTGATGTAGCAAATCTCACATTGCCGCTATAATTTATTTATTTTATTTTTAAATTTTTACTATTTTTTAATGTTTATTTATTTTTGACAGAGAGAGCGAGTGTGAGCAAGGGAGGTGCAGAGAGAGAGGGAGACAAAGCAGGCTCAGTTTCTGAGCTGTCAGCACAGAGCCCGAGGCAGGGCTCAACCCCATGAACTATGAGATCATGACCTGAGCTGAAGTCGGACACTTAATAACTGACTGAGCCACCCAGGCGTCCCAAATTTCTTTATTTTAAAAAGGAGAAAATAAACCCATGAAAACAAAACCATTATTCTTTACCTTTTTGACATAAATTACAAATTCCCCACAGGGGAAGACTCATAGTCTTATGGGATAAAATAGTATATAAGTCATTTGTTATGAATCTGTGATAAATAAATATGTTCTCCTTTGGCCCAATTATTCACTGAGACATACACTGGTATACATTCCTTTAACTTATTCCATTAGCATAGCCATTTCCCAAAAAATAATGACAAAAGGCTAATCTTTTTCTTAGTGCAATCATATCTTTCATGTCAAAATGTAAAATGAGTCCAGTTCCTGAGAAAGCTTTTAATTACAAGGAAGTACCCTGATTCTTCATCCTCTGTGGTCTACCCAAAGTAATGCCGCCTACCTCAGCATTATGCACAAATTGTCCATTGTCTCTGTCCCCCCAGATTTCTTGAGAGATAATAGTCAATAAAATTTTAAGACACTTAAAGTGTGCAATGTGATGATGTGATGATATGTATACATTGTGAAAGGATTTCCCTCACTGAATTAAATAACACATCCAATACCTCCCATATTTACCTTTGCGTTTGTGTGAGAACATTTGAGTTCTACTCTCTGAATAGGTTTTAATTGTACAAATACAGTAATATAAACTACAGTTACCATGTTATACATTAGATTCTCAGACCTTGTTTATCACATAACTGAAAGTTTCCACCCTTTTACCAGCCTCTCCCTATTTTTCCTACCCCTTAGGCCCTGGAAACCACCATCCATTCTGTTTCTATAGGCTCAACCATATATATATCTATATCTATATATAGATATATAGATATATCTATATCTATATATCTATATATAGATATAGATATATATGTAGATGTAGATGTAGATATGTGTACATATATGTATACATATGTGTATATGTATATATATATGTATACATATGTATGTATATATATATATATGTATATATCTCATGTATGACTATGTACATATGGTTACATTATACCAAAGTATTTATCTTTCTCTGTTTGGCTTATTTAACTTAGCCTAATATCCTACAGGTTCATCTATGGTGTTGCAAATGACCTGAGCTCTTTGTTTTTTAAGATTGAATAATATTCAGTGGTACCCAAATTAAACATAGGTAAAGGACCCTAACAGACACTTTGAAAAGAAGATATACAAATGGCCAACAAGAACATGAAGAGATGGTCAACATCACTCATCATCAGGGAAATCAAAACCACGATGAGATACCTCCTCACACCTGTTAGACCTCACAAAAAGACAAGGGATGACAAATGTTGGAGTCGCTGTGGAGAAATGAGGACCTTCATGCACTGTTGCTGGTAACATAAACTGGTGCAGCCAGTGTGGAAAATGGTATGGACTTTCCTCAAGAATTTAAAAATAGAACTTCCATATGATCCAGCAATTTAACTTGTGACTACACATCCAAAGGAAATGAAATATTTATTTCAAAGAGACATCTGCACTTTCATCTTAAAGCAGCATTATTCACAATAGCCAAGGTATGGAAACAACCTAAGTGTCTGTCAAGGAACGAAAGAATAAATAGAATTGTCCACAATCTTGATAGAGTTACTCTATTTCAGGCATTCGATATTGTTATGATGAGCTTTGTGAATCACGTATTTTATAAGTGATAAAACTAGCATAGAGATACTACATGTTCTATTTCATAAGGCTCCTCCTAATAAGTGTGATAGGGTAACATTACTGATATACCATGCTAGAAGCTTAAGCTGTAACCATCAAAACTGAACTCTGATTTCTTGGTTTCTTCTCTTCCCTTACCAGTTGTGTTGTTTGTGCTTAAAATGCTATAGATTTTTTTTTTAAGTTTCTTTATATATAATAAGAAAAGTGGGGGAAAATGACATGTTGGACAGGCTTGGGAAGGGAGGATTTCAGGGAGACAGAGAAGTGAGTGCAGTATAAGAAGAGAGACTTCAGGCTGCTTGCCCTAGGTTGTGTAGCATCTTCTGAGTACTTGGAAAACACAAACAAGGCATTTACAGAATTCCATCAAATCCAAGTGGCCTCTGATTAACAGATACAATATTATACATCACTAAGGAAAGTAAATGCTACTCTCTAAGCTATGACACACTATTAATTGATTTCAAGAGAGGTATGAGTGTGAGGAAATGTGTACCTAAAAGTAATACTCATTAATTTAATTGGAAATTGTTTTTGATTGTCACAGAGTATTTTTATAAGAAAATCATTTTGAAACTTGGCCACTCAGGAAGTGGCTTCATTTTTTTTTTTTTTTTAGTTTTTTTAAATGTTTATTTTTGAGAGAGAGAAAGAGAGAGAGAGAGAGAGAGCAGGAACAGGGGAGGGGCAGAGAGAGAAGACACAGAATCCAAAGCAGGCTCCAGGCTCTGAGCTGTCAGCATAGAGCCCGATGCGGGGCTCGAACTCAAACTGCGAGATCATGACCTGAGCTGAAGTTGGATGCTTAACTGACTGAGCCACCCAGGTGCCCCAGTGGCTTCATTTTCTATACTCTATAACCTTTGAGCAATCCAGCCTCCTCAGAAAATGCAGCATTGTGACGGGGAGGAGTAAAATGAACTAAAGACACCAAGGAGGAATTCTCAGAAGAAAACCAAAGACACAGAAAGGGAAATACTCCCTATGGAGCCACAGGCAGGACTCTGGAAAAGCACGGTGAGTGGACAGCATTTTTGCCTAAAGACAGAGTGCAAAACAGGCAGTGATAAATGGAAAAAATACGTTGAGGTTTTGGTGAGTCAGAGGGTCCATGGAGTGTGGGGGTAAGGCACGAAGACATAAGAGAAAAATTGTTAAGCATTAAGACTTGGAACTCCTTCATATCATTCAGGAAAAGACACTGAATTGTGGAATCCTTTTAAACTATTCTGTATGTGTCTTGGGCTGTGCTTTTTAAAATGTGATCTGAGTTTTCATTTCAAAATCATATTATAAAAATATGTAACCTATTGCCTCCAACACATATATATTACATATGCAATGTATATATATATATATAATTATATATAATATATGCATAATATATAATTACATAACATATATACTATGTAGTTTTATATATTATATATGTAATATATGTATATGTAACATATATTATATAATCCATACTAGATAATATATCATACATATAATATATACCATATATGTAATATATATTATGTATATATGCACCACAGAAATGGGATAATGCCAAAGAAAAACAGAAAAAAATATAAATATCAAAAAGAATTTGTAGAGTAATTTACATTATTTAGTTCTTTTTTTAATTTTAATGCCCCTTTCTATCTTGTCAACTTCTCTTTTCCAGAACAGCTTTCTGGGGAAATGGCCACATTTGTAGCACAACTTTATTGGTTTCAGATTCAGCTATGCTATCACATCTTGGAAATGTAATGCTTTTGTTGTTGTTCTATTTTGCCATATGTTTTGTTTTGTTTTTTTGTATTGCTTGTGCATGGTTGGAGCTGGGCACCATACAGAGGAGCAGTGGGGAGAGAGGAGATCAGTGAAGTAATCTCCCACCACCGACACTAGAGAGGAAAAGCTGATTTGCCTCAAGACCTGAGTCTGACGAACACAAATCCCAGGATCACGAAGGCCTTGTTCTCAGACAACTCTCTCACCAAGTTCATCCTTCATTTGTTTTTTCTTCTATCCTTCCTTCTTCCTCCTTCCACTCTTCTTTTTTCTTTTCAGGCTTATTGAGATGTAATTGATAGAGAGTAAAATTCACCCCTTTTAGTGTGAAGTTTATGAATTTTGACAAACAGACACTCACATAACCACAGCCACTACCACAACCAGAATGTGGAGTACGTCCATCACCCTACAAATTCTCCCGTGCCCCTTTGTATTTATTCTCTGCCCCAGGTCCAGACCCAGAAAATCACTAAGCTGCTTTCCATTTGCATAGTTTCTGCTTTTTCCAGATTGTCACATAAATGAAATCACACAGAATTTATACAACTTTTTGAATTTGGTTTCTTTATCTTGTCATGAGGCATTTAAGATTTATCCCTGTTATTGAATGTCCTTTTTATTGCTAAGTTGTATTTCATTATACAGATACACTTATATGCCAGCTCATAAATATTTGAGTTGCTTCTAATTTGGGACAATTATAAGTAAACCCGCTTGCAATGTTTGCATGCATATTTTCACGTGGCCATATGTTTTTATTTCTCTTGGATAAATATCTGTGTGATTGCCAGGTGATAGGTGGGTGTCTATTTAATTTTATAAGAAACTATCAAACTGTTTTCCAGAGTGGCTATACCATTTTCCATGCCCACGAGTAATCTATGCGCATTCCTCTTGCTCTGCATCTCTCTAGCACTTGGTATTGTCACTTTTCGTTTTTAGCTATCCTGGTAATCCATAGGTCTATGCTGTCAACAGGTTTTGAAGATTGTATCTTGAGGAGAATTGCAAGAAAGCAAAATATTATCAATAAAAATGTGTTATGATGAGGCATGTGCTTGTTGATTTACATTATTTTGTAATCATTGCAAAAGATTACAAAGAAAGAGATATGGCATATAGGTTATTATTGGAAGATAATGACTGTTTCTATGAAAAGACAAGAAAAAAAACCAGAGATTGTTTGTATTCCATTAAAGGCAGAAGGCACCTTTGTGTTTCATCATGAACTTTGCTGCACTTATAAATAACACTGACTTTAAAAATAATAAGAAGGGAGTAATTAGTTCTTTAGAAACTTTTACTTGAAATAATTTTCTGAATTATTAATGGTGACAATAATAGTAAGAACGTAACTAACCTAAGAGAATATTTTTCCAGGAAAAAAGAGACATGTTAAAATTGACTCTAGTACATACTGGCAAAGGTGCCAAATAAAGTAGTTTATATTTCCTTTTGTTTTGCATCTATTAACTGAATTTAGAGCTACTATATATACGCATTTATTAAGATGGTATTATATTTGTGACAAAATTCTCAGTTTTTCATAGCGTTTATTTCCAAATACTTACTGAAATTATTGGCATGAATAGATGCAATAAGGTGAAAGATTTAATTCCCTATTTGAGTCTGAATATTGTAATAGAATAAAATTCCACTACCATACTACAAAACTTTAGTGAATGGTCTCAGAATGTACTCTTAATTCTGGCTAGTCACCTTGCAAATTTGCAAATATTATTCCATCTGGAGGAAAAAAAGAACCAAAAAATTTACCTCGGATTAATTAGTATTAGGGTCACCCTTTTCACAGCTAATAATTGAAAAAATAGTAATTAAAAACATTTTTTAATGTTTATTTGTTTTTGAGAGAGAGAGAGAGAGAGAGAGAGAGAGAGCGAGCGAGAGCGAGAGAGAGCATGAGCGGGGGAGGGGCAGAGAGAGAGGGAGACACAGGATCTGAAGTAGGCTCCAGGCTCCGAGCTGTCAGCACAGAGCCTGACGCAGGGCTTGAATCACGAGCGGTGAGATCATGACCTGAGCCAAAGTCGGACGCTCAACCGACTGAGCCACCCAGGCGTCCCAAAAATAGTGATTTTTAAAGGCAAACATGGGGATGAGTTGGAGAGCAGAAACAGAAAACAGAAATTAGATAAGAAATATAGATTTCCAGAGGTATGTTTTTCAAGCCTCTGTCAAAACGGCAGATCAAGAGAAGTAAAAGAATGGTTAGGCTCATGGGCACACAGGCTCCATAGTCAGAAAGTCAAACAATGCCTGATGATCCAAATCTGACTGTGATGCAGCTGAGAATCCAAATGAAAACATGGAGTTCTAAATTGGATGAATCCAAGTTCTAATTTTAGCTCTGTCACTTAATAGCTCTGTGACATTAAGTATGAAAAAATTCCTTGTTTCAATGTCCCATTTCAGTAATATGATAATGCTGGCCTCAAAGAATGGGTCAGAAAGTATTCTTTTAGGTTCTATCTTTTAGAAGAGATTGTAGAGAATTAGTATAATTGCTTCCTTAAATGTTTGATAGAATTCACCAGTCAACCCATCTGGGTTTGGTTCTTTCTATTCTGGGAGATTAGCAATTCGATTTCTTTAATGGCTATGAGTCTATTCAGATTGTCTTTTTTTTTCTTGTGTGATTTTTAGCAAATTTTGTCCTTCAAGGAATTGGTTCATTTCATTTGGTGTTTCAAATTTGTGAACATAAAGTTATTTATAATATTGACTTTTTAACCTTTTGATGTCCATGAAATCTGTAGTGATATCCTTTCCTTCATTTCTGATGTGACTGATTTGTGCCTTTTCACCATTTTTCTTAGTTTGTTTAGCTTAGCTTATTGATTTTATTGATCTTTTCATAGAACCAGCTTTTGGTTTTATTTTTTCTCTATTGATTTCATTGATTTGGGCCGTAATTTTTATGATTTCTTTTTTCTGTTTCTTTTCTCTAGTGTCCTAAAGTGGGAGCTTAGATGATTAATTTTGATCTTTCTTCTTTTTTAATATATGCATTCAATGCTATATATTTTCCTCTAAGCACTACTTTTTTCCACATCTTACACATTTTGGTATTTTATTTTAAATTTCATTTAGTTCAAACTATTTTTTTAAAATTTCTCTTCGACTCATGTGTTATTTAGAACTGTGTTATTTAATCTCTAAGCATTTCCAACTATCCTGCTGTTACTGATTTCCACTTTAATTCCATTGTGATGTGAGAGCAGACACTATATAATTTCCATTCTTCTAAATTTATGATGTTTTTTATGGTCCAAAATGTGGTCTGTCTTGGTCAATGTTCCATATGAGCATGAGAACAATATGTATTCTGTTGCTGTCGGATGAAGTGGTTATATCGTTGATTTATGGCACTTTGAGTTCTACTGTGTCCTTACTGATCTTCCTGCTGTATTTGACCATACCTGATAGATGGTTGTTGAAATATCCAACATAATAGTGGATTTACCTATCTCTTTTTCTTTTAAGATTTTTTTTAATGTTTATGTATTTATTTTCTTGAGAGACAGAGAGACAGGGCATGAGCAGGGCAGACGCTGAGAGAGGGACACACAGAATCCAAAGCAGGCTCTAGGCTCTGAGCTGTGAGCACTGAGCCCGATGTGGGGCTCAAACTTACAAACCATGAGATCATGACCTGAGTTGAAGTTGGACACTTAACCAACTGAACCACCCAGGCGCCCATACCTGTCTCTTTTTCTGACACTGTTTTTAGATGGAGAACACACAAAGGACTGCCATGTCTTCTTGGAAAATTGATCCCTTTATCATTATGTAATTCACCTTTTTATTCATGAGAACTTTTCTTGCTATGAAGTCTAAAGCAGCTTCTCCTGCTTTCTTTGGATTAGTGTTAGAATGGCATATCTTTCTCCATCTCTCTATCTTTAAACTATATGTGTCTTGGGGCTCCTGGAGTGTCTGACTCTTGATCTCACCTCAGGTCATGATCTCATGATTCATGAGTTGAGCCCTGCATCAGGCTTTGTCCTGACAGCATGGAGCCCACTTGGGATTCTCAATTTCCCTCTTTCTCTGCCCCTCCCCCACTCACTCACATTCTTTAAAAAAAAAAATAAATAAACTCTATGTGTCTTTATATTTAAAGTGGGTTTCTTGTAGACAACGTATTATTGGGTTTTGTGTTTTGATCCATGCTGACAATCTCTGCCTTTTAACTGATGAATTCAGACCACTAACATTCAAAGTGATTACTGATAGAGTTGAACTGATATCCACTATATTTGTTACTATTTTCTATTTTTTGCCCTTGTTCTTTCTTTTTTATTTTTGTCTTTCACATGTTTTCTGTGTTTGTCATTTTAATTAAACATTTTATATGATTCCATTTCTCTCTCTCTTTTTTTTTTAATTGTTAGTTGTTGTCCTAGAATTTGGAATATACATTTACAACTAATTTAACTCCACTTTCAAATAACACTATACTCCTTCACAGATAGTGCAAACACCTTATAATAATAAAATATTTTTAATTCTTCACTCATATCCCTTATATCATGGCTGTCGTTTATTTAACTTAAACATAGGTTATAAACATAACCATATGTGTATGCACACCCATACATAATTGAATATGTTGTCGCTATTATTTTAAACAAAGTGTTGTCTGTTAGGCCAATTAAAAATATGAAAAATAATAGGTTTATTTTTGCCTTCACTTATTCCTTCTCTAATGCTCTTTCTTTCTTTATACAGATCTGAGTTTCAGATCTACATCATTGTTCTTTATTGGCAATATATTTTCTCATTTTTTCTTTAAGAAAGTCTTTATTTCTTCTTCATTTTTGATGTATAATTTTGGAGGATACAGCCTTTAGGTTGGTGAGTTATTTTTCCTCCATCATTTCAAATATTTCATACCAGTCTCTCCTTGCCTGCATGCTTTCTGAGAAGCCAGATCTAACTCTTATCCTTGCTCCGCTATAGGTAAGACGATTTTGTTCTTCTGGCTTCTTTCAGGATTTTTTAAAAATCTTGGATCTTACCCAGTTTGAATACAACATGCCTAGATGTAGCTTTTATTGGAATTTATACTGGTTGCATTCTCTGAGCATCCTAGATCTGTGGTGTGGTGTCTGATTTAATTTAAGGAAAATTTTCAAGTCATTATGGCTTCAAATTTTTTTTCTATTCCTTTTTTTGTTTTCCTTCTTGTATTCCCATTAAACACGTTATACCTTTTGTAGTCACCTTACAGTTCTTCGATATTCTGGTTTTTTTTTCACTGTGTTTTCCTTTTTGCTTTTTCATTTCAGAAGTTTCTATTCACATATCTTGAAGTTCAGAGAGGTTTTTTTCTCCTCAACCATGCTCAGTCTACTTCATCCATCTAATTAAACTATCAGAGACATTTTTCATTTCTGTTATAGTTTTTGGTCTCTATACCATTTCTTTTTGATATTTTCTCAGAATTTTCCTCTCTTTGTTTACACTGTCCATCTGTTCTTATGTGCTCTGTACTTTATTGAGATCTTCAGGTACTAATCATAGTTGTTTTAAATTTCTGGTCTAATAATCCCACATTCCTGTTATTTCTGAATCTGGTCCTGATATTTGCTTTGTCTTTTCAAAGTGTGTGTGTGTGTGTGTGCGTGTGCGTGTGTGTGTGTGCACGCGTGTGTTTGTGTCTTGTCTTTAGTCTGCCTTATGATTTTTTTCTTGACAGCCAGACCTATGTACTCGTTGAAGGGAACTGCTGTAAACAGGCCTTTGGTAAAGTGGGGGTGTGGGGAGGGGAAACAGAAGTATTCCAAAGTCTTGAGATCAGCTCTCTGACTTCAAGCAAGCCTGTGCATCTGACATGTAAACATCACATCACCATTCTCCTTTAGATAGGACTGGATGGCCACAGGGGGCTACAGTTGGGTATTTACCTCCCCCAGGCCAGTTAGGCTCTGATAAAACCCTAATGGTTTACACTCTGTTTAAAAAGTTTCTCTTGAGGATAGACCTCATTAAAAACAGAATATTCTGATATATTTAAAGTTGTTCTTTTCTCCCCGCTCCCTTTTCTATAAACAGATTTTTTTTCTCCTGGTACGTCTTATGAGAAGCTGGTTGAGCATCTGGAGGTAAAACTCATGATTGTGGGGCCCCCCAGTGACTGAGTTCCCCTGGAGTTTTTAACCTTCCAACCTTTGTCTCCAGAAATTTGTCAAATGTAGTTCAGATTTTCCTACCCTGAGAAGAGTTCCCTGGGAGGTTTCTGCTCCAACAAACTGTGATTCTTTGAATTCACCTGTCTCAGAATCAAGGGCAGCAGTTTGTTCTGTGACCTTACTTCCTTGATGGGGCTAAGAGGAGTTCTTGATTTTTCAATTTGTCCAGTTTTTACTTTTTGCTAGGAGGGAGTGGCAACTTCCAAGCTTCTTACATGCTGGACGAGAACCTGGAAGTTGTCAATATCTTTATTCATCAAATTGGTATAGTTTCTACATTACTAGAGTGATAGAAAACTTGCTTAGCAGAATGACTGGTGTATAGACAAGAAAAGCAATGTCTGTGAAACACTTCATTCTCTAGGCTCTCAACTGCCATTGAAAATGGAGAATATTTGTGATGCATAAAATCTCAACCATTGACTCAAGATTCATGTAAAATCAATGTTGAAAACCATTTATTCAACATTCATTTAAAATCCAGGCACTGAAATGGACACCCACAATTACCTACTTTTCCTCAAAAAAATCCCATTAAAATGGCAGAAACACATGAGAGCATAGATTTATGTCAATGCTGAGAATGGGAAGGAAAATTAACAGGTAAACTATTACAATTTGTGGAGGAAAATCAAAGTGAATTGTATGGAAGAAAACTAGGTTGAGGGATGTATTAGGTCAGAAGATATCATAGCCAAGAAAGGGAATAGGAGAAACCTACTACACACTGTTCCTTCAGGAAGAGTTTCAGAGTCTCTAGGCGAGAAGTCTGATGAAGTAATTAAGTCACTGAATATCTTAACAGCTGGTATAAATGTACTCTCCCATGTCCTATATTCATTTATACAGAGTCAATGGAAGAGATGTGACCATGTCTGCCCCACTCAAAACTGAAAATATGACCTACTCATCAGAAAATACTATCCTCAAGAGATGTAAGTCCTGCTTATTCTGGCACTGAGTAGGTGGACAATCCTGTGTCTCACATCCTGGAAGAAATATTAGCGGACACTCGTTCCCACATACCCAAAACTCAAATTTATCCCTCCTGGTGAGAGAAGATATTGGTATCTGTTGAATTAAGGAATTGTCACCAATGTGAAAAATGTGAAATATCAGCAAATAAAATTCAGCAAAATATTTTAAAGAAAAATAGTCCAAAATGAAGTGGGCTTCAGGTGAGAAACGCAAGGTAAGATCAGTATTGGGAAATACAGTAAGACACTATTAATAGGCCACAAGAAAAAAAAATCCATATATTTATATTTCTTTTTTAAGTTTATTTATTTTGAGAGAGAGGCACAGAGTGCTTGAGCAGCGGAGGGTCAGAGGAAGACAGGCTGTGTCCTATCAGCTGGGAGCCCAATGTGGGGCTTGAACTCATGAACCTTTGAGATAATGACCTGAGCCAAAACCAAGAGCTGGTCACCTAACTAACCCAAGTCACCTAAGCCACCCAAGAGCGCCTATTTTCATTCTTAAAAGAAATAAGAATCTCTCAGTAAAAGAGAAATAGATACACTATTTTTTTATGTTTATTTATTTTTGAGAGAAAGAGAGAGCATGAGTTGGGGGAGGGCAAAGAGAGAGGGAGACACAGAATCTGAAGCAGACTCGAGGCTCCGAGCTGTCACCACAGAGCCTGTTGCTGGGCTTGAACCATGAACCATGAGATCATGACCTGAGCAAAGGCGGATGCTGAACCAACTGAGCCACCTAGGTGCCCTGAAATAGGTACACTATTAACACAGTAAAATAAATATATACAAAGATGAAAATTAATATCATGTTTAGAAGTATCCCCAATGACCCCAACAACAAGAGAGGGACATCACTATTATATAGCATTATCCTATAAATATAATGTGTACAATGACATAATAAGTAATAAGTAAGGTATAACAAAAAATAGATAAATTGATTCTTGAAAATAAAATACTTTATGAATTGGTTGCAGGGTTCTATATAAATGTATATATATATATTTTTTTGTTATATCAAGCTCACTAATTTTCCAGTTCACATTTTTGATGTCTTTAAAATTTTTTTATATGATTGATTTTTCAGTTTCTTATAGAGGAGTATTTAACAATCTTCTAAAAACAATTGTGGATCTCACCAGTTCCCACTGCATTTCTATGTTTTGCTTTAAAATTTCTCTTTATGTTGTAAAGCTTATACAAGAACATGGTTTTCCTGGAGGTGACTTCCTTTATGGTTATGTAATTTTCTTTCTTTTGCATTAAGACTAAGGTCCAACTTAAATTTTATTTTACTGATAGTAATATGCCCCTCCCCCACCTATGCTTGGTTTAATATTTTACCTACATTTTCTACTTAATAATTGATTTCAGTTTTGTGTTAGGCATATAGCATAAGCATTTATATTTTTGTGACTATTGTTTTATCTGGATTCATTTCTAACATCTTATTTTATTTTCAAATTATGACTTCTACTTCTTTGCTTCTTTATTTTTCTCCTCACATATCTTGTTGGATTAATAAAGCTTTTTAGACTCCAAAATTTTGTCTCTATTGACTAATAAGCTATATAATTCGTCTTCTTTTAATAGTTACACATTGATTTCCCAATACATAGATAACTATGATTTTTAAACAAATCTAAGATTTATTTAGGATTCCTGTCTCCTTCCAAGCATAAAAAGACTTTAGCAAGATTTAATGTTCCTTAGCCCATACTGATATTGTTGTGTCTGAAGTTTTTGTCTTTAACAGTTGTTAAGCACACATAAATTTGTAGTCCCTGATTTTTACACTTAATATTTAAATTAACCTACATTTTTAAAAAATGTATTGTCAAGTTAGCTAACACACACTGCAGTCTTGGCTTCAGGAGTAGATTCCCATGATTCATCACTTACATACAACACCCAGTGCTCATCCTACCAAGGGTCCTCCTCAATGCCCATCACTAACCTCCCACCCCCATCAACCCTCAGTTTGTTCTCTGTATTTAAGAGTCTTTTATGGTTTGTCTCCCTCTCTGTAACTTATTTTTATTTCCCTTCCCCTTTGGTCTTCTGTTAACTTTCTCAAATTCCACATATGAGTGAAATCATGTGATATCTGTCTTTCTCTGACTGACTTACTTCACTTAGCATAATACCCTCCAGTTCCATCCATGTTGTTGCAAATGGTGAGATTTCATTTTTTCATGGCCGAGTAGTATTCCATTTATATATACATACCACATCTTCTTTATCCATCCATTAGTTGATGGACAGCCAAAGCCATAATTTGGCTTTTGTTGTTACCTCTGCTATAAACATTGGGGCGCATGCCTATGAATCAGCACTCCTGTATCCTTTGGATAAACTCCCAGGAATGCCATCACTGGGTTGTAGGGTAATTCTATTTTTAATTTTTTGAGGAACCTCCACAGTTTTCCAGAGTGGCTGTACCAGTTTGCATTCCACCAACAGTGCAAGAGGGTTCCCATTTCTTAATGAACTTCTTCCTTATTGTTGATTCCTAAGACTCATGTCTTCTAACTTGTTAACTCCTCTTTCTCAGATAATTTTTTTTATGTTTACTTTTGAGAGAGAGAGAGAGAGAGGGAGGTAGGGGCAGAGAGAGAGGGAGATACAGAATCCAAAGCAGTCTCCAGGCCCTGAGCTATCAGTACACAGCCTGACATGGGGCTCAAACCCACGAACCATGGGATCATGAGCTGAGCCGAAGTCAGAAACTTAACTGACTGAGCCACCCAGGTGCCCCTCTCAGACAATCCTCAATAATGCTTTTACTGAGAGGCTGATGTTTGACAAACTCTCTTTTTTTAATTTTTTTTTTTTCAACGTTTTTTATTTATTTTTTTTGGGACAGAGAGAGACACAGAGCATGAACGGGGGAGGGGCAGAGAGAGAGGGAGACACAGAATCGGAAACAGGCTCCAGGCTCCGAGCCATCAGCCCAGAGCCTGACGCGGGGCTCGAACTCACGGACCGCGAGATCGTGACCTGGCTGAAGTTGGACGCTTAACCGACTGCGCCACCCAGGCGCCCCGACTCTCTTTTTTTAAAAATATATGAAATTTATTGTCAAATTGGTTTCCATACAACACCCAGGGCTCATCCCAAAAGATGGCCTCTTCAATACCCATCACCCATCCCCTCCCTCCCACCCCCCCATCAGCCCTCAGTTTGTTCTCAGTTTTTAAAAGTCTGTTATGCTTTGACAAACTCTCTTATAAACTTTTGAAAATCTTTATTATTGTATAATTTGGCTGAGTTTAAAAATTCTTTGTTTCAGTTATTTTTCTCAAAGAACTTTACATCTACCTCTCCTGTGTTTTCTGGCCTCTGTGGTTGCTAATAATTAAATCTCCTGCTGCTTATCCAATCGGCATTTTTATTAGGTAATCCAAATTCTCACTCTGGTTGCTCGCTTCCTTTCTCTCCTCCTCTTTCTCTCTCTCTCTCTCCCTAATTCTTTCTTTCTCAAGATTACTATTTTGCAGTTTCAATAAGTATGTTTGGATTTTTCTGAATTTATCCCACTCAGTTTTGGGAATCCACTTTTCTTTAATCTGAGGACTCTGTTTTTGTTGTTGTTGTTGTTGTTGCTGTTGTTGTTGTTGTTCAATTCTGGAAAAATACCAGAGACATGCTTTTTAAATTTTGGTTTTATTCCATCTTTTCCATTCTATTTGTGTCAGTTAGGGTTCTCTAGAGAAGTAGAACCATTAGCATATATCCAGAGGGAGAGGGATTTTTGTTTTAAGAACATGCTCATGGGGGCGCCTGGGTGGCGCAGTCGGTTAAGCGTCCGACTTCAGCCAGGTCACGATCTCGCGGTCCGTGAGTTCGAGCCCCGCGTCAGGCTCTGGGCTGATGGCTCGGAGCCTGGAGCCTGTTTCCGATTCTGTGTCTCCCTCTCTCTCTGCCCCTCCCCCGTTCATGCTCTGTCTCTCTCGTTCCCCAAAAAAAAAAAAAAAAAAAAAAAAAAAAAAAAAAAAAAAAAGAAGAAGAAGAACATGCTCATGTAATCTGGGGGGCTGGCAAGTCAGAAATTTATAGGGCAAGGTGGCAGGCTAGAAATTAAGTAAGCCGTGAATGTTGCATTCCTAAATCAGAAATCCATGGCGTAGGCCAGCAGTCTGGAAACTCAAGTGGAATTTCTTTATTAGAGTATTGAGGAAGAATTCCTTCTTTACTGGAAAACCTCTATATTTTGCTCTTAAAGGCCTTCAATTGATTAGATGAGGCCCACTCACGTTATAGAGGCAATCTGCTTTACTTAAAGACATCTGAGTGTGATTCCTAAGCACATCTACAAAATACCCTCACATTAACATTTAAACTGGTGCTTGACCAATAACTGGACACTATAGCCTAGCCAGCTGACATATAAAATTAACCATCACACTCCTTCTGCAAATTCAATAAAAATATGCTGGGATATCTCAATCTATTCTTGATAGAAATTGATTACTCTCTCATATTTCTAATCTCATTTTATTTCTGCTAGATTTAGGGTGAATCTTTCAATTTGTGAATCCTTTGGCAGATATTTTATATTATCTAATATGTGTATTTTTTTTTAATTTCAGAGACTATGCTTTTCATTTTTCATTTATGAAGTAGGTTTTTAAAAAAACATCTTTCTGCTCTTATGTCATTTCTGTTTCTGTTCCATAATCTTTGATTATTTTTAAGAAACAAAAATATTATTTTATACATAATTATTTATTTTAAGGAATTATTTGATCATTTTGAGACTTAAAATCCTATTTAATTTTAAAGGGTTTTGCTTTTAAATTTTGTAAATAAATACTGTATCTGAAATTTAAATCTGTATCTATGTTTCATTTTGTAGTGTTCTATTTTTTTTCATACTTTTGAAATTTTAGCTTAAGAACTCATTTTAAGTGGAAAAATTTATGTTTTGAGTTTTGTTTGTCTTTTTTTTTTTCACTCTAATTCTCTTATGTACAAACTTGGATATTGTCTTTACCTGATTGTTGGTAGCTCTTAGGCAAAAACTAGGTTTGGGATCCTTCTCTGCAATGATATAGGGATATTTACACATTTATTCACAAAACAGATGCTATTTTGTCTCCCTTTCTTGTCATCAGAATTCATCTGTCTTCTGGCCTACCTGGGCCCAGAGTTTCCTATGAGGTCATGAACCCGTGCAGTGGTAGCAATCCCAGGCTCTCCTGTGCATTGTTAGGACACCTGAACCCCTGGCTTAAAGTGTAGGTCTCCACCTTGTTAGGTCACCTTGTATGAAATACTCAGGCTTTGTTCCCAGACAAGAGCCAAGCTCCTAGCTGCTGCTTCCTGCCATTTTTATAGCTCTCAGTTTTCTGCACTCTTCACAGATACACAGAAATGTCTATCTTGTTTATGAGGCTAGAGATATACTACTGATTATCTCATTTAGATTATATCTTTTATTGTTCTGTATTTGTATCATTTGGAAGAGACAGTATGCCAAAGCATTAGTTTATCGTGCCATATTTTTAAGAAATATTCTTGATTATTCATTAGTTTCACAAAACTCTCTACCTCCCCAAATTCTCTAACCTGATAAACTGACTGATTTAAATTCTTTTGCCACAAATTCACAAATTTTCCTCTTTATGATTCCCTAACACCAGTGTGCCTTTCAGAAAGAATGTGTTATCAATAAAATAATTATAAATGCCACACTAGATGGCAACAACTTTACAATTCCTTTGGAAAAAATACTCTTTAGGGAAAAAGAAAAAAAAGGAAAAAGAAAAAAGAAAGAAAGAAAAGGAAAAGAAAAAAAAGCCCCAATTCCTAAATGTAGCAATTTGGAAAAACCATCCAGCTTGTTAAAACAGGATCATAGCAATGCTATTCATTTTCCAGACTTGTAACTTTTATTGTCATCATCCTCATTAAATAGCATATAATTGAGTGTTCCTTTGGTATTTGGCACTGTTCTAGGTGTTTTAGTATTTAGCTAAGGAATTAATGAACAGTGGAAGCAAATCAGTACATGAGGTTTTTATCTCTCCAACAAATAGCCCAAATACACCCAGGGCAGCATTTCTGGAATTCAGATAGCCCAATACGATACAAAATGTTATTAACTCCATCACCTCTGTGGTGATTACTGCAGCCCTCTAACAGTGCATGTTGCAATGTTCGTGATCATTTATTGAATAATTAATTCAACAAATGCTTATTGAGCACCTGAATTGGGACAAGCATTCCACCAGACGGAGAGACAAATCATTCCATGTCAATATCTTTGATATGTGTCTCTTTACAATCTCTCCTAACATAATGCCTGGCTTATGGTAAGGGCTCAGTGAATGTTTGTTGAAATGAATGAGTGAATCAATCAATAAATGACCCTAAACACCTTTAGAAGAGAAAAGCAATATAATTGTAATATGTATCTTTGTTCTTCTAATACAATATGTTAACACCTTTAAGTTCTTAGCACAAAGTCATCACAAGGAATAAATTAATTTACCCATTAATTGTCCCATGTGGCCCAGCCTATTTACTGATCACCAAACTCACTGTCCATTTTTTCTAGGACTCAGAAGGCAACCACACTCCCAGACTTCCCTAACCCTTAGGGAGGTCCAACCAAAGCAATATGAGCAGAAATAAGGCAATGTGAAGAAGTAACCTCCTACACAAGTTCGGTATATTCTTTCCTGGGAACCGTATGTTGAAGATGAAGCTACAGGACAGACTGAGAAGGATCACCAAATCAGTACTCAGAGGTGAACCACTAAAGTGGAAAGGCTCACATGTCCTGTTGAATCCACTAGAAATAGACTTTCATTGTGCTAAGCAATTGAGGTGTTAGACTTGGTCTGTTATAGCTGTTAGTGACCCCTAATCAATCAACTCTTCTCTCAAGGACAAGTTCTCATGACAGTGTAGAACTAAGTCATATAATATCTTCATTACTCTATGTAGATATTATATCATTGTACAGTTTAGCAAATTAAGATTAATTTTTTATATATATTTCCTTATTTCCTTATACACCTACTAAAGCTTAAATTCCATAAAGATTTTGGAAGAAGCGTGCAAAAAAAAAAAAAAGGAGAGATTGATCATTTTATCAGGTTACAGGGGCTGGGTTGGTCATTTTGTGTTTTATTTCTCTTAAAAAAAAAAACCCTAAAATGAAGTATTACTAATAGCCCTGTCATAGAGAAGATTGTGGTATTATAAAAATGTTTGCTACCAAATCAAATCTGAGGGCATTTGAGTCTATCAAATTTCCATTCATCTCTCTAAAGTCTGGTCATTGACTGAAAGGACATTCAGCAGCAGCAAAGTGCTTACAGGCATTAATCTGAGCACAATGTTTCTTGTCGCTCTGCTTTTGCTGTACTATTTCTTCTGTCTGAATTGACCTTGCCTGCTTCTTCATTGGGTTACTGACTCTTCATTGGGCCTCAGGCATCACCTTCTCAAAGGCTGCCCCTCCAAGTTTGGGCTAAGTGACCTTTGGATATTGGAATTATCTTTTTCTGTCCCTTTCACACATCGGTAGGCCCATCAATGGCAGGGACTAGGTCCTACTCATCATTCAACTCCTGACACCCAGCACGATGCATGTTACATATACCCAGGCCTTAGTGAAATCTGTGCATGACCAAAGGAGTTACAGGATGGGAGGGCTGGCTTTTGGCTAGACAGGCATAAGAGAATAGGAGTAGGGAGGAATAACACATCACTTACTTTTAAAAAATAGCCTGTCTTTCCACAGTGTTGTGGACAGGTAAAAAAAAAAAAAAGCACCCCAGAATAAGCAGTGCTATATTGAAGGGTGTAAAAGAATTATATAAATATTTAGGGAGACTCTTGAGAAATATTATGTGAAGTAGAAAAAATGTATATGTATGTTAGTAAGGACAGTGAAGTCTACAAAGTTATATCATAAACAGACTCTGAAGGACCTTAAATTATTTGCCACGTTAGGCCACTTGGCCTTGATTTGATTAGACATAAAAGATCATTTAAAAAGGTTTGAAGAGGAAAGTGGCATCTGTCATATCATCTAGGAATTACATCATGAGGGACTGCACTGTGATCAAGAATAAAATTGAAAAGATAGGCATGCATGGGACAGATAACAAGGGGCTAGTAATAAATTTGAGTTTTTGGTAAAAAGGAGGCAATCAACGATGGCACCAAGTTTCCAAATCTGGACATAGGGCATAGCTGCTTCCATTTATCAGCTGGGAATACATTCGGCTGCATGTAACGGGAAACCTAGTTTACAGGAGCTGACGCAGCCAGCAGAGGACTTCAGCGTGCTCTAAGAGGTCTGAAGTTGAGTGGCAGATGACATGGATCCAGTGGCTCAAGAATGAGACAGACATAGATCGATGTGATCTCTTGGCCTGTCCTTCCTAGACACAAGTTGGAGGCTGAAGTGTTAGCAACACATCTGCATAGGAGAGAAAAACAAGGGAGGAGGGGGGATTTCAGGAGCGGTAGCTGTCCTTTTTTGCCAGAAAATCGAAAACGTTTCCAAGAATTATATACCCTGGCAGGCTTCAGCTATGTTTCATTGACTAACGCTGTATTATTTGGGCATATCAAGCTACGTGACGAGACTACGTCAGAAAGATTTATAAATGTGTAGCCTTCAAAGTGTAAAGCATCAAAGAAGAAGAGAGTTGAGAATAATAGTGCCTACCATTGTGTCTACCAGAGTTAGCAACATTAGTAAGGGGATTCGAGTTTGAGATATTTCCAAGGGATGGAAATAATTTAAACAGAATTGACTAAGAGATTTCCAAGGACTCTTATAGATCAGTGAGAAATGCTCACTGGCAGGATCTCCAGGTCTACACTAAAATAACACCAGATATTTTTCTGTAAACTATCCTAGGTGTTCCAATCAATCAACTGGTAAGAGCATTAGTGGGCAGAGCAGAATACAGATCTATGCCCAGGCTGTCTAAAACCTTCCTGTCCAGGATAAATATAATGTGAGCCACATGGGAAATTTTATATTTTTGTGGAGCTTTGTTTTTTTTAAAAAAGCTAAAATAAGAAAATTAATTTTAGTAACATATTTTATCGTATCAACATATACCAAGTATAGTCATTTCAACATGTAATCAATATAAAATATATATTTTCAGTATTTTTTATATTTGGCCTTCAATATCCTGTGTGTATTATTTTAATGTTTGTTTGTTTGTTTATTTATTTATTTATTTATTTTGAGAGAGACAGACAGACAGACACAGAGGGAGGGAGAGAGAGGACATGAGTAGGAGAGGACAGAGAGAAGGCCAGAGAATCCCAAGCAGGCTCCATGCTGTCGGTACAGAAGTAGACTCAGGGCTTGATTTCATGAACCTTGAGATCATGACGTGAGCCAAAATCAAGTCAGATGCTTAACCAAATGAACCATCCAGGTGCCCCTCTTGTGTGTATTTTACACTTATAGCATATCTCACTTTGGACCAGCTATATTTCAAGGACTCATTAGGTAGGGGCTAGGGACTAGTGTACCAGACATCATAGTCTTAGTCACTGTAAAAAACCACTAGACATCTCAATCAAAACACCAGCAAATTATTTTATGGATATCAATAAACTGATTCTCATATTTGATGCTCATAAGACACAGAATAGCCAACACAATATTGAAAGAGAACAAATTTGGAAGACTGAGGCTACCTGATTTCAAGACTTACTATATAGCTATAGTAATCAAGGCAGTGTAGTATTTTTTAAAGAATAGACAAATATTATAAAGGACCAGAATACAGAGTCTAGAAATAGACCCCCATAAATTTAGGCAACTGATCTTTGACAAAAGAACAAAGACAATACAATGGAGACAAGATGGTCTCTTTAACAAATGGCTTTGGAACAACTGGACATTCACATGCAAAAAAAAATGAGTTTACATAGATACCTTACATACATCCTTCACAAAAATTAATTCCGAGTGGATCACAGACATAAAAGTAAAACACAAACGTATAAAACTCCCAGAAGATAACAGAGAAAACCTGCATGACATTGGGTACAGTGGTGGCTTTTTATATAGAACACCAAAGACATGATCCATGAAAGAACAGATAAGCTGGACTTCATTAGAATTAAAAACTCCAGCTTTACAAAAGATAGTGTCAAAAGGATGAGGGAGAAAGTATTTGCAAAACAAAGGGGAAAAAAACCAAACCCAAAAACATAAAGGACTGTTATCTAAAATACACTAGGGTGCATGGGTAGCTCAGTCAATTAAACATCCAACTCTTGATATTGGCTCAAGTCATGATCTCGTGGTCATGGGATTGAGTCCTGCTTCAGGTTCCACACTGAGCAGAACCAGCTTGGGATTCTCTCTTTCCCTCTCTATCTCTGGCCCTCCCCCCTCCATGCTTGCATTCTCTCTCTCTCTCAAAATAAATAAATAAACTTAAAAAATTGAAAATAAAATACACAAAGAACCCAAAATCAACAATAATTGGGGTACTTGGGTGGCTCAGTTGGTTGAGGGTCTGACTCTTGATTTTGGCTCAGGTCACGATCCCAGGATCATGGGATCAAGCCCCACATCGAGTCTCCACACTGGGCATGGGGCCTCCTTGAGATTCTCTCTCTCTCCCTTTGCCCCCTCCCCAGCTCACTTGCACTCTCTCTCTTGCAGTAAAATTAAAATACACACACACACACACACACACACACACACACACACACACACACATCAATAATAAGAAAACACATAACCCAATTAAAAATTGGGCTAAAGACCTTAACAGAGACCTCACCAAAGAAGATAACACAGCAAATAAGCACACAAAAAGATGCTCCACATCCTATGCCATCAAGGAAATGCAAGTTAAAACAATTAGGTATCACTATGTATCTGTAAGAATGGTCAAAATTCAGAACACTGACAAAACCAAATGCTGACAAGAATGTGGACCAACAGGAACTCTTATTCATTGCTGATGTGAATTCAAAATGGCACCGCCATTTTGGAAGATAGTTTGGTGGTTTCTTATAAAACTAAATACGCTTTTACTATACAATCCAGCAATAATGATCCTCGGTATTTATCCAAATTCATAATTACCAAAGCCTGGAAGTGACCAAGATGTCCTTTAGTAAGAGGGTGGATATAAAAATTGTGTGCATCCAGGGGCACCTGGGTGGCTCAGTTGGTTAAGCATCCAACTCTTGATTTTGGCTCAGGTCATGATCTCACGGTTCATGAATTCGAGCCCTGCATCAGCTTTGTGCTGACGGAGATTCCCTTGGGATGCTCCCTCTCTCCCTCTCTCTGTTCCTTCCCCACTTGTGCTCTTTCTCTGTCTTTCTCAAAATAAATACACTTAAAAAAATGTGTACATAGAGACACTGGAATATTTTTTAGCACTAAAAAGAAATGATCTATCAAGCTATGAAAAAGACTTGGAGCTTAAGTGTTTATTAGTAAATGAAAGAACACAGTATGAAAAGGCTACATATTGTTTTATTCCAACTATATGACATTATGGAAAAAGCACAATTATAGAGACAATAAAATGATCAGTGATTGCCAAGTGTTGTCAAGGGTGGAAGGAGATGAGCAGGCAGAGCAAAGAGGATTTTTAAGGCAGTGAAAATATTCCACGTGATTGTATAATGGTAGATAGAAGTCGTTACACATTTATCCAAACCCAGAGAACGCCAAGAATGAACCCTGAGGTAAACTGTGGACTTTGAGTGATTATTATGTGTCAGTTTAAGTTTGTCTTCGTTAAAAAATGTGCCACTCTGGTGAGGGATGTTGATAACAGGAGTAGCTATGCATGTGTAGGCACAGGGTGTGTGTGGAAAATCTCTATGCCTTCTCCTCAGTTTTATTGTAAACCTAAAACTGTTGTAAAAAGAAAAGAATAACTTCCGAAAAAATCACAAAAGAACAAGAGAAAAAATAGCAGAAGGCACTTTCCTTCTGGTATGGAAGCATTTCCATACCAACAACAGTATTCACACCAGCAATGAATGAGAGTTCCTGTTGGTCCACATTCTTGTGAGCATTTGGTTTTGTCAGTGTTCTGAATTTTGACCATTCTTACAGATACACAGTGATACCTAATGGTTGTTTTAACTTGCATTTCCTTGATGGCATAGGATGTGGAGCATTCTCAGAGTGGACTGAGTCTTTTGTAAAGAAATCCCATCTCAGCCTGTATTATGCAATGATATCTCAAGATGACATAAAGTCAGGAGGGCAAAAATTTTCTTGATGTTTTAAAAACAGTTCCAAAATGATCTCGCTTTGTTCCGCTTGTTGGAGAGGGTAGAGTTGAACCCAGCTTTGGAGACTACAATGGACAGGGCATAGCAGGGACACATAATGCTGTCCAACAGGCAACAGGGTTGACTGCTAATAGTATTCTCTTGGATTATCAGGTAAATTCAAATATGTCAGGCTAATGATAAATACCAAGGGACCCTCAATGATACTAAGAAAAACACAATGAAACCAACTACTTGGTAGTTATATTTTTCCTTGCTGCAAAGCATTAGATGGGGCTAAAGTAACAAATGTGGCTGCTCCCTTAAGTGATAGGGCTGCCTAGTACATTCGTGGAGCCTTCAGAACCCTGTGACTAGGCACTAAGAGAGCAGGTTCTGAGGGTGTATGTGGCTGATCTCAGCATTCCCAGAGATAAGTCATTATTCTGACGAGAACTGACTAGTCACGAGAAGAAATCTAGCCAGAAGGCATCAAATATGTCCTCCTGGAAAGCCATTGCTCCTTTATTCTTCTAGAGAAATCAGACTTTTCTTTCAGAGGCCACCCCAAAATATCACCTCCTCTGTGAAGCCCTCCCTGACTACCTCCAGGCAAAAGTCTTTGCTCTCTTTTCTCTCTATCCTACCCCACCACAGCTACAGTAAATAACTATTATATCACACGGATTCTAATAAAATATCCACTTACATATTCCTAATTAAATATGCAATTCTTAAGAACACAGATTTAAGAATAGATTCTTTAGTTATTGTCTTTGGACTGGTAACTAAGTCTGACCATTTGTGGGCCCTCAATAAATGTGAAACCTGGTATAACCTTCCTATTTCCTTCTAATTTTATAGCTTAAGTGAAGAAAACCAACCTTTTCATTGGTAGCATGGGGCAAAATGACCTTTCCTACAACCTTCCCAAGTTGTGGTACAAATGCAGTGAAATGTTTATTCATGACAGACATTATGTAAAGTATTAATGCAAAAGTCACTCTGTCTTTAAAAATTACCAACTTATGCAAAATGTTGCTGTGTCACACGAGAATGGCAGCGAAAGCTCCTATGGGGCTTTCTGGGCGCTGGACACTGTTCTCAGCACCATCATATCTGAACCCACTTAATCCTTACCACAGCTTTGAGACACTTTCTGTTATTATCATCTCCGCTTTGTGCTTTAGGAAACTGCATCACCAAGAGTTCAAGTCACCTGCCTCAGCAGGTGGAAAGAAGCAGCAGAAGTAGAATCAAACCGGGTCCAGTGTTCAACACCAAGTGCTTACCTACCACAATACACTGTCTTTTCATGAGGCTAACAGGATGGCGGTGAGGTGGCCGTGTTTCCCGCCAGTAATGCTAGGAAACCTGCCAGCCCTTCATTTTATCACCACTAAACAGGGTTCCTGAGGGACCATCCAATGCAAGGGACTCTACATTTCCATCCCCAGAGAAGCATGCTTTATATCAACACATAGAGGACAATTCGGATAAATATCAGAACGACATGACTTAAGAACACATATGGGGGAGAGGAGATTGTCCGAGGCTTCCGGGGTGGGGGTGGCCCCGCCTCAACACTGTGCGAGCCCCCAGCAGAAGGGAGTCGGTGTCTCCTTGAGGAATCCATCCTGCCTGCAGGTGACACCACGAAGCCTGAGTTTTGTTTGTGTTTCTGCAGCAAGTTGAATAGATTTTTAAATTGTGGTTTGTTTTGTGGAAAAGATGTATAATCATAGAATACTAATGCTGGCAATGACCTTAGCTTCGAGTTGAACAGCTTCGTCATAAAGAGTCCATGCCTGGAGGGGCAATGTATCTTTTTATGTTCATTTAGGCTTTTGTTTTTACAATGACAGCATGTGGTAGAAACTTACGGTATCTCTGGGATTCACCATTTTGAAAACTTCGCAGCACGGAAATTAACTGCAATGGCACTTTATGCACCCCCACTGAAATGGCCACTGGTGCACGTTCAGTGAATTTGACAATTTTAATTAAATAATTCTAAATATTGGGAACAGATACAGGGGATCACAGGCCACAGATCTGAGTGACGTGAATAAGGGCTGGGGTAGGGAGATGTGGCTTTAGAGGGACTGATTTTTACCCTGGATATATTGCTGTTTCTATCTTTATGATTTCCCTTTGAGATAATATAGGCTTTAGGGATAAAAATATCCTATGCCATATGTGATAGACATGCTGTAGTTTAGAAATCTCAAGTGATATAGGTTTGCCTGTCAAATGAATGATATAAGGACTTCTAATTGGCACAAGAAAGCAGTCTTTCCCTTAAATCTTCTCCTCTGGCTTGAGCACATATGCTCAAAACTAGTCACATGTGTCTTATGCCTTTCTCTGCCTTAGCAATTTTTGAGACTCTGAGTTTTCTGCTTGGATGGTGCACAGTTCTCTGTTATCAACTTGGCAGCTGAGCCCAGCTGCCTTCCCCTTAAAGCAAAACCAGAGCTGCTCTGCCCTTGTCCCTCTCCTCATGGAAGCTAATCAACTAAAGCTGATCAGGACCTTCTTACGGTGACATCAGGGGCTTACGTCGTAATCACTGATAAAGCAAAGTAATAAAAATGGAGATGGTTTTCTGCAGAGCTAACAAAAAGAGAAGGGATTTCTAAAGATGATGGCAAGTCTCCCCTGTGTCAAAGCTAAATGAGGCAGTGATCAGAAGGGGATTTCAAAAGTCACTGCTTGAGTTCATAATATTGGCTACTTAGAAATGAACAAAGACAGTCCTAGAATGGAAATCTAAAATATTTACCTGGTTTTAGCTAATAGACAATACTTCTCTGAAGGGGAAACCTCCTAGAAAGAGACTGCCTTTATAATCCACAGGGAAGGAAGTCAATGTTACAAGAAGAGCATTTACACATGACGTTTTTCAAAATCACACCACGTTTCGTCTCAGACTCATGAAGAAGTTCCCACCAACATCGCCACACAGGAATGCAAGGCAGCAGTCACCTTCTAGTACTCGAAAAGCGGGAATATTATGGGGCGCCTAGGTGGCTCAGTTGGCTGAGCGTCCGACTTCGGCTCAGGTCATGATCTCACAGCTCATGAGTTCGAGCCCTGCGTCAGGCCCTGTGCTGACAGCTCAGAGCCTGGAGCCTGCCTCTGCTTCTGTGTCTCCCTCTCTCTCTGCCCCTAATCCACTCGCATTCTGTCTCTGTCTCTCCCTCAAAAAAAAAAATAAATAAATAAATAAACATTAAAAAGAAAAAGAAAAGCAGAAATATTAGTACCATGTGACCTTAGAGGTTATTTTGTCCAATATACTATAGTTCACAGTGGTAAAGTAACTTGCTCAAGGTCATAATTTAGGTAATGGCAGAGATAAGAAGAGTCTCATTTCATTACTGAAGCTCTTCATGTTTCAGCAATAAATACACTTCTGGCCCTTGGTCAAATGGAGAATCCAAAGGCAAAATACAATTTTTCAAACAAATTATCATTTCCTTAGTAAATGTGTGTAAACCATATTTTAGGCCATTTTAGAAGCAAGATGTGAGCAGTGTCCTCTCCAGATACCCTTGGAAATTTTGTCTGGTGTCCCAGAATCACTGGGACTTGCCTTTAGGATGTTTTCATTTTTTCTGACCCTCTCAGAGACATGAGGAAATGAGTTTAATTCCCTAAGGTGAATGATAACAACCCCAGATATTGACATTTGTAACACCGCCCAGTGCATGTCAAAGGCACATACCATGGAGGCATGCAGAGTTCATCATTTCAACAAAAAAATTGCCATAAATCAGTAGAACTTAAACGGCGATTTACTCAGTAGGACCTCTACCTCGCACAGAATGTGTACTGTGATTGGCCAGAAAGTGGTGCCTGAAGAACAATCCACATGCATGGAGAATAAGGCTTAGAATTGATGTGGTCTTTTATATTTTCCAAGTCACTCACAATCATGCATTATTTAGAGTCAGGCAGAGCTTGGGAGCTGACACCCCATGCTGAGCACTCTTTGGGGAAAAATGAAAGCCAATAATAGTGTACACCAGCGTTTTGGGATGTCCTGGCATCCCGGCTCTCTCCACACCTCGGGTTCCACGGGAGTTTTTCCTGCTCCAGACTAGGATCTCGATTAATTTATTTACTCCCCAAATACCATTTGAACTCTGATATGTGACAACTACTATTACTAATGTTGGAAATTCAGTGGTGAAAGCAAAATAAATAAGGTCACAGGCAAGGTCTCTGACTTCATGATGCTTATGCTCTAGATGGGAAAGGCAGGTAATGAACACTTAAACACCTAACTGACATTATTTTATTTTATTTTATTTTATTTTATTTTAATTAATTTATTTTTTTTTTTGGGACAGAGAGAGACAGAGCATGAACGGGGGAGGGGCAGAGAGAGAGGGAGACACAGAATCGGAAACAGGCTCCAGGCTCTGAGCTGTCAGCACAGAGCCCGATGCGGGGCTCGAACTCACGGACCGCGAGATCGTGACCCGGCTGAAGTCGGCCGCTTAACCGACTGCGCCACCCAGGCGCCCCTATTTTATTTTTAAATGTTTATTTTTGAGAGAGAGAGAGAGAGAGCGAGAGAGAGAGAGAGAGAGAGAGCGCGCATGAGTAGTGGAGGGGCAGAGAAAAAGAGGGAGACACAGAATTTGAAACAGGCTCCAGGCCCTGAGCTGTCCCAGAGCCTGACACTGGGCTTGAACTCAGGAACAGTGAGATCGTGACTTAGGCCTAAGTCAGACACTTAACCAACTGAGCTACCTGGGCACTCCTAAATGGGATCATTTTAAATGTTTATTTATTTATTTTGAGAGCTAGAGAGGGGGAGAGTGTGAGTGAATGAGTGGAGAAGTGGCAGACAGAGAGGGAGAAAAACAGAATCCCAAGCAGGCTCTGTGCTCACAGCACTATGAATTCCCTCAATGGGGGACTCGAGCTCACAAACGGTGAGATCATGACCTGAGTGGAGAACAAAAGTTGTATGCTTAACCAACTGAGCCACCCAGGTACCCCAAGGTCATTTTAGATGGTGAGAAGGGATGTGAACAAGAAATCTGAGTAATGGGGTAGAGTGTAATTGATGGAAATGGCTGAGGGCAGCCACTTTCCTTTAGACAGAGTAGCTAAGGAAAGCCACTTTGAGGTGACATTTAAGGTGGAACAGGTGTGATGAGAAAGTCAGCAAGAGGAAGATCTAGGAAAGAGAGTCCCCAGTGGATGTCTTAAGAAGAGAAGGAGCTCAGAACATTCCAGGAAGGGAAGAAGGTGGCCACCGTGGCTGGTTCAGAGAAAGAGGATATAGTAAACGTTCACTGGCTTTCCGCAGTCCTTTTCCCAAAGGCTAGAGGATTTCTCACCTGAGACATTCTGTTGAGAAGCAGAATTTGCTTCAAGAACCTGAATCTCTTGCTTCTGCAGTGTTCCTATGCTGATGCCAAACAGGTAGTAGAGGACTTGAGCATATATCCCAGGTCAGGCCAATTGGCCATACCTTGTATTTGGAGCTAGAAATTTACCATAAGATCTAGCAGTGATAGGGGTAGCAGCAGAGGCCTTGAAGGTCTAAGACAGCATCCACAAAAGCAAGCTCTGATACCTGTGCTCACAAAAGGCAGCAGCTATGAGAATGGACCTAGATATTTCTGTCAACAAGACTTCCTCTGCTCTTCCCAATTTTCACTGCCTAGTTCTCTACAGTCCCCAGGAAATCTATGAAAATCTTAATAGCCTTCCACAAGCTTTATTTTATGCTTGAATCATTGAGTTGCTTTGGTTACTAGCAACTAAAACCCTTTTCAGATTGACATAGCAATTTTCCAGGAGTGGTTGCACAAAACAAACCATCTTGGAGGATAGAGAGCTGGAATTGGTTTTCTGCCTTGGTTAGAGTGGAAGGCAATAAAAATCCACTAGCATTAGGCAAGCAGTGGTGAAGAAACTGATTTAATTATCACCTCTAGTCATCTGAAAAGAAGTGCCATCAAAGGCAGAACTTTGGGGGACTGAGTGGACCCTTCCAGGAAGAGGTGGCTAAGTTCAAGAACTATGGATATGAGTGGCTGTTTCTAACAATGCCAGGAAGCTAAAGAAAAAGGACCACCAATCTGAAGTTCTGACATTTTCCAAACAAGTTATAAATGGATTCTTAAGACTATTTTTTAATGACTGTGTTTAGAAGACTCTCTCATTTCTTGCCACGTGGAGGCAGAAATATCTTTGTTCTTTTTGCACCAGAAAGCTGATCTAATGGGCTCTATGATAAGCTCACCTAAATGTACTGTCTCAGTGGGGTGCCTGGGCGGCTCAGTCAGTTAAGCGTCTGGCTCTTGGTTTTGGCTCAGGTCATAATCTCATGGTTTGTGAGTTCAAGGCCCATATCGGGCTCTGTGCTGACAGTGCAGAGGCTGCTTGGAATGCTCTCTCTCCCTCTCTCTCTCTCCCCCCCCCCCACTCTATCGCGCTCTCTCTCAAAAATAAACAAAAAATAAATATATTTACTGTCTCACAAGGTTTCCTATGAAAATCTGAAGACATTTACAAGAAAGTATATAGGACCTTGAGTATTGGAATGATATCTTAAGGAAAACTTGAGGAGATTCAGTGTTCTCTGAACTATTCCTGTCCCCACCCCTGGCAGCACTTAAACACTCATTAATTCTCTCTTTGAAATGAGCAGTCCCCGTTCTCTTATCTGGAGTGATTTACTGATTGTTCCAAAGACCTAGGAATGACCCTATTCATGGTCACCTGCAAGGGGAAGCTAATTGTCCTCAGGCCCTAGTGGCAACCAACTCTCATTGTTTCAAGACCCTTGATTAGAACTGAATCTCAGTGTCCCTCACGATGGGTGCAAATGCAAACTTCACCTTGGGAGGAGAAAGCTCACAACTCCCCCAAACTATTAAAACTTTTATTTACTTATTTTTTATTTCTGAGAAATCCCTGAGCAATATTATGTGGAAATAGACTCAAGCCAAGAGGGTAGGATATTATTTTGGATCAAGTTGAATTGACTAATATAGATTCACCGATCAGGGATTTTGACTGAATGTGCTAACTGGGATAAAAAGAGATGATTCTACATTTCGTAGGGTTAGTTTATCGAATCCCAAATGTAATAGTGACTATGTTTCTGAAGGGTTCTTAATACACAGCACCAGATTCCCTGCCTAACTGAAGAATAATCCTAGAAAGGAAGCAAAGGGTACAGATGGTGTTAAACATCACCTATCCAGATAGGTAGGCTACTGATAGCTATCTCTAGGAAAACACACTTTTAGGTCTGTTAGTCAGGTATGTATGCTGACACTGAATCCCAGACTTGGGAAACTATTTCACGGAATCACAAGTGCTGGATCAGGAAAGACTTCCACAAATTACATTCCATCTACACTTCCTCCCTAGGCCAGTAGTTCTATAACTAATCACTTTCATTATGGTGCCCACAATCTAGCTACATTAACTTAAAAATAGCAAATATATATTTTTTTCTCATTCCTAATGCTTCAAAGGCTTATAAAAACTTTTCTTTACCTACTATGGAGCTCTTGATTAACCACTGACCCACCAAGAGCACACTGGTGGGGTCAGAAGATGCTTTAAGAAAATTAATAACTGTAATAATACTAAAAGTTGGTCTGATTTTTATTACCATTCGTCAGTAATTCTAGACAAAATTAGTGATAAAATAATCCTTTCTGACAACATCTTTTATTGGTTTAAGTTTGAAACAATTGCTACCATTAGATTTTAACAATATATGAGCTTTAATTTTACATATTTTTACCTATCCTTTAATAAATACTGCACTTTTTTTTTAACATTTATATTTATTTTTGAGACAGAGAGAGGCAGAGCGTGAATGGGGGAGGGGCAGAGAGAGAGGGAGACACAGAATCCAAAGCAGGCTCCAGGATCTGAGCTGTCAGCACAGAGCCCTGACGTGGGGCTTGAAGTCACCAATGGCAAGATCATGACCTGAGCCAAAGTCTGATGCTCAACCGACTGAGCCACCCAGGCACCCCAATAAACACTGCACTTTTATCTGGAAAGTAATTCTGAGCACCCCTGTAAATAGCCCCCGACATATGCAGACTCCTCTATATATATGTGATTCAAAAGCCAGTGTATAAATGTTTAGAATTGTTCAAGTTCGTTTCAAGTGCAATTTGTATCCCCAGCCCCTGCTGTATTATATATCCTGGCATTTAAACCATAGATTAAAATAAACATGATGGCACAGTGATTGCAAAGGCAAAGAGCCTAACTTGAGTTTTGATTCTGCCTGCACAATGGAGTTTTCGTTTGTGCTTAATGTTTGCAAGAATGAAACAGAATGCCAACTCTGAGCTGCAGTACTTTTGTGTAGCTGGTCTCAATTTCAGGTCGTGCATGAAATATTTTCCTGAATTTCAATAACACCTTTAAAACACAAATTTATTCTTCCTTTTGAGTTATTTTACAAATTAAAGGACAAGCAAAAATAATTATTATACTGATTATTACCTGGTTTTTATGGGAAATAATTTTATCATACAGAGGAGGGATTTTTAGTCCAAAAACTCACTCTGGATACCAAATATCTATTAGCCCTCATCATATCTCCTTAGAGAAAACTAAAGTAGGAAACTGAGGCAGCCTTCATTCTTAGGTCCCAAACCTGAAGAAAGGGTACACACCTGTTAATAACCCCTGTGGCTGGCCTTTCTTGCTGGGCCCCATTTTTCAATCAAAACCTGCAAGACTATCTTGTCCTTATCCCCTTTCTGACTT
This sequence comes from Panthera uncia, assembly GCF_023721935.1. NCBI lineage: Eukaryota > Metazoa > Chordata > Mammalia > Carnivora > Felidae > Panthera > Panthera uncia. The sequence goes on along the minus strand of NC_064809.1, from coordinate 9,173,224 downwards.
AGGACACCTGCCTTTTGGCTCTAATCTGTGACCTGTGTTTTGCAGAGGCCCAAAAGCCCTTGCTTAATTCTCTCCTTGTACAGAAATAAGCACTTACTTGTAGAGTCCAGTACAGTCAGCCCTTGAAGTCAAAACACCCATGGCTAATTTAAAGCCTCTTACCCAAACTACAATATTTTAAAGCCAACAGAACAACAAGCAGCAGCAGCCCAGATCAGCCAACACACCCTCATCAAAGTACCCTGCCCACACCCAAAGAATGAGGAAGGCCCAACATCACAGAAGCTGGGTCCACAACAACTGTAGCCTATCTGTATTTTGTGAGGCCAAATTCCATTCTCTTAAGCAATGTCCCAGTGAAGACACTGTGCCATAAATCTTCTGGAATATGATACAAAAAGTAATCAAAGCAACCACAAAGAAAAGATTGCAAGAATGGATTTATCATGGCCTATCCCAACACACACTTGAGACCAATCTATGGCCCCTGAGAAAACCCAAAGAATGGAACCACTCTGAAATCTTGATAAACACTTGTGGAAATTGAGGGTAGGGAGCCACCTCTTTGGGAAGAACTTTATGACTGTATTTGGTAGTTCAGTGCTGCAGCTAAGAGGAAGAGCTTGCTGGAGGAAAGGGCTCCCTGACTTTCAGAGGAGACCATAAAATCTTGAGGTTGCAGAGGCTGAAAACTGGTCCCACTCTGGCAGAAGCAAGGGGTGGTAGTGACACTGGGAGCCAGGAAACCAGCATTTCCCCACCTGTGAATGCCTGCTCATGGGCTCATAGGATCAGAGAGATACACAACCCCACTAAAGTTTTTCCACAAGATTTACGTACTGTGAAAATTCCAGGTTGGCCAAAGAACAGCCTGGTTTAAGAGACCTCATTGGAGTCAAACGTCCTCACTTACTTCTCTGAAGACGTGAGACATTTCACAAACCCAGAATCAAAGAGCAGGGTGTGGCAACTTTGAGTAAGTGCTCTGTAATGTCTGAGTAACATCCAGGATACCTGAATACTGGGATCCCGGGAATATCCAGGTAGAGCGTTCAGGGTGTCTCTCAGGTCAGTGCAGGTCAGTCTTTGCTGCCAAATGAGCTACTAAAACTTAACCTCCAGATTTCTTTTTTTAAATTTCATGATTGCCCAATGTGCCCAGCAATTGGGTTATTTTTTCTCATCCTGTTCAAAGGCATTACCTCCTGCCTATGCCTTAAATCCTGTCATTTTCCAGCATTGAATTCTAAATCCACTTCTCTTCTAAATCAGTGCACTCCCTTTGGGTATCTTAACCCACTCCTTCGGATTCAATTTCTATCCAACTTTCATGAATTCCAAGTCTGTATCTCCCATCCAAGTACCTCCCAGGAACACCAGGCTCCAGGAATACCTGATGGAATTCCATTTAACTTCACTGCAGACAGATCGACCTCACCATATTCAAAATGAAACCTGTAATCTTCCACTCCAAACCTTCCTTATCTCAGTGAACAGTATGCATATTCACACCAGAACAATCGTGTCAGCCAGAATATAGACAAGCATGGCTCCCTGGTCAGGGAGCCCAGGGGTCCAGTGCCTGCTTTGCCTATAAATTTCAGCTTGAGATCTTGTGCAAGTCATTAACATTCTTGAGGCAAACTCTATCACTTATAAAATGGGCTATTTTTAATTGGAAAGCCTAGGTTTCAGACCCGGCGTTACCACTTACTAACTATGTGACTTTGATCGTGAAGAGGTCACGGACTGTGATCGACAATTCAGAGCTGATGGCTATTCAGGCCGGAAGGGCAGAATCCTTGGGTCTCAACTTGCACAGCCCCACAGTGAAGCTTTGTTTGGACCCGGTTTAATTCAGCACCAGTGCCCTGGAAAATGATCAGAGGCAGTTTTGAAACTTAAATGTGCAAGGGGAGAGCTTCCTGGGCAGGGTAACCCCTTCATCTACTTCTTTCCTCCTCTGAAAGGCTTTCAAAGAGCGTAGCAATTCCTTTTTTTTTTTTTATCTTAGTCTTTCTTTTCAGCTCCAGCACGTCTAACTCTTGTCTCATTATAATTTCACATATTTCTATGAAAGAAACCTGACAGCTACAGAACATTTGAGGGAAGAATGGAAGGAGGGTGGGCATGTGGGGGAGTGAGGGAGCAGAAAGAGGAGAGGAAAAGAGATGTGCCTGTGGCTGAGTCCTCGGCAGGCTCTTTTGGGTGACGCTTTCAGAGAGGTCTGCATCTCAGCCATATGGTAGCAAAGTCTCTTGGCATTATTTTCAGAAGGCATCCAGAGCATTAATAGAAAATGGGATGAAATCATCTCAGCTTAAATAGCAGAGAAGTAGCCCAATTTCACCCTGAATCAACTAAACACTTGGTTCCTTTACAGGGAGTTTAACTGATGCCGAACGTCTGTATCTCCACCTATGTTCTCTGCAATCCATGATGCGTGTCCTTGCCAGAGGCACCCAGTTCTTACTAATGTGTTCATTCATTTATTCCCTACTTCGCTCCAAAGAGTAAATTGAAGGGGGTTATAAACTGACTGTGTGACCATGTCTCTCCCGCCCCATTCATATGTTGAAACCTAAAGCCCAAGGTCAGGCTTTTGGGGGTGTGATTAGGTCACGAGAGTGTAGCCCTCACAAATGGGACTACTGTCCTTATAAGAGGAGGACAGAGAGCTAGATGTCTCTCCTTTTTCATAGTGCAAGGATAGAATAAGACATCAGTAGTCTGTGACCAGAAAAGGTGTCTCGCCAGAACCTGACCAAGTTGGGACCTTGCTCTCCAACTTCCAGCCCCCAGAACTGTGAGAGATAAAAGCTTTGTTGTTTATAAGCCATCCGGTCTCTGGCACTTTGTTATAGCGGCCTGAACTGACCAAGACAAAGGGATATGCATTTCACTGCATTTTACATAATGCATCCTCTCTAACGAAGGGTTTCTGGTATGGCAGTTTCATCAAACCACCTGAAAAACAATTAGCTGTTTTTCTACAGAAACAAAGAACATAGGAGAAGGAAGACTCAATCCTGAGAACATATACCACTGCTTCAACAAGCTTATGGTCTTCACGTTCTCTGTGATCCTACCTACTTTTGAGACTCTAGTACAATATGTGATATTGATAGATGGATCGTTTTGCAGCAGGCTTAGTATGTTGTAAATTAAACCTAACTTGTTTTGATCATCATAACTGACATGAAATGTGAAGTACAATCTTCAAATAAAAAGTGTTGCTTACTGATTTATCAAATTTGAGGAATGGATTAAAAGTATAGTCTAGATGATTTTCCTTCTGTTACTATTACTAATGTAGCATAATACAAGTTTCCACTATGTTTAAAGTAAAACAGAAAGAAACACGTGCATTTGTGCACAATTGCACATGTCTGTGCAAAAAGAAATTTTGTGGATTTGTGGATAAAGGCATTTACCCATGACTCATGGTTTCTCTGTAACTTTTACCAGCTTCCATAAAGTTACCTAAACTCTCTTGAAGGGACAATATATTTCCTTTTATAAATTTCATTTCCATAGAGTTACTGCTCATCTTTTTTTTTTTTTTTTTAATATGTTTTGGAGTGGGAAGAAGATGGGGTTTGACAACTGCTACAAACAGGAAGCTGGCAGTGGTCCTCAGGAGAAACAGGAAATAGGGTATCAAGACACAACTGATGGATCACATATATCTGATAGATTTAATGGGCACAAATTGATTCTTTCATTCTTTTTTAATTGCTATTCTTTCCAAAAGGAAAAGTCTATGCAGGTTCAGGTTTATAAGATTTGAAATCAGTCTTTTTTTTTTTTTCTCCTACCTTGTCTTTGTGGGTCTTATCTGTACTCTTGTCTCCCGGTTCTTTTAAGAATCATAATTGGTGTGATTATCGCTGCTATGAGAGTAATTAGCTATAGCTTTTTGACACTCTAAATTGGGAATACAGAATCTTCAAGCAGCGGGGACTGAACAGCTAAACCTTTCAACTTTGAAACTGAATTGGGTGCTGCCAACTGGATTCAGGTGCAACGATTCCGAGTCTTCTGCAGTTTTTACTTAATAAGGTAGAGGAAAGAAAGAAAGCAGTTCACATTTCCACATGAGAGACCAAACAGAAATCTCCTTTAATGGGCTAGTTGCCTGTTATGACCAATAAATAAAAAGTGAGAGATCAGTATATTGAGAACCAGATTTTTCCTCATGGACTTATTTCATTGCCTCAGAAAATATCTGCGATGTTTTAAAAATTCAGACAAGAAAGCTATAATCATGATAGCAGACTTAAACATTCGCATTACCCATTCTCCCTTCTGCCATTAGGATGTTCTAATATTTGAATGAAATGGGATTTTTGTTCTGAGTATAGATAAGTTGAGGAAGCTCTGAAATATCTAGAGGGTATGGCACATTCATTTACATAATCATGGGGTTATATTTTATGTTTATTTTGATAATCTAGTGTAGTCTGTTTTACTTTTCCTAACGTTTATATAGCTCTTTTATCTGAATCCAAAAATGATTCAGGAACATTGCAAAAATAATCGAACGATGAAGAAAATATAAAGAGGAAAATAGAATTTTTCTGGAACTCTTCCTTTCAGAGATTACCTAAATTTACACTACGGTTAATATTTTTCCTGATAAATGAGGTCATGCTATGCTATACATGATTTATAAACCATTTTTGCTTTCAGTAATGAATGGCGGTTAATAGATACTGTATAGCCTGTAAAAATAGCATGTTTCTTCCATCATAATAATATGCCATAATTTATTTAGCCAATTTTCTTTTGATAGATACTTAATGTTTGGCCTTAGAAACAATCCTTGAGAGAACACATTCAGAACACACTCTTTGGGGGAAATTTCTGATTATCCTCACTGGGGTGATCATAGACTTCCAGGACTACCTGATAGTTTATAGATCTAATCCAACAAAAGTTCAAGGGTATAAAGTATTTGCTCAAGATTATGAACTTAATTAGTGACAGGACCCAAACGATCTATTTACTGAAGGCATAAGGCACAGTATCATGACAAGTGACGTGGTGAGCAAAAATGCATATTTCAAGGCAACCACAGCAAATGTGTCATTTGGAACCTATTAGAGTTGCAGCATGTATAAACAGTGAGCCATGTAAAAGGTGCTTAATAATTATGTGGTTATTATATTTAAAAAAGCTCACTTGATAACAGAACTTTTACAACAGCGTCCTAACTCCCGCTGAGTCTCTCATTATGTCCATCTAGTTTTCATCCGGCTGTTAATTATGAGTTTAAGAATCAAAGCTCTACATGGCATACCTTGTATAAAATCCTTTATCTTTGCAACTCCTGCTGAACCTAAAACAATGCTGGACACAAAATTATCATGACTTGCTGGCAGAACAATCAGTAAAGAGTTTAGATACCATTCCATAGAGAATTGGAACCTGTTAATTTTACTGAATAGGTTATTTATAAATTAGAGCTAGTATGCCTTTAAAAATGATCAAGTATGATAATTAACAAGGTAAACATGGAAGCAATCTCGGATGTCGCTAATGGCTACAGGACTGGTGAGAAAAGGCCAGCTCAGGAAGATAGTGTGAAGGACAGCTGGAAGAACCAAAGCTTTGGTCCGGGGTGTCAGGACTCGCCTGGGAGTTAAGGAGAAGGAAGAGTTTGAAACAACGCTACAGTGGTGATGGTAGGGACTATAAAGTGTGACTCTTTTCTTTCTTTTTTTTTTTTACAGATTATGAAAGCTGAAGGGCAAAGTGCTTAGATAAAAATAGATTATTTCATTTTAGATTTGTGGAATATTATTCCATTCTTGCTTAGGAACTCTAATTCAACCCATTAACTGAACAAAGGATGCCCTTATTTAAGCTGATGAACATAGGATGCCAGGAGAGTCTTTTACAAGTATATGAACGAAATCGTATTTTCTGCAATTCTAAGACTTTAGAGACCATCAAAAATAGACAAAAGCACTTGACATTCATATAAATAAATACATATTTAAACTACTGGCTGTTAAATAAATATTATCAATCTAAGCATTTGACAATGTATCTTATTTTAATGATGATAGGTTGTTGCTCACCAAACTATAGTTTATTTTCAGATTTATATGTCTTATTATGTAAAATATGTTTAGAATTCTACCTAGCATATTAAGGGCTCAATAAATTATAACTATGTATAAATTCACTCAGTAAATATGTACTGAACAACTATAGGTGAGTAAATGTAATAAGTACCCAGTATGTTGTAGCTACAGATGAATTAAACATTCTCCTTTAAAAAAATCTTCTCTTTCCTTTTTCCTTTTCCCCCTTCCTCCATCTGACTTAATGTGACTCTGACCCGAACTGTTCTTCTGGGGTTTGCATCTTCTTCCCTACTTGGCTGGACCCTTCTTCCCCAGACATCTGTAGAACTACTCCCTACCCCATTCTTCAAGTGTGATTAGCTGTCACTGTCAGGGAGAGGGCTTCTCTACCCACTTATAAATACAGCAATACATTTCTTCCACTAGCACCCAGCACTCTGATTCTTCTATTTTGTTCTACATTTTATTGTCATAACATGTTCACCACCTGAATTATTGCATATATTTTTACTTACTTATTTTGTTTATGGACAAACCCCCTTCCCACCCCCTTCCCACCTATGGAGCATGGATTTTGTCTTCCGCAGTTGATGTTGTTTGCCTGGCACTCAACATCCAAACACTCAATCATTACCTGTTGAATGAATGAATAAAGGAGAAGAAAAAGAATGACAACCATCTATTACCTATTAACTGTTGTGGTTTGTCAGGCAGCAATGCTAAGCACTTTGTATACCTGTTTCAGTAATGCTCACAATAACCCTATGAGAAAGACTTTATTATGGCCACCTTAAAAGCTGGAGAAATGACAGTTACAACTCCCTAAAACACAGGGAGAGTTCCTCTTTGTCTCTGGTGAGGAGGAAGGAATAAATTCCAATAGAGAATGAGTGAGTTCTTAGTAAAAACTCAAACCCTGAGAACTCCACAATTTGTACCGGTTTGATTTCAATGCAAAGCGATCTGTGCCACAGTCCCTTGGGAGGCTTTTGTGCTGGAGTCCACACAGGCTCCCCTGATGTGATTTGGCTTGAATTATGTACTTGTTAGTCAATTGGAACTTTTACATTTCATCTGGTGCTTGGCCATGTAAATAGCCCTGTCTTTACTGGACACAAGATTATGTACTAGCCTGACTGCCCTTTTAAATTACACATTACAAAATCAATGAGGGTACACTGCCTGAATGAAAAAAAAAATTCTAAGCAAAAGCTTTAGGTTCTTTCTGGGTAGTGAGTTGGGAAGGGGACTTGATGTTTGGAGCTACCAGATTGCATAGGCTCTGTTTTTATTTCTCCCTACACTGTTGTGACATATTGATGAATCACCCCAGAATGGCAAATAGTGGGTCTGATATGAATATCCCAGCTTTCCCTATTACTACAAAAACATCCATTAAAATATGTCAAAAGCTATCAATGATAGGGAAGTTAAGCAAAAGTGGGAGGGTAAAAGAAGGGAAAAAATAGACAACTAAAATCTGTCTCATAACTGAAATCAAGATAAATTATAGACATAGTATGCCTCTTTTGTAAATTACATGCATACTGAATTGGAGTTTCTTTGTCTGTGTGAGAATGACAGAGGGCAGCTCTTCCTCTATAGGGTCTGGATATTTGACTTTGTAATGTTGGATGAAAGATCTCTGGTTAAAGAGATAAATAATAACATTATTTATACACATCCACTCTAATGAAAAGACCCTCATGGCGTATCCTGTGTCTCCCAATAGGTATGACCCAACAGCTCCTTGGAATTCTTTGTATGGTTGAAGAAGTATTGGATTAGGAGTCAGTGGTAGCATTGGCACCGTGATCTAATTTCCTTACAGTGTGCCCTTGATATCATATATGTGTACACATATACACATAAATCTGTATACATGTGTACATACATACCTAATGCATATATACATGCATATACATACTTACACATGTACTGTGAATGGGGAGTCTATACACTGTTATTTCTGATTCTAAAACATCATTGTACACTAAAATACATTTATTTTTCTTGATTCTGGAATGTAGGAATTAATTCTTTTAGGACACCTGGGTGGCTCAGTCCGTTGAGTGTCCAACTTTTGATTTCAGATCAGGTCGTGATCCCATGGCTCATGGGATCGACCCCACGTTGGGCTCTGTGCTGAGCATGGGGCCTGTTTGGGATTCTCTTTCTTTCTCTCTCTCTCTCCTTCTGCTCCTCTCCCCTGTTTGCTCCTGAGTAAGTGGGTTATACAATCTGTGAATTTCACTTTATGGTTAGTAAATACACATTACAAAAGAGTTTTTATAAAGAAGGGAGCATTGGGAAGAATAGGGTTGATAATCACCATTCTGGAATATTCTCTGTTCATCTGCCTATCACAATATTTTCCTTCTATTCTTTCTTCCAACTTTCAGGACAAACGTAAATCACCACAATTAGAAATTCTGCTACCATCTAAAATCTCCAAGTCAATGTGTGTAAATCTAAAGGCAGGACCTCATCCTTCAACAAACTGTAGCTGTAACTTGCCTGTTTCTTTCATTCTTCTGGACTCAGACTACTTGCTACATATTTGCTATGTCCGTTTTCCCATTTGAGTTTTATCCCTGAGTACCTAATAGCAGTTGTGATTGAGATCCTCTGTGTATCCTATCTTTTGTGCCAGTAAAGGTGGTATAGATGATGACAGAGCTCACGGACACTGGCTGGGAGCCATGAAGGACAGAAGGAATAGACCATTAGAGAGTGCAGAACTATTCATGCTGAAAGGACATCACAGAAACTGGTAGGACAGCCATTACAGAAGTAAAGAACCAATGTTACAGGGGCACCTGGGTGGCTCAGTCAGTTAAGTGACCATCAACTCTTGATTTCTGCTCAGGTTATGATCTCATGGTTCATGAGTTCAAGACCAATGTGAGGCTCTATGCTGATACTGTGGAGCCTGCATGGGATTCTCTGTCTCCCTCTCTCTTTGCCTCTCTCTCTCTCTCTCTCTCTCTCAAAAATAAATAAATAAACTTAAGAAAAAACATTTTAAAAAGAACCAACATTACAATAGCTCTCAGACAACAGGTCCTGAAGTCCCACAGATTTCTTCGAAACACATTGTACACTTAGACTAGAGCAAATGTCTCTGTTTTTGTTCTTTTTGCCCACCTTCCCACTACACATTTGTTCTATATAATAGCATCCCTGGAGGTCTGGGTGCATGGCCCACCCTGGATGGGTATGCCTCCCTCTTGACCTTAGAGTTTAACCCATTTTAAATCAAACCAAAAACTGTGGTGTAGCTGACATCAATGCCAGCTGAGAGGCTAACCCAGTTTTCTCAAGATAGGTTCTTATCATGCCATCTACTCTGAATGATAATCCTCAACTTTCATTTCTTATAAATACATCTTTGGCCTGGTTTCTGAGGCCATCAGAAATCTTGTGCATCTGTAGGTCTATCTAACTGACCTATCATTTACTTTTCATTCCATTTCACTCTTACTGCTTCTGACTTGCTACAATTATTTCTAGTTCCAAGTCTCTGGTCTCATATATTTTTTTCCATAGTGCATGCCCTTCCTTCTCTCCAACTATCCCCAAAGTACTTTTATCAAGGGCCTAGCTTGAGTCCCACCTGCCCTTAGCAGTTTCCCCTGCAGCTGTGTACTCAGCACACTGATTTCCCTTTTTCCCACAAATTCCTTTGGCACATGCTGAAACTGTTACTTGAACTACTAAATTAACTATTTATTCTATGTGAGGCTTAATTAATGCATTCAGCACTGGAAGGCTTTATAATTTTTTTCATGCTCTTTTAGTTGGCACAGAGCTGGTATTCAGTTAGTTAACTGAATAAATTGGGTTAAATAAATCAGTTGAATAAATAAATCATGGCTAAAATAATTTTTTTTCAAGGTTTATTTATTTTTTGAGAGAGAGAGAGCACGAGCAGGGGAGGAGCAGAGAGAAAGGGGAATAGAGGCTCTGAAGCAGGGTCTGCACTAACAGCTGGGAGCCCAAGGTGGAGTTTGAACTCATGAACCACGAGATCACGACCTGAGCCGAAGTCTGATGCCAGCCGACTGAGCCACCCCGGTGCCCCTGAGGGGTTCAAAATGTTTGAAACTCTGGGGAAGTGAAGGTCAGGAAATCCTTTACTAGCTTTAAGGGAATCAGAGAACTGCAACAATTAGGGAAAATCAGTAATCAACTGCCTTTAGCACTGAAGTGTGTGATGCAACAGAATGCCAGGAAACCACTGGCTGGCCTTCATATCTTTCTTATGCAAAACTCAGGTATCTGCCATGAAGACTCTTGCTTCTCTTCCAAAACTTGGACATGGGGCTCTTACTGGTGGAATCTAAATTAGAATATGGCTACTTCAAAATTCTGGAACATGCAGCCTCCAGCCATCTTCCAGCCTCTGTTAGCAGAGAAGAATATTCAAAGGCAATGGAGATTTCCAGTGTGTGTGCGTGTGTGTGTGTGTGTGTGTGTGTGTGTGTGTGTGAGTGCGTACTGGCCACAGCAGTCAACCCTAAGTACCTGCAGGTAGAAGATTCCACAGAAGAAAAAAATAAAACCATTTGCCCTGAAACCAGTCAGAAATGCTCAGGAAATTGAAAACTTGAAATGTAAATGGAGTTGGGAAGCTAAATAGAAGGAAAGGAAAGTGTGTAAGTAGAAATGCAAAAATGAGACAACGATTTACTATAGGAAAAAAATAATAAATATGTTGGTGGTATACTATAGGAAGAAATCAGGAATGTGTGACAAAATATTTTTCCATAAAAAGAGGAAGCTGATAATTACTAAATATTGAATATGTACATATCAGTATACCTATTACTTAGAAATCTGGCAGTTTATTTTTCACACACACACAAAAAAACCCCGTTAAAGAATTAAAAGATTTTGTATCTGGGGAACAAAAAGATGGGATAGGAAGGCGGAAAGAAGAGAATAATGTTTTTTTTTTTTTTTTTTTTAATACAATCTTTGGGGGCTGAATGGCATTTTAGCTTTTATTTAATGTTACATTTGCATGTACTACTTTGATAAAATAAAAATAAATTAGAAATGAGAAAAGCAGTGAAATGAGAAGTCAAAATCATATCAAAACATACAAAAAATAACCAGTGATTAAATTTAGGAAGTTTAAGAGGGAAAGAATTAGGAACACATTATTTAAGGAAATTTCAGATAAACAGAAAATAACTTGTCAGGAAACAGCAAGGATAAGCCCAAGTGTCTGAGGATGGCAGGCTCTCAACAATTACCCTTTCAGGATCTAATCTACTCCATCAGAACTTTACTGAGAGTCACGTACTGGGGCGCAGATTAATTATCTGCAGTAGAATGCGGTTTTAGGAAGCTCATGTTCTATAGCCCTCACAGAGAAATTCTGTAGTAAGATTTTCCAAATCATTCACATGTTAGCAAACAGTAAACGTAATCATTTTTTTTCCTCCTAAGTCATTATTCATTTATAAAAGGATAGCATTTATTCTGACTTGGGATATATACTCTGCCATGTTCAATATTTAAAAGTTACAGCCAAAGGGGTATTTCTTCTAGCTTGTGGGGTGATTCACCTTACCAGAAAAAGAAGTCTAAATATTTATTCAATGTCAGTTACGTATAATCCTTCAACGGATTTCCAATGCTCCTGGGGTAGAGGCTCTAAAACCTAGAATGGCCTCAAATCCTAGGTAATCTGGCCTCTACCTTTCTTGGCTACCCCATGTCACCCTGTCTTTCCTTCCAAGGCAGCAAAGCTCATTTTCACCTCACAAGCTTTTGATTGTACAGTTTCTTATTCTGAGTTACTGCTTATCTTTTTTGTCTAACTAGTTTTTACATATCCCTTAAGAAAAATTAAGTTAAATCCCTTAAAAAAAAGTCAGGGAAGACTTTTCCTGACCAACTTTCTCATCCCACACCAGACCAGATAAGGCCTCTTGATACTATGTCTTTTTTCTTCAACAACCTGACATACCTTATCATAATACATTTCTATCAGTATTTAATTAAGATCTCCCAGGCCAACCCACTACAGCACATTGACAATACTGTATCTGCTTTGTTTCACCACTGTATCCAGAGAATCTAGCACCAGACGTGGGATATAGTAGGTATTCAGTAATATTTTTAAAAATGAGTGAATAAATGAAAATACAGTTGTAAGGTTGAAAACTGTTGAATAAGACATGCCTGAGCAAATAAGTTTAATAAATATTCCATTACTTGAAAGATGTCATTGTTCTTAAGGTATGAGTTTGATTTAAAGAGAAAAGACTCACAGAGCTGTAAGATTCAAAAGAAATCCTTTTTTTTTCCTTTTCTTATCAGAGATAATATCTGATCATCATATTCAAGACGCAAAACTAACCATTTGAAATACAGTTGCACTTTTGAAATAAAGTACTTTTTAGTAATGTAGTTAGTGTCTTTTATGGTCTAATCTAGACAAAATTTCAAGAAAGTAATGATGAGATTTCAATTAAGGCACTCTAAAAATTATAATAGAAAGTAAAAGCAAATTATTTTACTAAAATCTCAGTGCAAAGTTGCAATTGATGGTGGATATCTAAACGACACTTTTTCTCATAAAACAAAATCCAAAATCTCTTAGTTGTTGATTCTGAAGAGCATGGAAATTTGTCAAACACAGTGGTTTGACAATGACTCAAATAAAATGGGTTCATGACACTGTGCATAAGGTGCTCAATCATCATTATTATGAACTTTCACATTAGTTTTATTTTCTTAAAATGATACACTGTTAAATGCTATAGAGCAAGAAAGGCAAGGGGAGAAAGAAAATAGAAAAATTTCATGAAGAAATGCATCTTTTATGTTTCTTGATATATCTGGATATTTAATTTATTCATCCATGATTTTTTTTTTTAATGCTGAATATGTGCCAGGGAATATATGACTCCTTTGGCTTTTGTTGTTTCTTTCTGTCCCTACATTCTACCAACTTAAAGCACTCATAATATCAACACCCTCTGCTACTTAACTGAGAGCATATTGTGTAATTAATAAGAAATAACTTTTTTTAATAGAAAAGCCTTAGTTGAAATGTCAACTGTAAACATTTGGTCAATTCTACCAAAATTTAGTTTTCTCATTACTAAAACAATTCTAAGATTATTTACCTCGCAGGTATTTTTTTTTGTGTGTAGATTAAATAATACATCAAAAAGTGCTAAACACATAGTAAAGGGAAAAGCTTGGAAAAACTATGAGATTACAGTGGTACTTCAAATTTGAAAAGTTAGAAATCAGAATCAGTTAAACTCTTCCAGCCCCCCTGAGTGGCATAATTTTTTAACATGTTTTTTCAATGTTTAAACTTAAAGATTTCTTCAGAGGGGCAGATATAATAACATCATTTAAATTCAATAATAAAGCCAAGAACATCTGCATTTTTGTTCTACAAACAGTACCTTATTTCAATGGATGATACACATTGTACCCAAATTTTCTGACTTCCATGAATGCTGTTTTGAAAGCTGTTTTAAAGCTGTGGTCAATAACAGAAGAAATGGTTTGTCACCAGCTGTGTTCAATACCTACAGGCCATTAAAATTCTCCTGATAAAATTCTCCTTTGGTATATAAGGTAATACATTTGTCAGACAGACGGATATAGACAGAATTTATAGATTTCTAAGGAAGCAAACAGGGAACATGTATAAATATAGATCTTGGCAGAAAGAAGACTATGCAAGAACCAATAAGCATACGTATTTCTAACAGACTCTTGTAATATTCTGATGCCTTCCTGATCACGTTCAATTTGACAAGGGCTTTTAGCTTTTAGAGTTAATGTTTCCCAATGACTTCTAAAATTAATATCAACATAGGGGAAGACAAAGACATAATAAATAGCATCTGTTTCACAAAGCTGCTTGGTGGATGAAAACTTGAAAAAAAAAAAAAAACTGGAGACTATATAAATGTGCTCACACACACATGTGCGTACCAATTTTAGGGCTAGATAAATCCACCAGTCTGTTTTCAGCTCAGGCACGATTCAAGAGGGAAAAGCTGTAATATCTGTCATTTGTTAAAGTTTATTTTAGAACCTGATAATTGCTTGGGTGTAAATGTGTAAATACAGTTGCGAGATAACCAGTCAAATCAATTAAAAAACTGAAACCTGACTGGAGTGAGAGAGGACCCCAAGAAATAATCAGGATATATTTGCATACAAAGAGTAATGTGCAGATGAAGCATGTAAAACAAAAACAATTTTTTTGAACTGTTTTTCATTAACTTGAAATATCAGATGTACTGGGAATTTTAAGGCCTCAGTTATATGAATAATTGCTTTGAATTTTTTACACTGTGTATGTATTTGTGAGACATACACCTACAAGAGTCTAAAACTATTCCTTGCACTATCAATTAAAAAAAAAGGAAAAGTATAGGAAAGCATCTAAAGTCAATCTTTTCCACTTTTATTTGTGTTAGAATGAAAATCTACTAGGTATGGCTTTACCATCATCACTTATCATTATAACTCAGCACCACTGTCCCAACATCCTCCTCATATCATGAAAGAAAGAGAAAGTAAAAGGAAGGAAGGAAGGAAGGAAGGGGAAACAATGGATCAGTGAAGCTGACTTCCTTGGAAATAGAGCTGCTTGGCAATCACAAAATAGTCTTTAGGGCTAATTATTATTTTAATTAATCTAATACCGATTAAATGTTAAGAGCATTTTGGTTTGTTTTTGATATTTTAATAATTGGGAGGAATTTCTGGATATTGACTTTCTGATTGCTGAATTCTCCTCTATCTTTACTGTATTTTCAACTCCAATAATAATGGGAATATTATCATTTAATATAAAATGTTGCAATTATTTGTTTTGTATAAACTCAGAAAAAACTTAGAAATATATTACAGGGTGCCTGGGTGGCTCAGCTGGTTAAACACTGGCCTCTTGATCATGGCTCAGGTCATGATCTCACAATTTGTGAGATCAAGCCACATGGGGTTTTTTCTCTCCCTCTCTCTCTACCCTTCCTGCCCTCTCTTTCTCTCAATAAATAAACTTTATTTTTTTTTTTTATTTTTTTTTTTTTTAATTTTTTTTTTTTAACATTTATTTATTTTTGAGAGAGAGAGAGAGAGAGAGAGACAGAGCATGAACCGGGGAGGGTCAGAGAGAGGGAGACACAGAATCGGAAACAGGCTCCAGGATCTGAGCTGTCAGCACAGAGCCCGACGCGGGGCTTGAACCCACGGACCGTGAGATCGTGACCTGAGCCGAAGTCGGCCGCTTAACCGACCGAGCCGCCCAGGCGCCCCACAATAAATAAACTTTAAAAAATATATTACAGCTGTTATTGCAAAGAAAATTAAATGTGAGATTTTAAAAATTAGCAATGAAGGCAAATTTTAGTATTGCAGAGCCTGAAACGTCCCGGGAAGAGTCTCAAAAATCATTACATTGTCTTAAGAGAGTAATTCATCAAAAGTGTCCAATCCAAAGAAAAATGGAGTTTCTTTATCCTTTGGTAAAACCTCTAGCATTTCATGATCCTACTGCAAAATTATTTTTTCAAAATGCTTTATATAAAAAGAGAAAAAAAACAATAGGTGCTTGGGTTTCTTGCTTTAATTAATTGCTTTAGGGGCATCTGGGTGTCTCAGTTGGTAAGCATCTGACTCTTAGTGTCAGCTCAGGTCATGAACTTGCTGTTTGTGAGATCAAGCTCCATGATGGGTTCTGCCCTAACAGCATGGAGCCTGCTTGGGATTCTCTCTCTCCCTATCTCTCTGCCCCTCTCCTGCTTGTGCATGCTCTCTCTCTCTCTCTCTCTCAAGATAAATAAATAAACTTAAAAAAAGTTTAATAATTGTTTTAATGCACATATAAATGCTCATTTAAAAAAGACTAGATGATTGAAATTAAAAGTAAAGTATGTTCAGATGTTGCATTTTTAGAATTTCAATATTTTTTATTTATATCAATATTCAAACTCAACAAAACCCGAATCAAAACAATTAACATGTAATGTTAGAAACACAACATGACCTAGCTTTACAATTAAAGAGACATTTTATTTCCAAACCAGATGGAGTCACAGTTCAAAATTCACCTTTCCACCAGAGACAAAGAAGGACAAAAAGACAAAATATAAGGAAAACAATTTTAAAGAAACTAGAAATCAGGCAAGAGAAGACAATTATTTCTGAGAGATTAGAAACAAATGAAATGATCTCTTGCATTTGTCAATTTATTGCCAAGGGATAATTTCCAGGCCATGACATATCTGGGAACTATGATGTTCCCAGAGGTCTCCTTGAGGTGAGATGAAGCTAAAATTCTGATTAGGAAGGACAGCTAAAATTTGCAGGACAGAGTAGGAGAGCTGCACACAGAGGAGAAACTCAACATCTGCAGAGAATCCCCCTAAATTCTTTGGCTGAATGCTGATTAGTGAATGGATGTGAGAACATGAACTGTGACTGGGAATAGTACCATTAAAAGGATGATAGGAAATAATCCCTATGGCTCAAACGTGGTTGAGAATAGTTCCTTTTCCTACCACCAAGAGTGAGAAACCTCATAATTCACAGCGTATCACACGGAACACTCAGAAAAGCTTTACCTCAGTAGTGGGATAAAGGTAACATTAGAAAAACACTCTCTCGTCCCACATAACAAACATGAAAAAGCAAGACCTGAAAGGATCAATTTACTAGCAAGTTAACTGAATCACATCTTTTTTTATTTTTAAATTGTTTTTAATGGTTGTTTGTTTGTTTATTTGAGAGAGAGAGAGACAGACAGACAGACAGACAGACAGAATGTGAGCAGGAGATGGGAAGAGAGAGGAGACACAGAATCCACAGCAGGCTCTAGGCTCTGAGCTGTCAGCACAGAGTCCAACACAGGGCTCGAACTCACAAACTGTGAGATCATGACCTAAGCCAAAGCCAGCCACTTAACCAACTGAGCCGCCCAGGTGCCCGACTGAATCACATTTTGATACCATAAACCAAGAGCATTTATATGAATGAAAAAATACCTAGCACATAATGAGTAAAATCTAATTAAAAAATTATTAGATATGCAAAGAAGCTAACAACTATTTTTCATAATTTATAAAAATGGCAGTCCATCAAAACCAACTCAGAAATGACACAGATAACATACTAAGTAGATAAGAATATAAAAAAATTAGTTATTATAACCATATTTAATATGGTCAAACCCAGAAGATTTAGAATGTTATATAGAAGTCTGAACAATACTGGGGGGTGGGGGAAGAAGACTCAAACTTGACTTCTAGAGATGAAAATTACAATGTAAGAAATCAAATGTGCAAGAGTTAACATTGTGCATTACAGAAGATTACAGATAAAGCAATAAAAAACTACAAATGAGAAACAGAAAAAAAAAGACAAAAAATCTCCAGAACATCACGATTCTTAAAACAACCTCAACCAGTTTAATTAGAATCTGTGAAGGAAAACAGACACCAAGAAAAGTATTTTAAGAAATAATGCCCCAAATTTCCAAACTTAATTAAAAAAAAATGAACCCACACCTTTAAAAACTCAATGAACCAAAAAACAAATATGAGAATAACAGCAGATTTCTTATCAGAAACAATGCATGTCAAATGACAGTGGAACAACAAATTTAAAGTACTGAAATGATTAAAGCAATGACAAAATAGCTAGATTTCTAAATAAAATTAAAATAGTTTTCAGAAATAAAAGCATAATTAATGCCTTTGAGGCACAGAAGTGTTGAAATAATTCAACAGCAACAGAGATACACTATATGAAAGGTTAAAGGTAGAAAGAAAATTATAAGATAAAAATACATATCTATACAAAGGAATGAAAAGCAGCAGAACTGACCATTACTTTGGTAAATATACAAGGTTATATTTATGATTATTTCATCTGTTTAAGAGAGATTGGACTAAGAGAATAAGAAGACAAGCCACAGGCTAAAAAATAAAATAAATAAATGGGGACAAGATCTAAACAGACACTTCACCAAAGATAAAGAATGACAAATAACCATATGGAAAGATGATCCATATTATATATCATAGGGAATTACAAATTAAAACAACAATGAGATACTACTATACATCTATTAGAATGGTTAAAATCTAGAACACTGACAACAGCAAATTCTGGCAAGGATGTAGAGCATCAGGAACTTTCATCCATTCCTATTGTAATGCAAAATCGTACAACCACTTTGGAAGACCATCTGGCAATTTCTTACAAAATTAAACCTTCCTTTTATCGTATGATCTAGCAATCACTCTTCTTGGTATTTACCCAAATGAGTTGAAAATTTATGTCCACACAAAAACCTGCCCATGGATGTTTATAGCTGTTTTATTTACAGCTGCCAAAATTTGGAAACCATCAGAATGTCCTTCAGTAATTGAATGGATATATAAACTGTGGTGTAAGCAGACCAGTGAATATTATTCTTTGCTACAAAGAAGTGGACTACCAAACTATGAAAAGACATGAAGAAAACCTAAATGTGTATTTCTAGGTGAAAGAAGCCAAGCTGAAAAGGCTGCATACTATATAGGACTTCAGCTATATGGCATTGTGAAAACGATATAATTATGGAGACAGTAAAAAGATCAGTGGTGTCCAAATGGTAATGGGAGGGAATAATGAATAAGCCGAACACAGAAGATTTTTAGAACAGTGGAACTATTCTGGATGATACTACAATGTGGATGCCTGTCACCATATATTCATTAAAACCCATAGAATGTATAAAACCCACAAAATGTACAGCCCTAAGCTAAACTATAAGCTGTGGGTGATAATGATATGTCATTGTAGGTTCATTGATTATAAGCATGTTGATAGTGGGGGTGGCTACATATGTGCAGAGACAGGGGATATATATGGGACTCTCTCAGCTCTCTAGCTGATTTTGCTGTGCACTTAAAAATTTCCCTAAAAACAACTATTAACAATGAGAGAGATTGAGAGATTGTTTAATGAGAGATTGTTAATGAGAGATTGTTTAAGGCAAAAATAATAATTGTCTGATATATATGTATAAGTAAGTCTATGGTAAGACTAGTTCAAAGAATGGGAGGACAAAAAGAGAAGTATATTATCATAGGATTGTTATATGTGAAAGGATTATTCACTTCAATACAGAATGTGATGAGTAAATGATATAAAATACAAATCCAAAAATAACCACTAAAATAACAAATAGTTATAGCCAATATAGGAACAAAGCAAATAAAAGCAATAAGAGATGCTCAATTAAAACAAGGCCAAAAAAGAGGGTGTAGGAGTGCTGACAGCATTTACTCCACCTTTGGCCCTCCATCTTGTCCATGCCCATGCAATGACCTCCCTCAGGGCTATGCATTACAGGCCCCATGGAGGTTAATGTATGCCCTGACTGGAATGTGAGAAAGCTTGTTGTGATTTTCCCTAAAGTGGCACATAGAAAGTGTCACTTTACATATCTAGGAGAGATGATGAGTGCACACATGATGCCACTTTGGGTAACTATCCTGTGACCTCACCACCATGCCCCTCACTTTATAAAAGCTGGGGATTAAGGTCAGGACTGGGCAGAGAATGGCTGTGTACTGGCTAGATCGTCCATCCTCCTGATCCCTCCTGTCAGTTAAGTGACTCTGAATAAAACTCTGTAATGGTATAGAACTGCTTACTTCATTCTTTGGTCTTAAACTGCCTTCTCAGTTTGGAGGATAGTTTACAGACCCTCCGTCATTCTTGCAACAGAGGAAAAATGAAGGAAATTTTAAAAATAAATCTAACTTTTTCAATAGTCATAATAAGTGTTATTATCTGTACATCCCAAATTAAAATGAAGAAATGATCATTTGTCTAAAAAGGCAAGGCCTTATTAAAAACTGACCTAAATATAACCACACAAATATGTTAAAAATTAAAGAGTAAGAAAAATATACCACTAAGGAAACACTAAGGAAAACACTAAGGAAAAGAAAACTCCATTAATATCAGAGAAAGTAGGTTTTAGAGTAAATATTACTAAGGATAAATATGGCCATACAATATGATAAAGGAGTCAATACATCTAGAGGATACAACAATTCTAAATAATTATGAACCTGATAACACAGCTTCACAAGTCATAACGTGAAAATGGATAGAAACTGCAAGGAGAAATAGACAAATCTATAACTATACTGAGGAATTTTAATAACTGACTCTCAATTACTGATAGAATAAATATACAAGACATAAGTAAGACTATAAACGGCTTGAACAATACTCAACAAGTTGACATAGTGATATTTTCAGACTCTTCCATCCCAAAACAACAGAATCTACAAACACAAGAATCTATGTACTTTTTAAAATGCATATGGAATATTTACTAAAAACAAAAGAGTCTGGTCCATAAGACCAGTCTCAGTAAACATAAAAGTACTCAAATCACATAAAATATGTCATCTGTCCACAATGAATTTAAATTAGAAATAAATAACAGGGAAAAAAACAAATATGAAATGTTTGGAAGCTAAATAACATGTTTCTAAATAACTTAGAAGTTAAAAAAATAAAAGTTTTAAAAAGTTTAAAAAAATAAAGTTTTAAAGTACAAAAGCTCAATCAAGAAGAAACAGACATCCACAGTAGTCCTGTGTGTATTAAAGGAGTTGAATTTATAGCTCCATTATTTGCTGCTTCACCTTACATTTTTATGTTATGGAGATGGCCTCTTTCCATAAAGCTGATGAACCAACCTCTGCTAGCTTCAGACTTTTCTTCTGCAGCTTCCTCACTTCTCTCAGCCTTCATAGAATTGAAGAGAGTCAGGGCCTTGTTCTGGATGAGGCTTTGGCTTAAAGGAATGTTATGACTGGTTTGATCTTCTATCCAGACCACTCAGACTTTCTCCATATTAATAAGAACTGTTCTGCTTTTTTATCACTTGTGTATTCACTGGAGCAGCACCTTTAATTCCTTAAAGAACTTTTCTTTTGCATTCACAACTTGGCTAATTGGTACAAATGCCAAGCTTTTGGCTTGTCTTGGCTTTCAACATGCCTACCTCACTAAGCTTAGTTATTTCTAGCCTTTTTTTTTTCTTAATGTTTAATTTTGAGAAAGATATCGAGGGAGAGAGGGAGAAAGGGGCGGGGGAAAGAGAGAGAGAAAGAGAGAGAGAGAGAGAGAGAGAGAGCGGGGGAGGGGAGGGGAGGGGCAGAGAGAGAGGGAGACACAGAATCTGAAGCAGGCTCCAGGCTCTGAGCTGTCAGCACAGAGTCCGATGCGGGGCTCGAACCCACGAACTGGGAGATCATGACCTGAGCCAAAGTCGGACACTTAACCAAGCGTCCCTCTAGATTTTGATTTAAAGTGAGAGACCTGTAAGTCTTCCTTTTACTTGAACACTTAGGAGCCATTGTAGGATTATTAATTGGCCTAATTTTGATAGTGTTGTGTCTCAGGGGATAGGGAGGCCTGAGGAGAGTAAGGGGGAGGGGGAAGTTAACCGTCAGAGCACACATTATTATTAAGGTCACTGTCTTATATGGGCATAGTTCATGGCGCCCCCCCACCCAGAAATTACAGTAGTAACATGAAATATCACTGACTAGCATAAAAAATATAATAATGATTTTTTTTAAAGTCTGAAATACTGTGCAAATTTCCAAAATGTGACACAGATACATGAAGTGAGCAAATGCTGTTGGAAAAATGGTGCCAACTGCCTTGCGCAATGCAGGGTTACCACAGACCTTCAATTTGTAAAATACACAATATCTGTGATGAACAATAAAATGAAACACAATAAGACAAGGTACCTACTTGCGCATCATTCATGGATTTGATAATATTAACTTGCTAACAGAGTAGGTAAGACTACATCTCTGGAACTAGAGGTCAATCATGAGCTATGTTTTGTATAGTCGGTACCAAGAGTCAGTCTAAGATGGAAAGAACTGGAAGATACTGACTGTGTAAGTGGGAACGGATCAGGAAATTGATTGGGTATATACCTATGCATTTGGCATTTCCAAGTACTTTGTTAGTTTGTCACGGAAAATTTAAAAGCAATAAAGAATCTAATTCATGCCTCCAAGTGTTAGAATAGGCAGTTAGGATTTACCAGGATGCCTGGGGACCAACAAAGAGGGGGTGGGGGGGGGTAGTTAAACCCCTTATCAGCCAGGGCAAACCAGATAGGCCTGAGACAAAGAAGCTTGGAGACCCTGACCAAATAAGGTAGAAAAAGCATGAAACCCTGCTCCAAAGAAATCCCCTCCCCAAATAATAAATATTCCACCACTTAGTTAACAACTGCCAATAATAGATAGAGACCCAAATGCTGGGCACAGCTCCCCCTGGAGCACTCCCTGTCTCAGATCTTGAGGGATGTTCTCTCTCTCTTTCATAAACTCTTTACTTGCACTGCTCAACTACTGTCTAGTCCATTCTTGAATTCTTTTCTTGCCAGGAGACTAAGATCCTCTAACCATGTTTCTGGCACAGGCTGGGTGGGGGAATTAGGGCCTACTGGACTTCCCATTCTGCCTGACAACACAAGAAACCAATCATTCTGAGCAGTTAGAACTAAAATGTGCAACACACATTGACAAAATTAAGGGCCAACTATGTGACAAGAATGATTTGTACATGACTTTCAAAAAGGGTAGAGAAATCCAAATCATAGAAAATGTAAGCATAAAACAGAAGGGATGATTTGTTAGATGAAAAGTGAATTCAGCTAAGTTTAAAATTTGAGTAGTATTTATACAAATAAGAATTGGGAGGAAATAGTATAGAAAACTCAGAAAATTAGGAGGACAGAGAGAAAATAGAATAGACCCTGCTGGTTAAAATTGAGTTGGAATATTGAGAAGGGATAGACAATACATCTAAAAAGGGGACTTGGGACAGGTTTCAAGTCGCTGACGTCCTCCCAATTTCTCGTGCAAGGTGCCTAACTGGAATGTACATAACATCCCAGGGAGTTGAAAGGCTGGAAGTCAGAAGATTGTCTCAGGGGCTACAACAGGAATTCGGTTAGGAAAGCACTGATGAAGGCCTGGTCTTTTAGTGGTACTAACTGCAGAGTCCCCCAAAAGACCATCAACATAAACTGCTGATACAGCTAAGTTTATTACTGACTGTTGCATAAGGGACCATTTCCTCCATAAGATTCTTAGTTACTTTTTAGAGGGGAGAAGAAATAGGCAGCATATTAATGAAGTTCTGGTTGGGGGCAGGAATCTAGAAAAGGGGGGAGGTCTATTAGTGGTCTGGGAAGCTGCTGACAAGGTTTGAGTATAGTTAATGACCTAATAGTGTGGAACTGATTAACAAAGCCAGTTGAGGGTTTTAAAGGGGTCTTTGGTTATCTTAGCTGAAAAATCTATTGGCCTGAGGGTTTCTCAAAGTCCTCCATTGTTTCAATAAATGGATTTGGGGTAGGTTTCAGAAACAAAGTTATCTGCAATCCTTTATCTACCTGGGTAAGTGTTTCCTGAAATCCTTATTATTATGTCTTTATTAGATATTAATACATGCGGTTGGATAGTATATCATGGTAGTGTTGACAGTAAACTACATACAGCAGATAGCTGTGGCTTTCAGGAGTGGCAATAGTTGAGTAAAGGAAAGGATTACCTAAGAAACAGTAAGATCTAGCCACCAATTATACATAGGGTACAATGAAAAGGACAAATTAGGACCATCTGGGGGTTGATATTTTTAAAACACTGACCAAATTTTGATATTAGAATTAAAGGTAAAAAAAAAGTTTACAATAAGCATCAAGGACAGAAACTGCTGACATAAATCTTCCTAACTTTAGGTAATTATTAACCATTCAGAATTCAATGTACATTCACTCATATCATTACAAGGCATGACAGTCACTTCAAATCATTTTGGAAACAATGTAGGTATATATAATGAAATAAAAATAAATTAACTGTGATGCATTAAAATTTAGGTTAATAATATAAGTTATATGTTCATTGTAAGTGTTTGTAGCAAAATCTCTCTTTTTTGAAAGTCTGGTGACTTTTCCTATACTAATTCATAAGGGTCTGGTTTTGTATTAAATTATCTGTACATATGATTTTTACTTCCCTACATTGTGTATTCCTTGTGGGCATCAAAGAAAAACTGTACTGGACAGAAGTAAACAGGCAAGGAAGACCTTACTCAAGAGTAGTGTGCTAAGGGATTGAGATTGAATGCAACTCTGCTAAGACAAAGGCAGGCAGGTTTTTAAGCACTGGGAAAAGTGGAAAGGGTTCACTGGACAATGTCACAGAGGAAGTTGGTCGACATGAGCAAGCTATCTGTGTTTGGTAATTGTCCCTTATCTGTCTAAAGTTTAGGCAATCTGAGGGGAACACTAAGTTCCTCTTAGTGGCTGAAATATTTGTATTCATCATGCACTTACCTCCTTTGCAAAGACCAATGCCTTGTGCATAAACATTTCCTAAAACTACAAAATATTAAAAATGAAAAGATCTTGCAGCATATCCAATCTGATCTCTCCACTTATATATTCATATATACATATTCATATATATATATATATGTTACAATTTGCTGTAAACTATTACATGTATATTACAAATGCTAGATATGACAATTTCTAAACAATGCCTCTGTGTTAAGAAAAGTCTGTTTTAGATATTTAAGAATATTTTTAAAAATCAGAACATAGGCTTTGATCCTACTGGATTTTCCTTAGATCTTGAAAGGCTTAGTAGTTGCTAAAAGTTTAAATCAGCTTGACAGATAAACATCTTCAAGGGTCTGGCTCATCTCACTGCTATTCCCAAGCTTGCTGCACTTTATAACACAAAAATTCGTTCTTCTTTCTTAAATTCTGTCTTCTTTCCGAAATGATATTTTCAGTTGGTTACATCTAAGACAAATCAATCTATCCCTTTTAAGAATGGAAACACTGCAACCAGTCTTTGAAAAAAGGAATATATAATTTCCCTGGTTTCTTTTCCCAACTGGCATTACCTCCTCCCATCAGTGAATTCTACCCATTCCAAGGTCTTGCCATAAGTGTGCGTTGGGGGGTATAGTGGTGAACACAGCTGCCTTCCAAAGTCTTGTCACATGAACCTAACAACTGCATGTGGAAAATTATTTCCAAATCTATATAAGCCCTGCTTGACTATTTTATCAAGTATTTTTTAATGTGAAAAGGTAGGTCAATATTATTTTAAAGACCTATTTTATTAAAGCCTTAAAGAAAAACTCCGCCCTTAAGATTTACATAAAAAATGAATCATGCAAAGGAACTCAAGTTTGCAATATTTGTAACACAAAGATTTCTGTCAAAAAAACAGTTGGAAATAACATGCTGTTTGCAATGTAATTGTTACTATTCACTATAGCAGAAAAGGCAAATGCAGAGAACTAAAAGGCTGACAGCCTAGTCATTTAAAACTACAGGTTGTCTCAGGAATGACAATGGTTTTGAAATTCAGCTCAACCCATGCCGAGAAGTTGTTCGCTCTAGATATTAGAGAATATTTAACACTTTAGTTGAAACTGTTTCCCTTTATTTTTTCCTCAGAACATTTCAACTAACCAAGGAAATCTTAGCCCTTTTTTAAAAAGGTAAATGAAATATTAAAATGGGCACTGGTCTTCTCTGCTGTTTCTGGAATCTGAATTTTTAATGAGGACACTTGTTTAAATGTGGATGATCAATAGAGCTGTAAAACCCACAAACAATTTGTTTCTTCTTCTAGGGAAAAAAGCATTAATATACTGAGTATAATTTTTAATAGACCCACATATTTGCTTAACTTTTTTTTTTCTGCTTTTATTCTTAAAGCAATTTCAGTTCCTATTCTGAAGGTGGAACTGTCCTCATCAGGACGTCTCACCTGAGTGATTCTTGTGCTTCTGTGTGTCCTTCTGGGTACCCTGCTTGTCCCTGACAATGACTCTTTCCCTGACCAACCTATAGTCAGGCTCTGCAGAGCCCCCTTCTCCACGAGGCCTTGACCTTTAACCCCCTCCCCCCAGCCTTGCTTGGCCTGCACAGTAACAAGAATATTAGTAAGTCATTTTAGGGAGACTCACTGATATCTGATCACCTTCCACATGTAACTGAATATGCCCCAGGTGATGTCTTTACTACGGCCTGCCTTCACAAGAATCCCATTAGGTCGGGTTGGCAAGAATCCCTCCAACCCTTGATCTCTCTCCTCTTAGTGATTTCCATTGACCCCCACCGACAGACCCCCTCACCATAAATCCCCACTTGAGCATATTTCTATATTGACATCTCCTTTCCCCAAGTGTAATAGTTTCTTACTGAAATTTGTTTTTACCACTTTAACTATGGTTTGCCTAGTTTTCTGTAGCACCCCCAATGGTAGCCTTACCTTGAGTAAATTGAGCTTCTTTGGAGGCCCTCAGTTGTGTTGCAGCTGCCACAAGGGTCTTCTCAGACAAGAAGGTCCAAGTGGTTGGCCAGTTAGTCTTTAGCTCCTGTGTTTATGATTCTGCAGGCTTCTGACTGCACACAAGGAAAAGACTGAGGTGTAATAGTCCACTCTGTGGAACACTCCTCCTTCTGGGGCCCTTTTTCTTTCCAAGCCTTTGAGCTCACAGCTACTCAATGACCAGAGAGATTAAGCCTACTGACTCCTTCCCCTTGCCTCCCACCCCCACAATTTATATTAGCCCGAATTTAAAGGTATTTTAGACATCATCCAATCCATCCATCCAATCTACCACCATTTTACAAACGAGGCAACTGAAACTCAAGACTTTGTACTTGTACTCAGTGGCAGATTTAAGATTAGAACCTGACACCTTTTAAGTTCAATTTAGGGTTCTTTCTGCTACAATACATTGCCTCATAAAATTGACATTTTCTAATGGCTTATACTCTTTTTCGTTTTGTTGGTCTTTTATCCCTTGTCAATAGGCTGAATGGTCTTCAACGACATTTCTCATGGAAAACGTATCCCTTTCCCAGTGACGCTGAAATAGGATCTATGATGTCAGATGTAAGTGAGTGAGTTCAATAGTGGTTCTCCTACTTCTACGTGATCGCTTACCCAATTTTACATGTGTTAAAGACAGATCGGAGATATTAATAGATAGTATTAATCACAAGTTATAAATGTGATATTGTAATATCCTGCATGAGTTGTTATACAAATGTTTGGATTAGTTGTTTGTATTTTAAATTTCAGACCTCATCAAAATACTTATAAAACAAAATTATAAAGAAAATCACCAGACTCTGAAGATAAAAGAGCCTGACTTATACAGTTTATGTTGGTTGATTGCTCCTAGGACAATCTCCTGCAAGTGTGATTGGATTTGCAAATGTCAGAGTTCAAAGTGAATACACCATGGCATTTACAATGTCTGTTATACAAAAAAGCTGAGCATACTAGCTATCAAGTCAAAGACGATGCAAGCTGGACTTTATTCTTGTTTTCTCTACATACACAGCAGTTTATATGGTACTGGATTTTGGTCCATTACTAACATGGGGTATTTTCAGATTTTGTAGTGACATTGTATTATATGATGAAACTCTTGTTACATTCTTTTTTCTTTTTTCCAAGAAAAACTCATCTTTAAATAATATTCAAAATGATTAGCATTGTTTTACAGATTATAAATGTCTACTACTCTGAGGAACATATTTAAAAAGTAAAGTTTCTCTTATTGCAAGCACTGTTATTTCTTCTTTCTTTCTTGCTTTTCTTTTCTTTTCTTTTTTTGGTATACATCTTGCCTTCAGCTAGTAATCCTCTTTTGAAATACCATGGAAACAAGCAAATATGCCTCATTAAACTTTCCTTGCAGGAGAAAAATTGAAAGAATTTTTAAATTGTAGAGTAGATAAAAATAAAACACATTTATTTTAAGGGTGATTAGATCGTCCTTTTAAATTCTTTAAAGAAAGGTACCAGAGTTGGCAGGGAAAAAAACAGACCATGTGTTTTCAAATTTGTGAAACTGTGACAATTTTAAAGAATGGACAATTTATTCTTTTGCTTGAATAAATACAGAAAATAATCACTCTCAATTATATTTCATACTTAGTACTAAGTGACATTTCAGATATATTGTGAAAGTAAAGTAGCCATTTCTGATAATGCACACATATAATTATGAGTGACATTAAAGAACTTCTCTATTAACAAGCTGTATTTGCACAATGCCTTTTGTTAAGAAAAACTGCCTTATTTACTCTTGTTCTACAGTATTCCATGAGTTAGGCAATGGGTATATTTCTTTGAAAGATGAGACCAGAAACAGCTGGGTGGTGAGTTTTTTCATAAAGTGAGTGAAACTCTCAGGGAGGTAGGGGCTATCAAATTCTTGAGTCTTTCAGTGGTGGAATAATAAAAGAAAACTCTTTTGCCTAAAGGACATTAGCTGTCCCTTACAGTTGAAACTAAAATTGACAAGTTCATTTCATATTAAGGGTTGACCCTTTCACACAGCTTGGAACTTGGGAATGAAAGAAAATATTAGCTTTTAGTAGTCTTAATTTATTCCCCCCACTATCAGAATAAGCCTAATGAATGGATCTGAGGTTGCAGGAACATCACCATTGCTCAGAATCTCCCTCTCATTTTTCTGCCAACTAGTATTGTATACTCTTAACTAAGGCAGTGACTATTAGGGACCTGTCTTGAATTAAACATCTAATCCTTGAAAAAGTGAATGATGTTTTTAATGGCACACTGTGAAGTGAAAGGAATTATTGATTTTTGTTGAGTTAGTATTTTGTACATTGAAATCCACTTTAACAACACGAATCAATATATCTCTTTCATCTCACTGTTGTGGATATTTTTTTTTTCTCAACCATGGATGTAAATTCATTTAGCAACATGTTAATTTCCTATCTGTCTGGACTGAAAGGTTTCTATCTTAGTGATGTATTAATTGAGGCACCCAAAAGGTATACAGAAACCTCTGACAGATTAAGCAAACCCAAGTGTGTTAAGCTATTACAGGACAGGCCCAAAACGCGATCTGTGTGCAGCAATCCAACCTCTACAGCTAGACAAGGTGGTTATGCTTCAGCAACTGGTGGCTATTTCCTGGTAGTTATAGATGTGATTTCTGTCCTGTTTCTTATAAAAAGGGCATGGGGGTGTAGGGAGTAACCAGTCCTTTTGCTTGGTTATGAAATTTCTGTAGGGACTAAGGGCAGGCTGCCCCAAGATAAACCATTTTGGCATCAAGATCATTTTGAGTTAAAAAGCAATCAAAACCCAACAGATTCAGGAAAAGCTCCTCCCCAACAACTGCCTAAAAAGAATTTAGGTAGAGGACCTGCTCCAGGAAGAATTATCACCTTAGATTTGCCACATTATGATAGGAACCAGGTGGGCTGGATAGAGAGGAGCCCAAAAAGGCCACTTTGATCAAAGTCCTCTCTTTGTCCCATGGTTTCTTGAGTGGCCCAGTAAACATTTGTTCACTAAAACATTAACTCTTTTTCATTTTGCTGTGATTTGCATTTCTTCTCTTTGAAGTCCCAGGCCCCTACTCCCTTCTCCTTAGCTCAGAATGACGTATATACCTCATTTTCCCTGTCAAATTTCCATGTCTGTGTGGATTCCCTGTGTGTATGCTATTAAATTTGACTTTCTCCTCTTCATCTGTCTCATGTCAATTTGATTCTTAGTCCAGCGAGAAGGACCTAGAAGGAGACAGGAAATTCTTGCTCCCCAACATTCCTTATTAAATGACAATACGATACTATGAATAATTATATTAGATATAGTGCATGTGTTATTATGCATGAATACTTTTCTCCACTGATGATCAAATTTACATTGCTTTCCTTTCTTCATAAATTCAGAAATAGATTTCACTTCTTTTCAAGTATAGATGATATGAGGAAAAAAAAGTTCTGATTCTGCTTGTCATTTATTTTAAACTTGCAGGACATTTTCATCCTCAATTTTACAATCTAATGCCCAAGGGAGAACATCTATATTTTTAAAATTGTTGTGCTTGACACTGAAGTTTTACCTTATAAATTTACTTACTTTCTTTTGTTCTGACATTTGTAAATGTAACAAGAGGCAGAGACATTAGAGCCTACCAGGATTTCCAGAAGAGGGGAAAAAACATCTTTATACCTATGTGCAAGGAAATGTGCCTTTATGTGGACTTCAAGTGGGAAGTTAGATGGTAAATAACATCCTATACTAATTTCAACATGGCATCATTTGAATAATTAACATAAGTTTTACAGAGTTGTTCAGATTCTTTCATTGGTATTTTACTTTCTACAATTTATTCACTGAAACACACTCCCATGCACATGCTGCACGGAGAGTTCAATTCATTTGTATTATATTTACTGACTTTAACAACAAAAAAATAAATCTGTTTACTCCATTTTGATTCTGAATCTCAAACATTACAACAAATTCAATGGGAAAAGAAGTGTGAGGAACTAAGAAAGTTCAGAGAGAGATGGTGAGAATCAGGAAAGGTTTTATGAAGAAAGTGGTGCCCTAGCTAAGTATGGAAGCAACTAGCCAGGCAAATAGGAAGAGAAACTCACGGAGAACAGAGTGATTCACTTAGTGGAGGGAAACGGATACAAGGCAAGAAGGCATAAAGAAGCATAAGCTGGCAGAGGACGCTGGTTGGGGACTGGTTTCATATGATCTGACAGGACTCACAGGGAAGACCAGGGAAGCAATAGCAAGGACCTTGGATTCAGAGTATGGCTTCTTCCTATAAGTCTCATTCACCACATTTCTATCTGCCAAACACTCATATTTTAGCAACTGGCTATAGGGTCCTATCTTCTGCAGTTCTCTAAAGTCCCTCCTCTGAGATCCTGCCGTTTTTTGTTCAGACTTCCAGCATAACATGGTAGAAAAAGAAAGTCATCCAGAATATATCGAATCTGAGCTGTTTTGGATTAAATTCTTTGCCATTGAGATCTTCTCATGTCTGTATGTATGGAACTATTTCACTCTTTAACACTGCTTCATAGCATTCCATAGCATGGATTCATTTCCACAAAACTTCATTTATTGTCCATTTTTTTGCAGATGTTTATTTGTGACGTGATGCTTTTTCTTGTTCTTGAATTTCCTTAGTAATCAGGATAAAAATTCTTTTTGACATTTTTGTTATGTCTTCTGTTCTTTGCCTTCATATGTATACTTTATTCTCTACTGTGTATTTACATATTTATTAGTTTGTATGCCTTTTATATAAATTAACCAACATAAATTTATTAAATTTATATACCCACACTATTTTACCTCTGTTTTATATGATGTAAATATTTTTCCCCAGATGGTCCCTTATATTTTCACTTTATTGATGGCATATTTTGTTACAAAAGGTGTTTATATTTTGGTACCATCAAATGTATCTGATGATTAAGAATGAAAAAGTTATCAGTCTTCTCCTTATGGATCCATGTTGTGGACATCCCATATTTTCTTCGTAATAATTTCATGGTTTTATTTTTCTTACTTGTTTTGGTTTCCTTATTTTTCGATTTAGAACTAACTGGAATTTATTTTTGTCTTTGTAAAAAAAAAAAACAACAAAACCTCATAAAATTAGATTTTACCTCCCATCAATTGACCAATTGTTCTAACAGCCTTACTGACTAGGCTTTCTTCTTAGTAATTTGTAATGCCATCATTTTCATATTCCAAATTTCCACATATATTGTATCTAATTGTGGACTACCTGCTTTGGTCCAGGGATATATTTGTATAGTTATGCATAGATATTATACATATTTAGTACATCTAGTTTTATGATACATTTTCATATCTGATAGAGCAAGCATTCCCTTACTGTTTTTTGTTTTTCTTTTCAAAATCTTCTTGGCTGGTCTTCACATTTTAGTATCCCATAAAAATTTTTGAGTTAGCTTTTCGAGTACCTGAAAAATTCCTTTCTAGATTTTTGAGTTGAATTGTACAGTATTCTCAGGTTAATTTGAAAAGATTAAAATATTTCAAATATCAAGTCTACCAATCCATGAGCATTCTCTCCTTCCACATATTCAGATGCGGTTTCACGCCCTCTAGTCACATTATGTGCTGTTTTTTACAAAGGTCGTGCGCATTTTTTGATATGCGTATCCTTATGTATTTTTATAACTTTGTTACTGTTATGAATGATATGCTTTTTATGATTATATTTCTTATTGATTTACTGAAATACTGGCAGCTATTTGGTTATTTTATATTGATCTTGTATATAGCCATGAAATTCTCCTTGCAAGTAGTTTGTAGACTAGAAAATCTATACATACACAATCATAGAAATGCCAGTTATATCTGTAAAATTGCCATTTAAAGTCTCATTCTCAGGGTTCCTGAGTGGCTCAGTTTGTCAAACATCCAACTCTTGATTTTGGCCCAGGTCACGATCCCAGGATCATGGGACTGAGCCCCATGTCAGGCTCTGTGCTGAGCATGAGGGCTGCTTAAGACCCTCTCTCTTTCTATATGTCTCTTCCCCACCCCTCTCCCCCTAAAAACCCATTTTCATGATCTTTAACTTTTGTAAATAAGTATAATACATAGTAACAATGATGAAAATAAACATCCTTTTCTTGTTCCTGACTATAAAGTGAAAGTTATGGTTTCCTTGTTTAGAATGCTATTTTCATACATTTCTGGTATGGCCGTTTTGCTGTTGACTACTAACACTTCTCATTCTGTGGCACAGTTGAGAAAAAATGTTTGTGACCTGTAATCATTCTTCCCTAAATGAATGGGTGCTTCCTGGATGCTGGAATAAAAAATCTAGTCTCAGAATCTGAGGCTGATGTCTCCCATGGCTACTATAGAAGGTTCAGGATGGTCTATAGGTATATTAAAAGAAGAAACTTTGTCTGACTGTTTTCAGCATCTGATACCTCAGATATCTCCCTCTCCATGACCTTACAAGCCTCCGTAAAAAAGAGAAGGATTAATGGCTTAAAAGACAGTGAATGGCCAGCACATTTTTAAACACTGTAACAGAATCTATGCTTAATTGGTTTTATTACGTCTTGTAAAAACCAAACCAAACCAAACCAAAACAGGAAGACTCTGTAATTGAAGAAAGGATTGTTGAAGCATTTTTACTTCCAAATTCAACTTAGATATACATTTATACAGCTCGCTAACTGTGACATAATTGTACATTCCAATCTATTCGTACTATTCAAGCTATCATTTAAGTTTTAATCATTTTCTCTGCAAACATGTTATCAGATATTCCCAAGTTGGATTAGTATTTGATAAATGACAAGAAAAATACTTGTGTATTTACATCTAGGGTTAGAATAAAAGAGGGAATGACTGTGGAGCATTCCAACACGTGGAGAAATTCAGCTCTACAAGAAGCTCTCTCTTTAGTTCCTATGACAATAAAGAGAAAGCCTGAAAGAATCTAGTGCCAGAAGACGAGCAAAGGAAGGGCTTGTGTAAGAAAAAAGAAAAAAAAAATCCAGAATTTCATTTACTGGCTCAAGTTGTTGGGGAATAAAATATCCATTTTTGTGACACATGGCTCAATAAAGACCTGGACTGAAGAGAAGTGGGAGCATGCATTTTAGTTCATGGGCACCAGGAATTTAAGTATGTAACCACCTTGGGTCGGGGAGCAGCAATCTGTCACAAGAACATGCTCTGAGTCAAGTTGCTTAAGAATTTTTTTTCAGGACCAACTGGTAAGTTAATAATATTTTAGATGGAATTTGACTCCAGAATTCTCCCAGAGAAATGAACTGCTTGACTGGAAACAAAAGACAAGACAAGTACCTGGTTTCTTAACTTCAAGAAACCATAAATATTGTGTTTGTTAGTCCAAGCATAGGTCTGACTACTAAGCAAATAACTCGAAAAAGGGATTTATTTATTTAGTTAGTTAGTCAGTCAGTCAGTCAGTCCTTGGACCTATGGAAAATCAACAGGACAAAGTACTCTAGTGGAAAGGGCATGGGGTTTTTAATCTCATTCCCATATAAGTTGATATAATGACTTGGGTATTTCACAATTCCCTTTCCTTCTGTGTCCCTTAGTTTTCTTAACTACAAAATGAATTCATGGACATGATATAAAACACACAAGAATTCTGTAGTGCAAGCCAGGCATCAAAAATACCAAATGCTCCACCTATATATAAACTAGTTGGTGTTGGTGACAGAGGGATGACGGATCTACCTGCTGGCTTCCTGGTCTTCCTCCAACTTTGAGACATTTCTCAATAAAATACAGGTCCCTGTGGTTCTCTCTCACCTTCTGAGATTCTGAGTTACGTGTCCTGTTGAGCGTTGTCCCTTGTCTCTAGTGTCCTCTTAAATGGGTGTGCTCTATAAGTAGCAGTTCAGGACCAAGCTTTCACTGACAATCCCCTGTTAAACTAGGTGGTCCTAGGATTATTCTTCCCACAAGCACTGCAATCCAGGCTGCTTCAAGTTTTGTGATGCTAGATACTGGCTGGAAATTTCAGTGGAGACTTGAAATGTAGCCCATTTTTAGATTCCTATGGGGAAAGCAAAACGAAAATTATTCAAGTTAACATTGAACCAGAAATATTTCCGACCCCTCACTAACCTCTGAAGGAATCCCTGCCTTTAGTACTAAAAGAGAGACGTAGTTGTCTAAATTTAAAGCTAGACTATATACTGCCTGAGGGAAGGTAACATATGTACCTTGTCGGTTTAAAAATGATTTGTTTCAAAAATCATTTCACTGAGGTGTAAATGACACACAAAAGTTGTACATATTTAATTCAGGCATCTTAATGAGTTTGGAGATAAGTATATATCCATGAAACTATCACCAATAATCTATGCCATAAAATAGCCATCAAACTCCGAAAGTTTCCTCCCACCTTCTCCTCCTCCTTCTTTTTCTTCTTTTTCTTGCTATTATTTGTTATTTTGTGATAGGAATACATAATATCTACCTTCTTAGCAAATTTTAAAGAATATAATGCAGTAACTATAGGAACTATGCTGGATGGTAAATCTCCAGGACTTATTCATCCTGCCTAACTAAAACTTTGTTCCCTTTGTCTAATACATCCTAATTTCTCCTTCCTCCCATCTCCTGGCAACAACCATTGTACTCTCTATTTTTATGAATTTGACTATTTTATATTTCTCACATAATTGGTATCGTATGGTATTTGTCTATCTGTGTCTGGCTTATTTCACTTAGCATAATGTCCTCCAGGTTCATCTACGTTGTTGCAAATGCAGGACAAAATAGAGTTTAAGTCAAAACTATCTTAAGAGACAAAGAAGGTCATTATATAATAACAAAGGGGTCAATTTACCAGGATGATATCACAATTATAAGCATATTTGCACCCAACATATCAGAGCGCTTGAGTATGTAAAGCAAACACTGACAAATCTGAAGGGAGAAATAGCCACACAATAATAGGAGGAGACTTCACTATCCCATTTTCAATAATGGATAGATTATTCAGGCAGAAAATCAATGAAGAAACAGCAGACCTTAGCAATATAGACCAAATGAACTTAACACATATCTACATTACATCCCATCTAATGGCAGCAGAATACACATTTTCTCTAGTGCATATGGGAAGTTCTTCAGGATAGAATCCATGCTATATCACAAAACAAGTTTTAATAAATTGAAGAAGACAAATAATTCCAAGTATCTTTTCCAACCATGACAAAATAAAACTAGAAAAAAAAGCATAAAAAGGACAATGGGAGATTAAACAACACACTATTGAACAACCATGGGATCAAAGAAGAAAATTGAGAGAGAAATTAGAAAATATTTTGAGACAAACAGAAACAAAATGCAACATACTAAAACTTATGAAGTACAGGAAAAATAGTATGAGTAGAGAAGTTCCTAGTGATAAATGCTTACTTTAAAAAACAAAGATCTCCAATACCTCAAGAAACTAGAAGAGGATGAACAAACTAAGCCCAAAGTTAGTGAACAGAAGAAAACAGTAAAGATTAGAGCAGAAATTTAAAAAAAAATTGAAAAACAACAGAAAAATCTATGACACTAAGAGTTTTTTTTTCCATATAAACAAAAGTTGACAAACCCTTACCTAGAATAACCAAGCAAAAAAGAGAAAAGACTCAAAGAAATAAAATCAGAAATAGAGGAGAAATTTCAAAGGATGCCACAGAAATAAAAAAAAAACAATTATAAAGGATGATTATGATTAATTATATGCCAAAATGGGACAATCTGGAAGAAATGAATAAATTCTTAAAAATATACAGTGCACTAAGACTGAAACAAGAATAGAAAGCATGAACAGATCGATAACAGACATTGAAGCAGTAATCAAAAGTCTCCCCCTAAAGTAAAGCTCAAGACCAGATGGCTTCACAGGTGATTTCTACCAAATATTTAAAGAATTAATATCAATTTTCCTAATCTTTTCCAAAAAATAGAGTATGAAGGAGAGTACTTCCAAACTCACTTTGGTACCAAAGGGAGACAAAACACCATAAGAAAAGAAAACTATCTCTTCCCAGTTCTTTAATCTAATCCCATTAGCTAATTTGCTCTGTTTTTGATGGGCCCACCGTTTCTGAAGGCCATAGTGTAGGTCGCCTATAATGCAATCTCATTATTCTCTCTAATTACCAGAAACTATGGTATGCAGTGTGTAAACGGTATTTTAAATGACTGAAGGTGATGTCTATTCTCCTTTCCATCTCCAACACAGATGACTGGACCAGGAATAATAGGTGTCCAAAAGTATAAAATGCAGAGCCCTGGGGAGCCTGATTTGGAAAGTTGGTTCATGCTAATCAGATCCTCTCCTTCAGGAATGGAAACTCAGAGAGAACACACTTATGAGCTGTGGAATGTCTGGCTCCACTCAGTCACTGGTATGTGTAGTAACAGAAAGTCTGTCATTAAAGAGAGGTTATATGGAAAAGAAGGGAGATTTTTAGAAGGTAGGAGGAGATAATTTTTTTACATTGGGAAAAAGCCACAAAAATGTTTCCTGCTTGTGAAGAGTTCATAGAAAGATCTGGAAGAAAAAAATATAACTTAAAAATTGTACAGCAAGAATGAAGCTGGAACCTTACCTAATATCCAAAACAAAACAAAACAAAACAAACACTAAAAATCAAAGACCTAAATGTAAAACTTAGAACTCTTAAAAAAAAAAAAAACATAGAGGAAAATTTCATAGCATTGGATTTGACAATGATATCATATATATGGCACCAAAGTGTAGGCAACAACAACAAAAATAGACAAAGTAGACTTCATGAAATTTTAAAAAGAAGTATATTAAAAAACAATATCACCAAAATAATAAGGCAACCCACAGAACGGGAAAAACATATTTTCAAATCATATCTGATAAGGAATTAATATCTGGAATACATAGAGAACTCTTAAAATTCAACAAGTAAATAAAAACAACCCAATTCAAAAATGGGCAAATGACTTTTCTCCAAAGAAGATATACAAATGGCCAATAAGCACATGAAAATATGTTAAACACTCCTAATCATTAGGGAAATGCAAAATCAAAACCACAATGACATATTACCTCATACCCATTAAAAAACAGAAAACAAAAAGCATTGGCAAGGATGTGGAAAAATTAGAATCCTTGTGTATTGTTGGTAGGAATATAAAATGGTACAGCCATTGTAGAAAACAGGATGGTGATTCCTTAAAGATTTAAACATAAAATTACTATATGATCCAGCAATTCCATTTCTGGGTATATATCCAAAATAACCGAAATCAAGGTCTCAAAGATATATGTACATTAATTTTCATAATGGTATTATTCACAACAGTTAAAATGCAAAAGCCGCCCAAGTGTCCATTGACAGACTAATGGATAAGCAAAACATGGTATAAACATACAGTGGACTATTATTCAGCCTTAAAAAAAAAAAGTTCTACTGTATGCTACCACATGAATGAAACTTGAGATAATTATGCTCATTGAAATAAGCCAGTCAGAAAAAAACAAATAGTGCATTTTTCCACTTATATAAGGTACTTATAGGAGCCAAATTCATGGAGAACCAAAGCAGAATAATGGTTTTCAGAAGCTGGGGGGCAGGTAGGGAAAATGGGGAGTTGGTGTTTTAAGGATATAAAGTTTCAGTTTTACAAGATGAAAAGAGTTCTGGGGATGGATGGTGGTGATGGTTGCACAACACTATTAATGCATGTAATACCACTATACTGCACCCTTAAAAATGCTTAAGATGGTATTTTTTTTTTATTTAAGAGAGAGAGAGAGAGATAGAGAGAGAGAGAGAGAGAGAACATCAAGGAGAGGAGCAGAAAGAGACAGAGAATGAATCCCTGTGCTCAGCGCAGAGCCCGACAGAGGGCTCGAGCCAAAATCAAGAGTCGCACACTCAACCGACCGAATCACGCAGGGGCCCCTAGATGGTAAATTTTATGTTATGTTTACTACATCACAATAAAAAAGCTGGAAATAAAATATTATACTGCAGGCAACTAATACTAAGATTGAATGATAGGTGGTTTGGGAGTATGTAGGTGGGACATTTTAATCAAGGGAGGGATGGGGTGGAGTTGATTACTGGCCTTGGAAAATCCAGAAAGAAGAGCTGTTGTCCTAAACACCACTTAACCCCAAGTTAACCTCAAGTTAACTCTGCAGATGTTTGCCTTTGCTGTGTTTCTATGAAATGCTACATGACAATTATTATTGTCAACTTCAGGGGGATTATCAATGAGAAGAATATGCTTCTAATCCTTATTTCATTTACCACAGAATAATGGGATCAGATCGCATGTGATCTGCCTCATGGCCCTCGGCACATGGTTTCCTATAACGAAAGGAACAGCTAGAAGAAACCTTAGTGATGATTTAGTCTAAATGGAAAACTAAATATTTAGCCAAGGTCACTGAGTTATTTGAGAGCTGGATGTGTGAAGCCAATTCCGTTGCCCTAGGTTACACAGGCTTCATAGATATGGTATATACAGCTCATGGACTGATGGTAAGATGTTACTTCTAGACACAAGTTATTCTTTTTTTAAATGTTTATTTATTTTGAGCGAGAGAGAGAGAGAGAGAGAGAGACAGACAGACAGGCAGAGAGAATCCCAACCAGGCTCCTTCTGTTAGCACAAAGCCTGATGCGGGGCTCCATCTCATGAATCATGAGATCATTACCTGAGATGAGATCAAGAGTCAGATGCTTAACCAGCTGAACCACCCAGGTGCCTCAAGACACAACTATTCTTGCAGATATTTGAGAGCAAATCTTGGTGATATATGTGACTCTGCCACTGACATATCTGGGAATTAGCAAATTAATGAGTCAGGTCTGACAAAAGTAAAGTGTTGGTCTTGATGGGGTAATGTTAAACAAATGTAGGAGTCAAATTAGTGTGGTAAAAAATAGGGGTTCTCTGAATAGTGATGACTTAGGATATCAATGGTGCCCATGAAATGACATAACCAATTTCTCTACTCACTAGGCCATAGGTAGCCTCCCAATCTATCACTGAATGTTGTGCTCTCTGATTTGATCTACTTCTCAAAATGTTACTGACATCAAAGTTAGCCCCTAGCTTTTCATGAGATACCTGTGTAAAAACTATTCACTCTTATTCACATATGAGCAAATATTCTATTCTTCTGGAAGAGATGTCATTTAAAAATCTTAAATAGATTCTTCTATAAAAACCAGAATTGCTGCTTCAGGATATATTAGAGTCTTTGATATTATTACTTGTGTAGAGAATGCATTTTTCATAAAATATCATAGAATGGAGCTGGTTTTCATCTATACCTGGAATGACAGAGAGCATATGAGTATGATTATGAGCATATATGCATATATGAGCATATATTAATATATGAGTGTATGGCACACTGTAATATGCTTCATCAAAATTTAGCCACTTATTCTTTAAAAACCTGATCAAAGCAAATGGAAACAGGGACAAATTAGAGAAAAGAATAAAAGAGGAAAAAAATATACCAAGAGCATTGTTTCTGGACATTTCTACCAGTTATTAAATTAAAAAAAACACTGATAGAGTGCCTGGGTGACTCAGTCCATTGGGCGTCCAACTTTAGCCGAGGTCATGATCTCACACTCCTCGAGTTCAAGCCCCACGTAGGGCTCTGTGCTGACAGCTCGGAGCCTGGAGCCTGCTTCAGATTCTGTGTCTCCCTCTCTCTGCCCCTTCCCCATTCATGCTCTGTCTCTCTCTCTCTCCTTCAAAAATAAACATACATTAAAAAAATATTTAAAAAAACACACTGGTATTATTTCTTTTTATCTCTGTGTCATCTTTTCTTTAGTCTCCACATGATTTCTATAGATCGTATATCCTGTTACTACTATACTCAGAGATAGTGTGTATTTGAATAATCCAGGTTTGAGGAGTAAAGAAATATATTGGTAATAGCACAAGGCAAGATTTGGACAGATGGAATGAATGGAAAGGGTTTGGCAGGGATGAGGAGAACAAGGAGGGAAAGGGAGGGAGAGAGAGACAAAAGAGAGAAACAAAGGGAGGGGAGGCAAGAGAGAGAGGGAAGGGAAGGGAAGGGAAGGGAAGGGAAGGGAAGGGAAGGGAAGGGAAGGGAATACGTGATCAGTAAAATTTATCTTCTGCCACCCAGTCCCCAGTGTAAGCGTGAAGAATCTTAATTACTAGAAACTGAGATGTATACAGAAGGTTGAAAGTGTTCTTCTCCAGGGACACTGACAATTATTTTAACTTATTTACTTTGGGACCACTTTTAATTAATTAATTAATTTAATATATGAAATTTATTGTCAAATTGTTTTCCATACAACACCCAGTGCTCATCCCAAAAGGTGCCCTCCTCAATACCCATCACCCACCGTCCCCTCCCTCCCACCCCCCATCAACCATCAGTTTGTTCTCAGTTTTTAACAGTCTCTTATGCTTTGGCTCTCTCCCACTCTAACCTCTTTTTTTTTTTTTTTCCTTCCCCTCCCCCATGGGTTTCTGTTAAGTTTCTCAGGATCCACATAAGAGTGAAACCATATGGTATCTGTCTTTCTCTGTATGGCTTATTTCACTTAGCATCACACTCTCCAGTTCCATCCACGTTGCTACAAAAGGCCATATTTCATTCTTTCTCATTGCCACGTAGTATTCCATTGTGTATATAAACCACAATTTCTTTATCCATTCATCAGTTGATGGACATTTAGACTCTTTCCATAATTTGGCTATTGTTGAGAGTGCTGCTATAAACATTGGGGTACAAGTGCCCCTATGCATCAGTACTCCTGTATCCCTTGGATAAATTCCTAGCAGTGCTATTGCTGGGTCATAGGGTAGGTCTATTTTTAATTTTCTGAGGAACCTCCACACAAAATGGATAAAGGACCTGAATGTGAGACAGGAAACCATCAAAATCTTAGAGGAGAAAGCAGGAAAAGACCTCTCTGACCTCAGCCGTAGCAATCTCTTACTCGACACATCCCCAAAGGCAAGGGAATTAAAAGCAAAAGTGAATTACTGGGACCTTATGAAGATAAAAAGCTTCTGCACAGCAAAGGAAACAACCAACAAAACTAAAAGGCAACCAACGGAATGGGAAAAGATATTTGCAAATAACATATCGGACAAAGGACTAGTATCCAAAATCTATAAAGAGCTCACCATACTCCACACCCGAAAAACAAATAACCCCGTGAAGAAATGGGCAGAACACATGAATAGACACTTCTCTAAAGAAGACATCCAGATGGCCAACAGGCACATGAAAAGATGTTCAACGTCGCTCCTTATCAGGGAAATACAAATCAAAACCACACTCAGATATCACCTCACGCCAGTCAGAGTGGCCAAAATGAACAAATCAGGAGACTATACATGCTGGAGAGGATGTGGAGAAACGGGAACCCTCTTGCACTGTTGGTGGGAATGCAAATTGGTGCAGCCGCTCTGGGACCACTTTTAATTTAAATAGTAGCTGTTTGAATTCACAAGCTGTACAAAGATTCACATTCAAGTGAGGGCTACTAACGTATAACAATGGGTTTACAGTTATTTTGTACCTGAAAAAAGAAAAAAAAAGAAAAACATCATTTCTGTGACTTTAGGAGAGAAAGCACTGCAATAAGCCTTTGAGAAATGCCAAATAATACACTAAACCTATATTTGCGTTTCATGTTTATGCAATATCTTTTGCAGGTGTAGTAAAATATTTTGCAATACAAAATTGGAGCATTTTAAGTATTGAGTGTCAATCTAAAACTCCTCTTCTTGAAACAGAGGTATATTTCCCTGTCATTTTAGCTTCAACTCCATGATTTTTCATAGTCGTGAATTCATTTTTTTCAACATAGTTTATTTGCCTATCATTTATCTACCATCTACCATGTGTTTTTCTAAGTGTTGGCATAGAGTAGATTTTAATATAGACAGTGTCCTTATTCTCATGGAGTTCATAGTGTTGGAAGATGTAGGTCATGTAAGCACCTACTGTATACAATACATCCTAAATGGTATAAGAATTAAAAAAAAAAGAATATTTAAATCATATAGCAAAGTCTTTAGCAGTCATTTCTTTGAGCCTTCCATTGGAAAGGAAAAGAATTGGTTTTAGATTATCCTTTGTAAATGGCTATCATTCATTTCTGCTTAAATATATTAACAATAAGTAGCTCACTAACTTGTATGTGACATATCATTTCTTGTTTAGTTCTATTTAGAAGATGTTCATCATATATTTATGGTAGACTGTTGGTTGCCCCAATATCCACTCTCTTCTGATTTTACAGGAATAGAGACTTAACTGATATACGGTTCTATAGCTGAATACTCTATTTCTTAATCTGTTTCAGCAAGGTGTGTCCATTTGACTAAGTTCTAGGCAAATAAACAAAGGATAAATAATATATGCTCTGTCTTGCCATTAAAACAATTAGAGGTGTATCGTCCTGTACTCTTCACTCCTTACTGTTGGCTAGAAATCTCAAGGACTGAAGGAACTATTTTGGCTCTGGAATTCAACTCATATATTCAAGATGACAGGAGTGTCCCTTCAGTTGGAACATTTACTTGAGGTGAAAGAGAAATAAACTTTTTCTTATTCAATCTACTATGTTTATCATGTCTCTGTTACAGCAGCTTAGAGTGTACCCCCAACAAATACAACAATCACCTTGTACTAGCATAGACAGGCTGATTTCCTTTCATAGGCTAGTCT
Source organism: Panthera uncia (assembly GCF_023721935.1). NCBI lineage: Eukaryota > Metazoa > Chordata > Mammalia > Carnivora > Felidae > Panthera > Panthera uncia. The sequence continues at coordinate 9,129,923 of NC_064809.1, read as the reverse complement.
TTTAAATATTTTACAACAGCTATAAAATCCCCTCTTTACTTAAAGCATTTCACAAGTATTCATTGAGTACTTACTACTGCAGGGAATGATGTTAGGAACTGAGAAGTGGTGGGGGAGGGGTGGTGGGAAGAGGGAGGTTAAGTTGTCAGAGCCTCTGAGTACAGCTGTGAGAAAGTCCCAGCCAGGTCAAATAGAGCCCCAGAGGAAAGATGGTCCATTGTGAATGTTGTGGTGGATTTCAAAGTTGTCGTTTAACTAGTTCCTCATAGCAGGTTTTTCTTTTTTCCCTTCCTTCCTTCCCTCCTTTCTTTCTTTCTTTTCTTGTTTCTTTTCCAGAGAAGGAGATCTTAAGAGCACACTCCTATGGCTTCCAAATGTGTGGGTTATGTTAATAATGTAGATAGCACTGTAGGATATTCTCTGACACTCAAAAAGTTTGAATACTTTTTTTTCTAGAATTTTTACTTTATTATAATCAAATAGTAAATATTAACTACTATAGGAAGAGAGAGAAAGAGCTTTAGAAGCAATGAGACACAGTCTCTTGCTTTAAGCTTATATTCTAGACAGTAAAAAAATGATATATAATTTTTAAAAGTTATAAGATTCATTTCTACTTATTGGCAGAAATACCGACTTGCGGAATGGTAATGAAAGAAACATTCACAAATGAAAATGAGGTTGAGAAATGATAAGAACACAGTGAGCTTCAGTATGGAAATCACAATTGCAAGAAAAGTTGTGGAACAATGAACAGACCAGAAGTTAGGGCAAAAGTGGAATGGTTCCTTCCCCACAGATGAAGGATGGATGAATTATGACCCCCAAGGATTTTAAATATAGCCAAGAAAGAAGAAAAGGCAAAGGCAAAGGCAAAGACAAGAACAGAGAGGGAACTCAAATACAATGTAATGAGCTTGAATTGAAGTTTTGGTGCTCTAGTGTTATATAAGATTCAGATCCACATTGAAGGAGGCTGTGACTCGGGTGTCGTCACAAAGTCCTTAAGGTTTTAGGAGATGGGAGTTGTAACTAAGCACTTCATAAAGCTACGATCCCATAAAGCTAGGCCATAAAAAGCAAGCTAGAAAAATAGCTCTCACTAGCCCAGAGGCGTAGTAATAATGCTTGCTACCTGCCTTTGGATTTGCACACAAAATAAAGATGAACAAATAATGATTTAAAAAATTATTTCATGTGAATAGAAAAACCCAGCCTATGGGCGCTACAATTATGATACCTTCATATTGACGTCAGCATGGCAATCCCAAGTTAACTGTCAATATGCCATCAAGGGTGGAGCAATGTCAGATGTAAAGTCCTGTCAGGAATAAGCCAAAATTATTCTGAGAAGATACATTAATGCCCTAGAGCACATGGAGCTCCCAAAGAAAAATATGAATCCCTATTGAAGATGAACTTACAATTAAATTAAAGCCATGTAAGGAAAACATCTACCACAAAGAAAAATGAACAGACATAATAAGCAAGAAATTTTAAACCCCAAGATCTAGAAGTAGAATATCTGAAAGAGAATATTAGAAGCATAAGTTTGTTAGCTCTAAAAGGGATGGAAGTCATACTATGAGAGATAGGGGTGCCTGGGTGGCTCAGTCGCTTGAATGACTGACTTCAGCTCAGGTCATGATCTTGCAGTCTGTGAGTTCAAGCCCCACGTCAGGCTCTGCGCTGACAGCTCAGAGCCTGGAGCCTACTTTGGATTCTGTGTCTCCCTCTGTCTCTGCCCCTCCCCTGCTCATGCTCTGTCTCTCTCTCTTTCAAAAATAAACATTAAAAAAAATTAAGAATGAGACATAAAAGGTCATAAATGAAAAAAATGGAGCATCAAGAAATGGAGTCATTGAAGTTTTAAGACAAATTTAAAATTAATTAAATAAAATAAATGGATTATTTAAGGATCAGAGTACACACAGTCAAAGATGTTTGTGAGCTTGGAGACAGATATAAGCAAAATATCGAGAATAATCATAGAAATAAAATGGAAAACATAAAAATATGGTTGAGAAACAGGTAGCATGAAATAAGAAGGCCAGGTGTTTGCTTATATAGAGTTCTGATGAAGTATCTGAAGATAATGGATAATATTCAAAGGTATGAGATTTTTCCAGTATTGAATCCAGCAAAATATTTTCTTTAATTCCACATGAAAATATAGTTTTTATAGAAATGCATTCAAATATTAGAAAACTATATAATGTAATTCACCACATCAACAGGTCAAATGGGAAATATTTGATCATGTAAACAGATACAGAAAGATCATATGATAAACTTAATGATCAATTCATAAGAATCAGCTTCTTAGTACACTAGAAAAAAAGAAAACTGTCTTACCCTGATAGAGTGTATGTATCAAAATCAACCTTAATTACAATACATGAGAAGTCGTCTGACCAAATGAATTAAAAAAAAAAAAACTTTTATATACAGAAAACAAACTGAGAGTGATGGGGGTAGGGGGTAAAAGAGTGATGGGCATTGAGGAGGGCACTTGTTGGTTGGGATGAGCACTGGGTGTTGTATGTAAGTGATAAATCATGGGTATCTACACCCCAAACCAAGAGCACACTGTATATACTGGATGTTAGCTAACTTGACAATAAATTTTATATAATAAAATAAAAATAAAATGAAAAATTAAAAAAAATGATTCCTATCATTATGTTTACTCAAAATTGTGCTGAAAGTCTCAGATAATACAATGAGAGAAAAAAGTAAAGGAAGTAAAAGGCTGAAGAATTTGAAAAGAAGAATCTAAACTTATTATTAATAGGGCATTGTCTAGATAGAAAATTCAAAAGAGTATGTGTAAAATATAGAAGTAATAAGAGTTCAGTAAGATTGCCAGGTAAAGATCAGCCTACATAGATCAATATTGTTCTAATATATCAGCACAATCCATTTAAAAATAGAACTTAAGAAATCCCCTTCTCAATAAGCACAAAACCACATAAAGCATAATCTAACCCAAATACTCTAGATGTTTATGAAAAGGACATAAAGTATTATGTTCAAGGATGGAAAGATCCTGTACCATAAGGATGATGCTTCTTTCAAAATTTATAGGTGTGATGCAGTACCAATTATTATTGGTTATACTTTTCGGGAACTTGGCAAACTGATTAAAATGTATGTGATATTGCTTTAGGGGTAGATAAACAGACGAGTGGAGGAGAAGAGTGGGCTCACAAGCAGACTCAAACATATAAGGTACCTTGTAATATTACCACATGAGACATAAATCTTCTTTGCCTTCTCAGATTTCCCTGATCTTTCTCTCTTGATTGGCTACTGGGTACCCTCTCAGCACCAGTTGGTTGCTTTAATAGAGTAATGGAGCCCACTGGAGTAACAGAAAAACAGCCGGCTGTGGAGCGTGGAATATGGCTTTGTGAGAACAGGCAGAGGGTTAGAAATGGAGCCCAGGTGTGCAGGAGCAGCGGGCTGCCTGTGTCGTGCCCAGTGACCAATGGAACCACAGAAGAGGGAAGCAGACAGGCAGATTCATTCCCTCCCGTGCTTCCTCCCTCCCTCCCTCTCTCTCTCTGTCTCTCTCTCTCCTGGACAAATCTAAGGTAATCCATACTGTAGTTTTGCCAGAGGATCCTGGAGGGAGCCCTGTGTCTGCAGCCAGCACCCTTGGAAGCAGCAGAGACATGGGGTGAACTTCTTTCACATCGTTCCCTACATCGCTTTCATTTTTTCCTCACCCTTATTACTTCAGCTTGCATTTTGCGAATGCAGTATTAGCCCTCAATCTTGGCCTAGAACTTGCTTTCTAGAAAACCTTGCCTGAGAAGCTGCAGGTGGTATTACAATACAGCATTTTAAGGACACAACAATTTCATAAATGTGTTTGAGGGGAAAGTGGATTCTTACGTCACACCAAACCAAAAAAAAAAAAAAGTTCTAAGTAGTTTAGAGGCTAATTACGAAAAGCAAACATGTAGAGTCTGAGAAATAAAACACAAGAAATTATCTTTCATTAAGTCAGATTAAGGAATATTTCCTGAATAAGCCTTAAAAGGTAAAGCTTAAAGAAAAATATAGACTCATTTGATCCATTAATAGTATATACTTAAATATACATAGGTGGAGAGGTGGATATAATATTTGGTTTAAAAAAAGATTAGACAAAAAACTGTTATTACATAGGACATATAGAGAAATTATCTAAATCAAACAAAGCAAATAAGTGCCCATGTACTGTGTTAGTACTGAAAATATTAAGGGGTGCCTGGGTGGCTCAGGAGGTTAGGCTCATCTGACGTTGGCTCAGGTCACGGTCTCACAGTTTGTGAGTTCAAGCCTTGCGTTGGGCTCTGTGCTGACAGCTCAGAGTCTGGAGCCTGCTTCGGATTCTGTGTCTCCCCCTCTCTCTGCCCCTTCCCTGCTTGTGCTCTCTCTTTCTCAAAAATAAATAAAAGTTAAAAAAAAAATTTAATAAAAAAAAAAAGAAAATATTGAAAAGAGCCCAGATTCTGCATGCATTCTGATGGCAGTGTTAAAATGACGACCTACAGGACTGGATGTGGTACAAAATAAAGGAAGGAACCAAAGGTGGTTGTGATGTTTTTGGCCCCAGTAATTTAAAATATGGTTGCCATCAACTGATTCAGAAGACTCTCAGGGGAGCAAATGTATGGGAGATCAACATTGTATGTTTGGACATATAAAATTATAGGTGTCAATTAAATATCTAAGAGGAGAAGTCAAGTATACACTTGGATATTTGAGTTGGAACTACAGTGAAGCCTGAGCTGTATCTACCCATCTGACGTTGTGCATTAAATGACTGGTATTTAAAAGCATGTGATGGGATGAGCTCACCAAAGGTGTGAATGTTTGCAGAGCAGAGAAAAGGGACAAGTGTAGGGACTGAGCATTATGATACTCCAACACTCAGAGGTTGGAAATAAGAGGAAAAAATAGTAAAGGAAACGAAGAAGAAATGAACAGTTTGGGTAGGAGGAAAATAAGAGTAGAGCATCTTGGAAGCTAAGCTACAAGAGTGTATCTAGGAGGAAGTGATTAGCTGTCAAATTCTGGTGATTTGTTAAGAAATATGAGTGAGAAATGACTCCTGGAGCTAGGAGAGTAGAAATCACTGACGATGTTGGCAAGGATACCTCTAGTGTTGTAACAGGTGTGAAAGCCTAACTGGAGTAGACCAAAAAGAGGATCAGAGAAGAGGAATCGAACAGAAAGAATGGACAACTCTTACAGGAATTTTGCTTTCAAATGGTACCAAGAAAATGAGGAAATGATGACACTAAAAGTGGACTCCAGAGAAGTGTGTTACGATGGGAGGAAATAATAGCATGGTTACATCACATATATCTACATATATGAAGACAGAGAGGAAGAGAGAAATTTTTTAATGTGGTTTATTTTTTATGTTGTGAGAGGTACAGATGAACGGTTAAAAACATACGGATACCCAATTGTTCCGTTATTTGTTGAAAACATTATGCTTTCTCCACTAAACTGAGTATACCTTTGTAAAAAATGAGTTGAATGCATGTGTAAGTACATTTCCATTTCATTGATCTATTTATCAATCTCTATGTCAAGAGTCGATAATATCTCCTGAAGTTTAGATGGGATCCTCTTTTTACAAAATAATTTGGGATATTTTAGGTCCTTTGCATTTCCATATGAGTATTAGATTAAGCTTGTCAATTTGGATTTTTATTGGGATGACAATGAATTTGGGAAATTGACATTTAAATTATATTGAGTCTTTTCAATCAATATATACAATATATTGTGTAATTTATTTATACATTCTTTAAATTTCCTTCAGCAATGCTTTGTGAATTTATGTGCAGGTCTTTCATATCTCTTAACAATTTTTTTCTCAAAGCATTTCATGTTTTTGATGCTATTTTAAGTGAGTATTTTATGCAAAAAAAATTTTTTTAAAAATGAAATCCTACCACTTAAAAATTAAACCATAATTTTTTTTCATACAAAGGGAGGAATATACCCATTTAAAATAGATTTCATCTCATCTGTTAATCATTTAGCAAAATTGTGGAAAGAATACTTAACATGAGATCTGCCCTGATAAGTGGGAATGTTTTCAATTCAATTTTTAATTGTTTATTACTGGTATACAGCAATACAGCAATATAGTTGGGTTTTTATGTTGATCTTGAATCCTGAAATCTTTCTAAACCCACTTATTAGTTCTGATACTATTTTACTAGATTACGTAGAACATTCCAGACAGATAATCATGTGTCTCTGGAAAGGGCACACTCTTTTTTGTTCCTTTCTAATAAGAATGCCTTTTGTTTCCTCTTCTTGCCTTGCACATGCTAGGGACTTATCAGAAGTGAACAGAAATAAAGACAATAGGCATCTTTTCCTTATTTCTCATTCTAGTAGGAAAGCATTCAGGTTTTGGCCATTACGTTGTCAGCTATAGGTTTCTTGCAGATGCTTTACTAGGTTAAGAAAATTCCTGTATATTCCTAGTTTGCTGAAGGATTTTATTCTAGAAATTAATGTTGGATTTTATCAAATGCTTTTACTGCTCCTGTGAGATATGCTTAGGCTGTTTTTTTTTCTTTAGTCTCTTAAAAAAGTTAATTACATCACTTTTTTCATATGTTAAATAAATCTTATACTTCTAAGATAGATCACACATTCATAATGTATTATGTTTTAAATATATTCTTGGATTTCATTTGTTAAAATTTTGTTAGGATTTTCTTTTTATTTTCATAAGGGATATAGGCCTATAGTTTTCTTATAATGTCTTTGTCTCATTTTGGTCTCAGAGTGACATGGGCCTCATAGAATGAATGGACAAGGATTCCTTCTTCAATTTTCTGGAAGAATTTGTGTTGAATTGATATCATTTCCTCATTATAAGTTTGTTAGAATTTACCATTGTTGACCTCTGAGACTGGAGGTTTAGCTATGGGAAGATTTTTAAAAACAAATTCAATTTCTTTAATAGAAGAAGGGTTAATCAGGTTAGCTATTTTTCCTTTCAAGTTGTTCATTTCATCTAATTTGTGGAATTTATTGGCAAAATAATTCATAATAAATGTTCGTATCCTTTTAATCTTTGTAGAAGGTTATGTCATGTTGTCTAATTTCTGATGTTAATAATTTGTATTTTCTTCTTTATTGTCTTGACTACTCTGGCAAGTGGTTCATCAATTTGACTTTTTCAGGCTTTGTTTCATTTATCTTTTCTATTGTTATCTGTTTTCCATTTCATCTATTTCTCCTCTGATCTTTATTATTTCCTTTCTTCATATCATTTGAGGATTCATTAGTTATTGTTTTTTCTCTAATTTTTAAGGTGAAAATGGAAGTCATTAATTTGAGACCTTTTTCTTTTTCTAATATAGATTTTTTTTAAGTAATATTTTTTCTTCAAGCACTTCTGTAGCTACATCTCACAAATCTTATGCTTTGTTTTCATTTTCATTCATTTTGAAATAATTTCTAATTTTCTTTTGAATTCCATTTTTGATCTAGGAGTTACTTAGAAGTGTGTTATTTAGGTGTTGAGTTTGGTAAGTTCTTCACAGATTTTTGATACTAACCCTTTATCTGTTATGTCATTTGCAAATATCTTCTCCCATTCCATTGGATTTTAGTTTTGTTGACTGTTTCCTTCGCTGTGCAGAAGCTTTTTGTCTTGATGAGGTCCCCAAACTCAACGCCCAAAACCCAAATAATTCAGTGAAGAAATGGACAGAAGATATTAATAGACACTTTTCCAAAGAAGACATCCAGATGGCTAACAGACACATGAAAAGATGCTCAACATCACTCATCATCAGGGAAATACAAATCAAAACCACAATGAGATACCAGCTCATACTGGCCAGAATGGCTAAAATTAACAACTCAGGAAACAAAAGATATTGGTGAAGATATGGAGAAAGGGGAACTCTTTTGTACTGTTGGTAGAATGCAAACTGGTGCAGCCACTCTTGGAAACAGCGTGGAGTTTCCTCAAAAAATCAAAAATAGAACTACGCTACAATGCAGCAATTGTACTACTGGGTATTTATCCAAAGGATACAAAAATGCTGATTCACAGGGGCACATGCAATGTTTACAGCAGTGCTGTCAACAATAGCCAAATTATGGAAAGAGACCAAATGTCTGTTGACTGATGAATGGGTGAACAGATAAAGAGAACATATGTACATACACACACACAATGGAATACTACTCAGTGATGAAAAAGAATGAAATCTTATTATCTGCAACAATGAATGGAGCTAGAAGGTATTATGCTAAGCAAAATAAGTCAGTCAGAGAAAGACAGATATCATATGATTTCACTCGTACGTGTAATTTGAGAAACTCAACAGGCTAACATAGGGCAAGGGAGGGAAAAATAAGATAAAAAGAGAGAGGGAGGCAAACCATAAGAGACTTAAATATATAGAGAAAACTGAGGGCTGCTGGAGGGGATGAGTGGGTGAGGGAATGGGTTGAATGGGTGATGGGCACTAAAGAGGGCACTTTTCAAGATAAGCAATTTGGTGCCATATGTAAGAGATGAATCACTGGTTTCTACTCCTGAAGCCAAGACTATATACTGTATGTTAACTTGAATTATAAAAAATAAAAACTTAAAAAAATATAAAACATAACACGTAAGAAACTAAAAAAAAAATCATGTTATTTAGTTATTGTATTACTTGAGGGATTTTCCAAACATCTTTCTATAAGTTATTTCTAATTTATTTGCACTGTGGTCAGAGAACATACATTTTGTGACAAAAATCCTCTTAAATTTAAGATTTGTTTATGGTCCAAAAACTTGTTGATAACTATACATTTTCCTTATGTCCTTGAAGAAAATACGTATTGTGATGTTGTTATTTTAAGTCTTCTATGAATGTCAGTTAGGTTAAGTTTATTGATACTGTTTTTCAAGTCTTCTATATCACTACTGATTTACTGTCTGCGTATTCCATAAATTATCAAAAGAGGGGTGCAAATTTATTTCTCCTTGGTGTTCTACATTTTTTTCTGTATGGGATTTGGTTTATTATTGACTTCATGTAAGTTTAGGATTATTATTTACTGTTGGAAATTGATGTTTTCATCACCAAACGACTTTTTTTCCTGTTAATATTCATTGCTCTGAAAACTCATACTATTATAGTCACTTCCACTGTCTTTTGAACAGTGTTACCTTAGTATATATTTTTATACTTTAATCTATTTCTGTCTTTAAATTTAAAGTGAATTTCTGAGGTGCTTGGCTGACTCGGTCAATTAAGGATCTGACTCTTGATTTCAGCTCAGGTCATGATCCCAGGAATGTGGTGGGGAACCCCACGTTGGGCTCTGCCTGAGCATGGAGCCTCCTTAAGATTCTCTCTCCCTCTCCCTCTGGTCCTCCTCCCCAAAATAAAATAAAATAAAATAAAATAAAATAAAATAAAATAAAAAAGTGCATTTCTTATAGGGAGAATATAGTTGGGTCTGGATTTTTCTTTTTAATAGTCTTTCAATGCCTAACTTTATTCAGCATATTTAGACTATTTACATTTTTTTAAATTTATTTATTTTTGAGAGAGAGACAGAGAGACAGAGACAGAGACAGAGACAGAGACAGAGACAGAGAGAGAGAGAGAGAGAGAAGGGCGGGGTAGAGAAATGGAGGTACAGAATCTCAAGCAGCCTCTTGCTGTCAGCACAGAGCCCAGTGTGGGGCTCAAACTCACCAACTGTGAGATCATGACCTGAGCCAAAATCAAGAATCAGATGCTTAACTGATTGAGCCACCCAGGCGCCCTTAGACTGTTTACATTCAATGTGATTATTTATCTGAGTTAAACTTTCATTTCACTTTGATTTTATTTGTCCCATCTCTCCTTTGTTCTTTTCTTCCCTTGTGCTTTCTTTCACATCATTTGAGTATTCGTGATTCCTTTTTATCTCCTCTTTTGTCTTATTAACTACAAGTCTTTTTTAAAAAAAAAGTTTATGTTTATTTATCTTTAAGAGAGAGAGAGAGAGAGAGAGACAGAGTGTGAGTGGGGGAGGGGAAGAGAGAGACAGAGACACAGAATCTGAAGCAGACTCCTGGCTCTGAGTGGTCTGCACAGAACCTGATGTGGGGCTTGAACCCATAAGCCGTGAGATAATGACCTGAGCTTAGGTTGGACGCTTAACTGACTGAGCCACCCAGCTGCCCCACAACTCTTTCTTTTGTGTCATATTAGTAGTTACTATAGGGTATACAGTATGCATCTTTAACTTATGAAACTCCATCTGAAGTAGCATTTTATCACTTCACATGTAGTATAAAAACACTTCAACCACATATCCCTTCTTTCTCTCTAGTTAACCTTTGTGTTACCATTTGTACTGCATTTTACTTATACATATTTTAAAACCCCATATTGGTATTTCTGCTTTAAACCATAAATTTTCTTGTTACAGCCTTCATTTAACAAAAAAGACAATTTTTCATATTTCTCTTTGAAGTTACCATTTCTAGTTCTTTACGTAGTTTTATGTTTCCTTTTGGTATTTTTTTTCCTACCTAAATAAACTCGTTTAACTTTTCTTATAATGCAGTTCTGCTGGTTATTAAATCTTTCAGTTTTTCTGTGTCTGATAAAGTTTACATTTCAGTTTCATTTTTGAAAAATCTTTTTTCTAGAATATAGAATTCTAGACTGATTATTTCTTTTAGTACTGTATTGATGTTGTGCTACTATTCTATGTGGATTGGTCCCAAGAAGAAATCTGCTGTCATCTTTTTCTTCATTGTTATATAATGGGTCCATTTTTTCTTGCTGCTTTTAAGGTTTTTGTTTTTTGTTTTGTTTATTTATGTGTTTCTTTTTTGTTGTTGATTTTATCACTGGCTGTAAGTAATTTTATTTTGATGTGTCTTGTGGCAGTTTTCTTTGGGTTTGAAGAGCTTGAAGTTTATTGAGCTTCTGGATCAGTAATTTTATGTTTTCCTTTATTTAAAGTCCATTCTATTTATTTTAAGTAATTATATTATTTCAAACACAGATACAGTGAAACTCTTTTAATATCTTCTTCCTTTAGGTACCCTCTAAAGGTGCTTGGCATCTTTTATACCAAACGATCCCCCTGAATAATTCTTAACCTTAAGTCCCACCATTTTTACCACTCCTCGTGTCAAAATTTAGAATATTCTGAAAGAATATTTTACAGGGCAAATATAATGAACTATCTCACTACTAATACCATTTCATGCAAACATTTGTTGCTGGGTGAAGATAAATTTTATATTTTATGCCTATTAGGAACATCTGAAAACAAGCATGGAACTCCCAGATACACCGTGAGTTAACCTATCATGAATAGGACAATCCTAGAAATAGGATTATAACTCAGAAAACATAACTGGTATAGGATATGCCCATGGGAAGAAAAGTCTCTATAATATAAGTGGATACCTAGGTCCATGTGTAATAAGACTTGCCCTGTACAACATAACTGAACTATCTGAAAGTCTTCATTTATCATGACCTACTTCTAAAATCCAGAAAGTCAAAACTCTTTGGATACTATTAGATTGATTGATTGATTGATTGATTTAGTGAATGGATGTTGGGGTGGGACAGGGAATGAGAATACCTGGCAATAGTTTGTAGAAAAGGGTTCAATGAACCTCTATTTCTGCCTTTAATGAAATTGCCTTGAGGGGCTCAATAATAGTCTTTTTCAGTTTCCAATCCCTGAAAGAGTGCTCATTTCATTCCCCTTATGTTTTTTTCTTCTTCTCCTTTATGACCTTGTTAGCAATGAGACTTAGTTGAACTCTTCTTTTAAAATAATAAGGATTTTCACATCTATTACATTATCTCTAGGATTGATGGAGCCAAAGGATTCAGTAGAATGCACTGTTTTCCAGGTGAACAAAAACTAAGGCTCAGTGATATTTTCTGCTCATGAAAATGAACATGCTGTCATTGCTCACTCATAATTTAAAAATACCGAACCAAATTCCCCGATGATAATTCTATGCTTTTTTCCCCTCAAGCTTGTAATAATGAGTCTATAAAATGTACCCTTTGGCTCACATATGTACTTAGAGGCTAAATTATATCATAATCACATTATAATAGAGCCTTATAAGCAGCTCTCGTGGGAAGTTAGACTGAACTCTTAGGTCAGAGCTCTAAAGTTTCTGAATAATTATCTCATGTATTTAGATAGTATAGTTAGTATTTGAGTACCAAATTCATATGAAATAGCATGCTTAGTGTACTTTTCTATGCCTCTGTCTCATGGAATTCTTTGGTAAGTTACTTTTAAACTCTGTCATTTCTCACTCCAAAGGATGAATTACCTGTTATATGACGGTCCCAATTACAAGTCAAAGGTACCAGAGAGTTTAGATGTTTTCTATGTCTTGGCCACTCATTCCATCTTACAATTATCCAGTTTGGCTTAACTTAAATATACACTTAATTTTAAGACAGGGGATTTCACCAGATTCAGCAAAGTGTACTTAGAACATAGTATAGCGTTCTGGCTGGACTATTGAGTGTGATTCTGATTCTGGTTATTATTCTTCTTCTTATTACCATTTACTTAGCAATGACTATGTATCCGATATAGTGATATGCACTTTGGAGTACCGCCTCATTTGATTCTTTAAAGAACATGAGATAGATACTATTGTCTAACACATATGTAAGAAAACTGAAGTGTTTAAAAATTAACTTCTCTAGGCCTATTAGATGCAAATCATGCTCTTTAAAAAATATGCCACACTGCTGCTGGTAAACCTGCTTCTGTAAATCCACTTTACAATAAAATATATAATCAGGAAGAAGAAACTTCAGTATACTTTGGTAGTTTCTACCAACTTCGGGAGTCATACATTCAAAGGGATATGTTGTCCTCTGAATCTGGGTTAAATTTCCAAAAAATTTATACAGTGAGACTGTGAAATTTTTCTCTTTTAAGACTCAGAAGCAGAATATTGGGTCTGCATTTCTACACAATTATAATGACTCATTATTTAATGAGGGGGAAAAATCTTAGAAGATACTTTGTAATTGGTTAAGAAGTGATTCATTTTGAGCTAACTTGGTTCCCAAACATGTGCAAACAAGTCTGGCGGCTTTCAGAGGGATTTAATGTCAAAGGATGTACTAAACAGATATGGGGTAGATAAACAGCAAAAGAGAATTAATCATAAAATGCTAAGCATCAGTAAAATGAACATATTATGCCAAAATCTTCTTTCCAGTGGTGAAGATAACTAAAAGTATATTTGGACAGACTGTACAATAGTGACTTTATATAAAATTCATAATATAGAGTCAAGTCTTTGTCACTATATCCACCTGCTTGTTTCATAAGATTGATCTCACACACACACACACACACACACACACACACACACACAGAATCATTCTCTAGGAAAGTAAACCTCACCTAATGGTTATGAAAATAATAAATGTGGAATTTTTTTGCATATGTGTAATTGGAATTAAATCCTTTGTGAGAAGGTGGGGAGAAAAAGACAAAATGCTAGCTGAGGGGGAAGAAAGTGGAAAGACATTTAAATTTGAGTATAATCATTGCTTAAAAAAATAGCTGTCATCCAGGACAGTATGCATAAATCTTCCAAGTTGCAGAGAATGAAGAACAGTTGCTTCTGGATCAATGCACAGTCATTTAGTGGGCCGATCAAGCTGACAGTGAGAGTACCAAACCTGATACACATGAATGCCCAAGAAGAGTGTCTCTGGATGTCAGCCTTGTGTATGTCAATGAAACAACAGTACAGGAGTATCAAAGCACACTAACCACTGGTAAGTTTATTTCTGTTACAAATACAAAACCAAAGGTTAACTACAATCTACTCTTTGAAACTCATGCAATAGCACTAGTGGCCTTTAAGGCACTGACCCACACATACTGGTATGGTAGGAAAATAATAGAATCTGAGACGTGAGTGAGAGCCTGCATTGCATCTGAAAGTGCAAAACTCATTTGAATGACCACAATTAGCTAACTTTGGGCTTATTTTTGTGTATCTAGTCTCTATCGGCTCTAACGACTTTGTTATGATGGCTATTTGATACCTAAATGACCTAATACTCTAAGCTTTAGAGTATTCTGTGGCTTTTAGCCTTTACAATGAAGTCCTCCAAAAGGCTGTGCTGTCCGTGGTGCTGACTTTATAGGTACAAACTAAATGCTTTAGTTCAGTGATTTACAGCAAAACTTGGAATACTGACTTTACAAGATTCTTCAGTTTACACCAAGAAAATAATCCTTTTGTGTCTTAGTTTAAAATATATATACTGATAAAGGCCAGTCCTGTTAGAAAACCAGTTTGTGTGTTGTGGCTGTGAGATGAATGGGGCTTTCATCTTCATAGCATTCTTAGGTAATCAATAACTAACATATTATACTTTAAATCGCAAACCAAACATAGAATTCCATTATCCTATAGCATTTTAAGATGTCTATGTATTCTACAGATCACATAGTTTTCTCTGAGCCATAGTAAGTGCCACTTACAAATCTGTTGTAATGTGGCCCACTTGCAAGATAATGACCATTATCCTTTTTCTTTAATACTAGTATGGTAAAAGGTTAAGAGTTCTTTAGAAGGGTTTATAATTACCAATACTAACATATTATTCATAAATAATATCTTGACTTTTATCAATAAATATTCACATACATTGTCAATGGTCTTGGCAGTGTTAGGAATGCACTGTTAGTGTCTAACAAAAATGTGACATAAATCTTTAGGCTGTAAGAGTCTGAGAAACTGCCATAGTTCTTCCTATGTTAAAGCCACATCTGTTCTTGCATAGCAGTTGACCTGAGAATCACTACTAAAATATTGAATTACGTCATACACATTAGTGATTGGAGTGGAAATAACTCTTTAACAGATGGCATAATCGTTACTTTCTATCCACAGTATAAACCACTTGATTGTTCTTTGACTCTTTAGTTGACAAATATTTAAGATATGATAGGATCCACAGAAATAGTCATACCTTTGTTAATAATCCTATTTCTGAGAATTTTAAGAACATAAATCAGCTAATCAAACTATATATATACATATATATGTATATATATATACACACATATAATGAATGTATGTGCATATATGTTACATATACACACATATATAATTTAATAATGCCTAATAATGGGGAAATTTATGTAATAAGTTAAGATATATAAACCAGGTAAACTATTAAATATCCATTAAAATTATTCTTATGAACATCATAGAAGTTTGAGGAACGTTTATACCATTTTAAGTAAAAACAGCAGACTGTGAACCGTTATGCATAATACCTACACAAATATTTTTCTTTAAAATTCTTAGACTCTGAATTCAGGCAACTTAGATATGAATCTTGGGTTGTAAATTCACTTCCTATGGGATCTCAGACAAATCATCTATCTTTTTATGTTCCAGCTTCTTCAACTGTAAAAAGAAAGCTAGTATTAAATAATATGTTATCAGCATTAAATGATTCCTATAAATCACTCTGTGCAATAATTCTAATAAAGCCAATATATAATAGACATTTACTTACTACCTTTTAATAATAAGGAATGTTTTTAGTAGATTTGTTCTTCTATACCTCTCTGAGAGAGTATGAGAGGAAATAAAAGGAGTGACAAAGTCTCAATTCTATGCAGAGAAGGTGTCAAGTGCACGAATGTTACCATCCTCAGAGCTGGACTCACTGCTTTTAGTCAGGAACCTCATTTCATAGGTCTGTATTACTTGAAGGAAACCAGATCGAATGACTGAATGAGACAGTAAACCTAAACAAAAGAAATAACTAACTCACATCACTAATATGAGAATATGACTGCCATATACTTTGCTTACTTGTATAATGCTAACATACAACGACAAAATTTATGTAGAAAGAACTATTAGTTTTATCTCAAACATAAAAGTTTGAAGGGGATAAACTCAGAATTGTCCACCCTATTTCTCAGGGTCCACTATAAACTTGAGTGACATCTCCCATCCTAAAGAAGTACATGGTTTTAAAGGTTAGTAAAGCATAACGAAGAGAAAATGTCTTAGTTTGGGAGGCTTCCAAGAGATACCAATAAATTTCCACATCTGCTCTATTATCTCAATTGCAACCAAGAAACATTCTCCCAATTAGTTAATTAACTTTAAGAACAAACCAAATTAGTCTAAAATGCAGTTTAAACTCAAGCCTATAAATTGTAATTAAAACTGCATGCTATTGGTATAAATTTTTTCAAAATATTTAAGGAGGGTGAATTTTAAAAGGATACACATTTTATGGGAGATTAATAGAGGAAAGTTCATTCAAATGGTAGATTTAAAAAATATTTTAATTAGCCCTTTCCACACAATGATTTAGATTTCTAGATGAGAAAACAGTATCTATGCATTGTAGATGATTAATGTGAGATTTCTTTGCTTTATGTCAATGATAATAAAGCAGGGTTCCTAATAATAAACGAATTCATTGATTAACAAAACTAAAACATAAATTGAGTAAGAATTAGAGACTCTTAAAAAATGTTAACAACACTAGTTTATAAACTCCTATAAGGCTACTACTTAAAAGTGTTAAATAGTATGAAACGAATAGAAGGTCTGGGGAAGAAAGTAATGACCATGTTATTAAAAAATAAATAAATATATGCAACAAACAAACACACTTCTGTGCATTTTAAAAGATAGTCCCCATATAGTAAAGAAGTATTCCACTGTAATTCCTCATTTCATGAGTTACAGTAGATGACAGTACCAGTTAGCAAGAAGATGTATTATTAAATCCTCATGGGGGACCTGGGTGGCTCAGTCAGATGAATGACCGACTTTTGATTTCAGCTCAGGTCATGATCTCATGGTTCATGGGATCGAGGCCTATGTTGGGTTCTGTGCTGACAGCTCGGAGCCTGCTTGGGATTCTCTCTCTCCCTATCTCTGCTCCTCCCCTACTCATGCTCTAAATAAATAAATAAATAAATAAATAAATAAATAAAATATTTTTAAACAAAATCCTCATAGTCTTTTTTTTGGACAGACTTTTTAACAGCAGTTTTAGGTTCACTGTGAAACTGAGCAGAACATAGCGTCCCCATAAACCCTTACTCCCCATTATCAATATCCGTAACCAGGACGGTACATTTGTCACAGCTGATGAATCCGCATTGACACATATCATTACCCTACGTGCACAGTTTACATTAAGGTTCATTCTTGGTGTACTTTCTATGGGTTTGGCAAATTATTAATCACAGGCATCCATCATTATAGTGATACAGAGTAGTTTTGTTGCCTAAAAATTCCTCTGTGCTCCATCTATCCATCCCTTGCTGTCCCCTAGTCATAGTCTTTATCTAATTCCTGATTAATTGAGCTGAATTAGGTGTGAGAATACAAAACTCCCCCTCTTCCTTCCCACTGGGCACTGTCTGACTGTGGGGCACCTTTCACCCCCAATCCTGCCCTGCACTAGAACAAACAAAGCAGGCTTTGTCCCCTTCACTCCAGAGTCACTGTGCGGTAGGCCTAGCTTTACGGGGCCCCTGCTTGTCAAGACGTTAGACCAGACACAAAAGACCCCTTTAGAAAGATATGGAGAGACCCTCTTTAATAGGTCCTCCTAAACTTTTATCATTACTGAATCTCTCCACACTTCTGTCACAACCATTAAATCTCCATTAGGTATTTTCCACTATAGGAATGTTTGTTTTTGGAATTATTTTGCAACTGTTTCCAACTGATAACATAAAGTTCTTTCCTATTTGCCATATCAGATATACTTTTAGTTTAGGGCTTAACTTTTTTTTTTTTTTTTTTTTAAGAACTGGAACTAGAGCTGTAGTTAACTATTTTCTGCCTGATGTACTGACTGGATCTCATGAGAAGATATTGCTTTACAGAAAAAAAATAAATCGAAACAAATCCACCATGTATTTTGTCAAGCAATCAACATGTATTCAGAAATGTCAACTGAGAACACAAGCATTACATGTTATGTAAAGGACAGTACAAGGTGTTGAATAAAGCCATGACATAGACCTTCTATTGATCTCAAAGTAGCTTATCTTGAGTAGACCTGAGTTATAGGGTGAAGAGGTAGGCAAACACAAGCCCCCAAAGGGCTGCATATGGCCAAACTGCTCTCTGAAAAAATTGTGTCACTCACGGTAGCCACATATAAAAGAAGCCGATTTTCTGTTTATTCCTTGTTTGGAACATCTCCCCATTTATCTGTACAACTAATGGGTATTTCTCAACATCCAGAAGTTTTACATCCTCCAGTAAATCATCCCTGGTTCCTTATCCCAACCTCACCCCTAATGATTAGAATACTCTTTGTTTTGGAATTTATCAGTATTGCTTGGCTTGGTTTGGTTATTTATTCTTAAGTATGAATCTATTACCTACATATACTTACAAATTAAAAAACAGTTACATATAACACTTGAGTACAACTGGGTTTGTCTGCCCAGAGTAGATTTTTCTTCCTCTGATAACAGCATCCATATCATTCTTTGGGAAATTATCCGGTCACAACTGCATAACGTGTGTGTGTGTGTGTGTGTGTGTGTGTGTGTGTGTGTTTGTGTGTGTGTGTGTGTGTGTATTAAAGTTTATTTATTTATCTTGAGACAGAGAGAGCAAGGGAGGGGCAGAGAGACAGGAAGAGAGAGAATCCCAAGCAGGCTCTGTGTATGAGTGCAGAGCCTGACATGAGGCTGTGACTCACAAACTGTGAGATCATGATGTGAGTTGAAATGATGCTCAACCGAAAGAAATACCCAGGCACCCCTATTTATATTGTTGTTGTTGTGGTTGTGGTTTTTAAGTAATCCTGTAGAGAAGTATATTACGCATTCAGAAAGTGCACAAATTGTGAGTATATAACTTTATAACGTTTCATAAACTGAACACAAATATGTAACCAGAACCTAAATCAAGAAATAGAGCATTGCCAGAATTTCAGAAATCCCTCTGGTCACTTGCTATACCTTCCCCTCAACTGTAAATGCTATTTTGATAAATTGAGTAGTTCTGCCTATTTTTTGAACCTTATATGAATAGAATCAATTGCATATGTACATTTTGGTGTATGGTTTCTCTTGCTTCACATTAACCTTGTGAGATGCACCTACACCATTGATCATCGTTGGTTTATTCTGCTTGCTGTATTGTATTCCAATCTATGAATACACCTCATGGGAAGCAGAATAATGACCTCCCAAAGATGTTTATGTCTTAATCCCCAGAAACTGTGAATAGGTTACATCTCATGGCGAAGGGGGATTAAGATTGCAGATGGGATTAAATTTGCTAATCGACTGATTTATAATAAGGACATAACCCTGGATTATCCAAGTAGGCCCAGCATAATTCCAAGGGGTCTTTAATACAGAAGAGGGAAGCAGAAGAACTGGTGTCAGAGGGTTGGAACGTGAGAAAGCTTAACTGAACATTGTTGGCTTTAAAGATGGAAGAACCAAGAACGAGGGTGGCCTTTTCAAGTTGGAAAAGGCAAGACCACAGATTTTCCTTTAAAGTTTTCAGAGAGGTATGTGGCCGTGCCAACACATTCATTTTAGTCCAATGAGACTCATTTCAGACTTCTGATTTTCAGAACTATAAGGTAATAGTGTTAAGCCACTGAATTTGTGGTAACTTGTTACTGCAGCAATAGGAAACTAATAGAACAATAGTTTATTCCTTTGGTGATGTTAGTCAACATATTTGAACTGCTCTGCTGAAAATTTGCTTTGTTTCTGCTAAAAATATAAAGGCATTATAAGAGAAAAATGTTGACTAACAAGATAAGTTTATCTTTGGCTTTGGGAGATAATGTCAAGTAGTTTTCCAAATGAATGCAACAAATTTACATTTTTATCAGAGGTGTATGTGAGTTCCAAATATTCCAGTCCTTTCTCAACACCTGTTATTGTCAGGGTTAATTTTAATTATTCTGTGGGTCTATAGTATAAGTCTTTGTGACTTTAACCTTTATTTCTAGGATGCCTAATGAAGCTAGACACCTTTTTATATTATATAATTCATTTGATCTGAATATCCTTATTTTTGTGAAGTAATTGCTCATGTAGTTTAATTATTTTTATAAGTTGCCCATTTCCTTTTTATTTTATGAGGTTTTGTATATTGTGGATACACATACTTTAAAAATATGTGTATAAAAACTTATTCTCACTTCATGGCTTGTATTTTCTGTTAATGGTGTTGCTTCATTAACAGAAGTTCTGACGTTTAAATTAGTACCTCTTTTTCTTCATAGTTCTATTCTGTATTTTTTTCATACAGTATAATATTAGTTTCAGGAATACAATATAGTGATTCAACACTTCTATACAACACTTGGTGCTCATCACGACAAGTGCACTCCTTAATCCGCATCACCTATTTCACCCATCCCCACACCCAGTGCCTTCTTGTAACCATCAGTGTGTTCTCTAAAATTAAGAATCTGTTTCTTAGTTTGTCTCTCTCTCTCTCTTCCCCTCTTTTTTCCCCTTTGTTCATGTTTTGCTTCTTAAATTCTACATAGGAATGAAATCATATGGTATTTGTCTTTCTCTGATGATTTATTTCACTTCGCATAATATTCTCTAGCTCTGTCCATGTCATTGCAAATGGCAAGATTTCATTCTTTTTTATGGTTGAGTAATATTCCATCATATATATTTATATATATACTTATATAAATATATATTTATATATGTACAAATATATATATAAATCTATCTACCTATCTATCTATCTATCTATCTATCTATCTACATATATATAAATTTGTATGGAACCACAAAAGACCCTAAACACCAAAGAAACCTTGAAAAAGCAAAGCAAAGCTGGAGGCATCATAATTCTGGACTTCTAGTTACATTATAAAGTTGTAGTGATCAAAACAGTATGGTACTAACACAAAAACAGAGACATAGGTCAATGGAACAGAATAAAAACCCCAGAAATGAAACCAAAACTATATGGTCAATTAACCTTCAACAAACCAAGAATGAATATCCAATGGGAAATAAAAAGTCTCTTCAACAAATGGTCCTGGGAAAACTGGACAGCAACATGCAAGAGAATGAAACTGGACCAGTTTCTTACACCACACACAAAAATAAATTCAAAACAGATTAAAGACCTAAATGTGAGACGTGAAATCATAAAAATCCTAGAGGAGAACACAGGCAGTAACTTCTTTGACTTGGGCCGTAGCTACTTCTTTCTAGATATGTCTCCTGAGACAAGGGAAGCAAAAGCAAAAATAATCTACTGGGACTTCATCAAAATATTCTGTTATCTTTATTACTTCTGGCCAATAATTTCCTTTAAGTGCTTTACTGTTTTATCTTTCACATTGTTAAAATTTATTCATTTATTTGTTTAAAGTTTATTTATTTTTTTTTGAGAGAGAGAGAGAGAGAGAATGAAAGAGAAAGAGTGACATATGAGCACGGGGGATGGGCAGAGAGAAAGGTTGACAGAGAATCCCAAGCAGGCTCCACACTGTCAGTGCAGAGCCTAATGTGGGGCTTGAACTCATGAACTGCAAGACCATGACCTGAAACGAAATTAAGACTCGAACACTTAACTGACTGAACCACCCAGGTGCCCTGATCTTTCACATTTAGATGTATGATATATCTGGAATTGAAAATTTTGTGTTCAGTGAGGTGGAGATAAAATTATTTTTCTCATATAGAGGTCTAATTAATCCAGTATCATTTATTAAAATCATCTTTATCCTCACCATACTGCAGTGCCATATATATATATACATATATATATATGTATATACACACACATATATATATATACATGTATGTGTATATATATGTATATATGTATATGTACATATACATATGTATATGTATATATGTATGTATATACATATGTATATGTATATATATGTGTGTGTGTGTGTATATATATTAGTGCCATATTTTAAACGTAGCCCATTACCATCTGCAATAAGGCCATATCTCCCATTGGCTGCTTCTGGTCAATTATTGAGTGTCACAAGGATACTGAGGTGAACACAGGACCCCTCTAACAGCCAACTTTGGCTTGAAGATTCCCTACATCTTTGTCCGTCTCTTTTTCCTGAGACTGCCTGCAGTCTAGGTCACTTCCATTCAAACTCCTGTCCTTCTCTTGTTTACAAGGGGTCAGGATTACATTCTGGTCTAATGACTTTCCCAAGTTTCTCCAGCACCCTCCCAATTTCTCTTGCATAGGCATTTTCCCTAATAAAATACTTGCATGTTTAATTCCATTTTGAAATCTTCTTCTCAGAGGATCTGGGCTAACATAAGTGGTGCCATGGGTCTGAGAAAATCGGTAGTAAGATGGGTATTTGGGATGGCCTCAAAGATGCGATGTAGCATGGATACAGGTAGGAGAAAGTAGTGGCTTGTCAAAGGTTTCACCGGTAGTGACCTGGGAAAGTGTCCCAGTGGAGCAGGGATGTTGTTGCAGGATCAAGGATACAGGCATTTCAAACAAAGCCTACAGATACAGCAGAGTTGGCTGGTTCCTGCCAAGTTCTGTCGACTCCCTGCAGAAGGATAATGAGAGACTAGGGGCTGTTAACAAGCAGCTGTTAATGGCTGAGTGTGAGAGCCAGAGAGCCCCAGTAGTGGATGTAAAAAGCCCTTATCACCTGAACTGGAAGGGCGGACACAGACAAACAGCAGGTTGAAGACTTAATTGTGAGAACAGAGCTCCAGAGATTCTTAAATTCTCAGTTAAGGCAAGTCTGTTATGTGAAGGTCAGGACCATAGAGAAGAAACCTGGGATCCTGAAAACTGGATGGATGTCCTTGAGAGTGTTGACTCTACCATCCCCCTGTACTTTCTGGATATACAGAAGTGGTCTACTCTTCTCTAATAATGGTTCGCACTTACACCGTGCTAGAAGGTAGTACAGAGGTCTCTTTCCCATAAAGCAACCAATGTCCCCTCACGAGCTGCTCCACCTTCCATCCTAGAGGTTAGGCTGATCCCTGGGATCAAATCCCATTATAAATGCACCCCCCTCCATTTGGGGTCTGTAAATTAGAGTACATATAAAGAAATATAAGAATTAGACAGCATGTACCAGAAGAACCAAGGGTAGTATTCCTGGGATTATATATTAGGGTGCTTCATCAAGGGAGCTGGAGTTTAAGAGTGGATAAAGAACAATTTATTGACTTAGGGGTGTTTCCTCAGGACACATGATTTACCATCCCACAAGATCACTAGGGAATGAGGTAACTTTGCTGCTAGGGTGGCTATTGGAAGCCTGGAAGAAACAATGACTAATTGTCAGCAAAGTAAAAATGCCTGAATTATTGTAGAAGATGGCAGAGAGAGAGCGAGAGAGAGAGAGAGAGAGTGAGCGAGAGAGAGAAGAATCTAAGAGAAACGGATTTTGTGTGTTAACTTGACAGGGTGCCCAGACATTTGGCTAAACATTATTTCTCAGTATGTTTGTGAGGGTGTTTCTGGAGGAGATTAATATTTAAATTGATAGAATGAATAGAGTAGATGGCCCTCCCTAATGTGGGTGGCCTCATCCAAACCTTTGAAGGCCTCAATAGAATAAAAGTCTGAGTAAGAAATAATTCTCTCTCTGTCTTTGAGCTGGGACGTGCACGTTCTGCTGTTCTGGGTTGGACTTGGACTAGAAATCTATATCATCAGCTCTCCTGGGTCTGGACTTCTCAGCTTCCATAATTGTGTGAACCAATACCTTTTAATAAATATCTTTGGTATTTGTACATCTGACTGGTTCTGTTTCTCTGGGGAACCCTAATGGATACCAGTTTTGGTAGTGAGAGTAGTTCTAGAGGAACAGAATTTTAAGGATAAGTTTTCTGAATTGTTTCTGGGATTTCCGGAACTGGGTCTCTAATCTGGCTGGATTTAAAAATGCTAATGAGGCTATTTCCAGTGATGAAGAGAGCACTGATGGTCCCATGGTATGACCTGGCTTAGACAGATGCAAGAAGTCTCTATTGGATACTCCTAATCAGCCACTTACAAGAAGCAGGGAGCTGTGTGTTCTTGTATGTGATACTTTTGGACATTTCTGGAAATCTGATGAATATAAGGAGGTTGACTGGTTGCTCCTGATGTTGATGGAATCAGAAAAAGGTGAAATTGGGGCGCCTGGGTGGCGCAGTCGGTTAAGCATCCGACTTCAGCCAGGTCACGATCTCACGGTCCGTGAGTTCGAGCCCCGCGTCGGGCTCTGGGCTGATGGCTCAGAGCCTGGAGCCTGTTTCTGATTCTGTGTCTCCCTCTCTCTCTGTCCCTCCCCCGTTCATGCTCTGTCTCTCTCTGTCCCAAAAATAAATAAACGTTGAAAAAAAAATTAAAAAAAAAAAAGAAAAAGGTGAAATTATGAATTCGAATTCCTAGCTCAAGCTCCCCATATATTACCCAGAAGCTTCTCACAGACCTGAAGCAGATCCTTATTTTCTACAGCCTCATGAATGAGGTTGCTGAGAATATATTACATTTTCTAATTTACACAAAAATCCAGGAAATACGTGTGGCAATGGATACTGAGGGTATGGGACAATGGTAGAAGGAACACAATTTCGGATCAGGTTGAATTTATTTACATGGGATCACTGAGCAGAGATTCTGTATTTAATGTTAACACTCTGGGGGTTAGAAAGGGCTTTAAAACTTTGTTTTGCTGAGGACCAAAAAGTGGCTCACAAGTGAGTAAGATAGAGATTCTGGACCTATGTTGATTTAACATAGAAAAACGGATTCAAAGGCTTTGGGAGATTGGAATATTAGAGGAGATTTTTCATTTAAGACCTATTCATCTACTCTGGGAGGGTCCAGAAGACATACATTTTACCACTACTTTCACAGACCTATGTCACTGGCTAGTTGATGAGGTTGTTCCCAGAAGTCAAATGGATAGGATGTCTACTAAATTCTCACTTGATTTATTTAAGCAGAAAAGTTATAAATGATAATTTTTATTCATTTAAAGTTCAATTAAATGGATAAAAGTCTAATTTGAATCAAAGTAGATGCATCTCTAGTCAACTATCCTTTTGAAAGAAAAACCAACCAAACAATCAACCAAATGACAGGTTAATTATTCAATTTTCTTCTCTCTAGGAATATTTTTTTGCACTGACTTTTTTCCCTTCTCCTTCTTCTGTTTTAAATTTTTAAAAATGTTTTTATTTATTTTTGAGACAGAGACAGAGCATGAGCAGGGGAGGGGCAGAGAGAGAGGGAGACACAGAATCAGAAGCAGGCTCCAGGCTCCAAGCTGTCAGCACAAAGCCCGACATGGGGCTCAAACTCACAGACTGTGAGATCATGACCTCAACTGAAGTCGGATGTTAACCGACTGAGCCACCCAGGCGCCCCTTCTTTTTTTTTTTTTAATAGGGCCACCCTACTAAACTGTAGAGAGGAGCTAAAGTTGCCCACCTTTCAGAAGTGCTAGCATATTATTCAGAACTATCTATAAACCAGACTGAATTTCTTGGGAATTTGAGCCACGTATTCATGCTACCTACTTGTGCCTTTAGGATCTGCTCAAACACAAACTTGTATATGGGTTTCATTTGATAGTGGAGTGCTGCTGTGCATGTCAAAATTATGGTTCAGACAACTCAGTTCATAATGGTCAACTTTACATCACTTTTATCACCTTGATAGCTCATGGGTAAACATTCAGTTTTCACTAAGGCCAGAAGCTCGTTTTCAAATAGCTTTCTGAAAAGCACAGGATAGCTTTGTTTTTGCTTTCCCCCTGAAATCCTACCTAAAGTTTTGATGTGATTTACCTGTAGGACTCTGCTCCAGGCTCCTGAACACATCACTACATTGGTATACTTACTCTCATGGCCTAATTGACAGGGTAGCTTTTGTGGTAGCCCACAACTATTTCAGACCTTCATTTGAGCAGAGGTCCACTAAACACTGTCAATTTTAGAAAATACTCTGTATATGGATTAGAAATGTGCACCCCCCAAAAAAATACATAATCCATCAAAAATTCAGAGTCTCACTAGGCACTGCACTTCTTTCTTAGTGATAAAATATGCCAGGTGTACTAATTTTTCCTTTACTTTGGAGAGGTCTTAACATACCTTAGACCACTGGATCTCTAGAAATCTCACCAAGGTGATAGAACTCTAAATTTTTGTATTTTATCTTATCCCTTAGAATCAGTATTTTTAGCCAAAGTATCAAGGTTAGTTCCTAGCTTTTGATCAACAGATATCATCATGATATCAACAATCATCATGATAACATCAATGTAGTACAACAGATTCATTTCCTGTAGAATGGCTGGATGATCAATTATTTTATAGATTAAATTATGATGGAGTCCCAGAGTGTTGGTAATTTATTTTTTTTATTTTTTATTTATTTTTTTAATGTATGAAATTTATTGTCAAATTGGTTTCCACAGAGTGTTGGTAATTTAAATCTCTAAATGTATGTTGCTGTATTTTCAGGTGAAAACACAATGTTCCTAGGGGGAAAAAAAAAAGGACAGATACCCGTATATCTTGTATCCATGGTTTTGTTTTTTTGTTTTTTTTGCTTGCCAAAAGAAACTGCATCTGCAGTAGTAGCTGTATATTTGCAACCCTTCTAAGAATGTGATATTTCTTTTGATTTGCTATTTTGGTAGATAGGGTCAGTTGCAGGTGTCTAAACTTAGCCTTTCCTAACATAACAATTTTCATTTCATGTATGAGGGAATCAATATGGAAATTTTACCAGCTGCTGAGTATGTCTATTCCAACTGTATTTCACAAGCAGGTAAATAATCATGGGATTTGTTCTGGTATTCACCAAGCCTGTTGTGAGATAACCAAAGTCAAAACACTATTATTACCTGAATCCAAAAGCCCCCACTCTTAATGGCACATCACAATGCTTTTTGGTTCATGAGGATTTAGCATTAGTTCAGAGTTAGTGTCCACTACTTCTCCTAAAGCCTTTATAGTCTTCTTTAACACTTATTCATGTGGGTGAATACCTGTGAGTTCCTTTGGGGCAAGTCTACAAAGAAGATTTATAGTATAACATTTAGGCACTGTTTCAAAGTTCTTCAAGGGGACCTCGGTCTTCATTAAGGCTTCCTTTCATTAACAGAATTCTGGGACTAAAGTTTGGGAATTAGGGAAAGAGCCATGACTCTAAATAGTGATGATTCAGGTCATATCTTTCATTGAAATGAGATTTTTGCTTATACAAATTGTGTAAGGCATTAGTACAGTAGTTCCCCTCATTGGCTATTTTGCTTTCCATGGTTTCAGTTACTCCTAGTCAACCATGGCCCGGAAGCAGATAATCCTCCTTCTGGTATACTGGCAGAAGGTCTATAGTATCCTAAACCTACATTCACCTATTTCATCTTGTCAAATAGGCATAGCCATTTTATCATCTCACTTCATCACTAGAAGACAGTAAGCATGGTACAATAAGGTGACTTGAGAGAGACCTTTAGAGAGAGAGAGAGACAGAGAGACAGAGAGAGAGACAGAGACACAGAGAGAGGGAGTATATTACACTACAGTATACTGCTATAACTGTCTTATTTTGTTATTATTGTTTCTAATCTCTTACCATGCATAATTTATAAGTTAAACTTTATCATACGTATGCATGTATAGAAAAAAAAAACACAGTATATACAAGGTTCAGTACTATCCACATTTTCAGGTGTCCACTGGGGGTTTTGAAACATATCCCCTGCAAACAAGGTGGCGGGGGGCTACCATAGTAACCATTTTTATTGCCAAAGATCTCTAAGGATGGAATTACTCCAATAATTCTTTTGGTACTCATTCTCATTACAATAATAATGGCCAATTTTTCTTTCTTGATTAAATGCTGTCATTTGGATTCTTTCCTCTGGGATCCCATCATTGCCGCTGAATTCAGGGAACCCATCTTGATGGCAGCATTCTCCCACTATAACTTCTAGCCTAGAGAACACCCACTAGAGAGATTTTTAAAAACTAGCACTCTCTTCACCAATTTCTTTTTCAAATCCTTGATTCAAGAGGTATCCTATAGACCTTTCTGGGGCAAATAGAGAAAGGGGTAGATTTTTTTATGATAAATTCATCTCTTTGTTTCCATCTAAACCCTCAGATACTTTCATCTATAGTTTATAAATAAAGTTATGCCATTATAGTTTCATTTAATGCAGGCCACTGAGTACAGCTTTCATTCAACCCATTAAGCCAAATGCTAGAACCACTTTCAAATGTTGAAGCTAACAAATTGAATCTAGACTATCGATTTAGTGCATTCATAACAGTACATTTGTCTTGTCCCAACATTATATTCCTTCCACCCTGAGAATCCATTCTCATACATATTCCTAAGATTTGTGAATCTTAATTGGAAAAATCTTACAATTCTTTGAGTGTGTCTATAGTATCTTTCCAGGTCATACTTGGTATCCATATCTCTAGGGTCTGCTGGGATTTAAATCTGGTTATAAGACTAGAAGCACTGAGTGTACATTGGTGAGTGAGGGAGAGCTTGAGGATTAGATTTGTTTGTTGGTTTCACATAGAGTGAAAATGGGCTATTATTACTGATGATGGAAGATGGGCAGATCTGGGAAGTTTCACACAATCTCCCCATATGTTCTGATTGCATTTTTTGATCATTGCTGTAACTATTTGAAGAGACCCTACAAGGCTGTGAATACTGTGAATTCCATATGTGTTGAAATTCAGCAACTGGCAAGATCTAATTTAGGGTTGGTTTTCAGGAATCTTTTCCTTGAAGTTACAGGGATAAAGAATTCTTTCAGAATGGTAACAAACTTTCTGTTTCCGTACCCAGGTCTTGAGTTAGGAGTTTAAAGCCCCGAGCTCATTATTTTCTTACTATGGGTTTAATGAGAAAAAAATCAAGCAACCTCAGTCTTTATAATCTTTATTCCCACTCCAGTGTTTTACTGTAGCAGCTACATGATCACCCAAAGCTTTACATAGCCACTGGACTCTTCCCAGGTGACAACTTAAAGTGTTTTGACGAAGTATGCCATTTGCTACCAGTGTTCCATTTGCCACTAGAATGGAGTCATAGGTGACTTTTTGGCAAAACAGATCAGAGAATCAGTTCTAAATTCCCATACTTAAGGTTATGTTCCCCTTGAGGCACCTCAATTACCAAAACCTTTATCAATTTTGCTAGAAACTTATGGGTTTCACTAGAAAAACAGAACTACTACATGTATGTCTTAGATCGATTTCCATGGACTCAAGAGTCCAAGACAAGGATTCTCTTGCAAGTGATTGAGGGTGTTCCCAGGCAAAAAATGCTAAGAAAGAGAGAGAAGCAGGACAGGAGCTGGGGGTAGATAGAGGACAAAGGTGTTACTTTAGTTAAAGTCTAGCCTTAATTTAATACCTTGAGGAATTCTTGAGTATCAATGGCACCATGAAATATCCTTGAGGCAAGGGGCCCAAGTAGATAAAGTTCACCCCAGGAATTTTTGGGTGGGGTGGTATCCACAGGTGATGGTAGTTCTTAGAGAAGAGAGAAGCCATGCACCATTAGCCGTCAATGGTCACAGAACATGGGGATATGTGCATTGACAAGGAAAGGGGATCTGGGCAGATCACCAACAGTGTCTACTAAAATGTATAATAGGGATGAGGAAATTAATAAGGGGAAAGGATTTACACAAAGATGGGAGGAGTTGGCTCAGTAA
Source organism: Panthera uncia (assembly GCF_023721935.1). NCBI lineage: Eukaryota > Metazoa > Chordata > Mammalia > Carnivora > Felidae > Panthera > Panthera uncia. The sequence goes on along the minus strand of NC_064809.1, from coordinate 9,100,155 downwards.
GTATAGGAAAAACAGTGGTAAAGTCTTATTCCAATGCCCTAAAGCAGGAAAGAATAATCTAATATCAGAAAAGTCTGTGATCTGTTGCAACAGCGAAGTGTAAACTAGTGTAAAAGTCTGAACACCTGCTGCACCTGACGGCAAGATCTTCTGAGACTGGCTTGCTTCACTTCTGACTTCCAAATCTCCAACGTCCCTGTGCTTAGAAAACAATAGTCTGGGAGTCTACAGGGAATTGTATTCTGGAAAATGCGATTGTTGGTAATGGTGCCTGGTTGACAACAATCAACCCAGTATACATGTCAGTCAGGTCAAAGTTGTTCATCGTGTTTTCATATCTTATATATCACTATTAATTTTTGTCATTTTGCTTTTTCAATTCATTCTGAAAAGTGTGTTAATGTTTCCCACTGCTGTTGTGTTTTGGAGTATATCTTCTTTGGGTTATAACAACTGTTATATATCAAAATTAGTTATTAGGTACATAAAATGCAGAACTGTATATCTTCTTAGTATGCTGATACAATTTTATTATAAAATATTCCCTTTTATCTCCAGTAATGCTTCTTACATTTAAGTCTATTCTGTCTGTTATTGTAATTGTGACACCAGCCATCTAGATTATTATTTGCATAGTGTATCTTTTTCCACCGTTGCTCTTACATTTGAGGTGTATCTTTTATAAACCACATTCAGGAAATGCATTCTATAATCCTTGTTAATTCCAACATTTGTCCCTTTTAGATAAAATGTTATTACTGTGTTTTTGTGGTTATTTCTGCCTATTTGCTTTTTATTCATCTAATGTGTTTCACTTTCCTTTCTCTTTGACTTCCTTTTTCATTAATTTATTGTTATGATTCTATTTCCCCTCTATTAACTTATTGATTTTAAATTATTTCTACCATTCCTTTACATTACACCCTAGAGATTACAATATGATCCTTAATTTAGCACAACTTAATGCGAATTGGTATTTTTATCATTTTTAAGGCAATGTGATAACCTCACAACTCTAACTACACTGTCCTCTTCCACACTGTCTGTTGTAATTGTCATTTTTTAAACCTCTAAAGCTTTGCTTATGCAGATTTTACCTGAAAAATCCTCATGCAGTCATCCTCTTAATTTTGTTTTAGTGTTTTGTTTGTTTGTTTTTTGGTGTACAATCCATAGGTTTTATTCCAGGCATAGAGTCATTCAAATGTCACCCATTCAGGATATAGAATGGTTCTGTAACACAAAATCTTCCTCAAACTACCCCTTGTCACACGTTCTTCTGAACTGTAATGTCACACTCGTGATGCATTCTTCATCACCATAACCCACAAGTTGTTATTGCTTTCGCAGTCAATATCTATTTACACTTAGCCAGATATTGACTTTTCCATTTTTTCCTGCATTATAATTTTTGTTTGTAAAATGTAAACAAAATATAGATTCATATTTTGAATAAAGAGTATTTTTAAAAATTTATTTGAGAGAGACAGAGAAAGCAAGCAGGGGAAGGGCAGAGAGAAAATCTTAAATGTATGTAGAGGAGACTTTTTTTTCACTTTTAATTTGGCCAAAATTGGTTTTAAAAATTATTTTTATTTTGATTTGCCTTCACTTTTAAAGGATATTTTTATTGGATATAGGATTAGAAGTTGGTGGTCATTTGCTTTTAGCACGTTAAAGATAGCATTTCATTGTCTTTTGGTTTCCATTCTTCCAGTTGAATAGTCAGGTATCAGTGTAAGTATTGTTCCTTTGAAAGCAATGTGTCCTTTTTACTCTGGTTGTTTTTAGGATTTCCGTTAGTGTTTGGTTTTCATAAGTTTTACTAAAATGTGCATATATATAATTTTCTATATTTTATTTCTTTTATAGTCTCTGTGTTTCAGCTCATATAATTTTTGTTGACCTATCTTCAGTATACTAATTCTTATCTGCTTTAAGGTAACGTATTTGATTTTCATTTTCAATGTATTGCATTTTTATTTAAAAAGTTCTTTTTTTCTGTTTTTAATTAATTAATTGGCATTCTTGTTTTCTGGAGAAATTATCCATCTTGTCAGGTTTTTTTGTGTTTGGATCATCAGGTTTGTTTCCCTTAATTGATCTTTTTCAGCCGTTGCTGTTTGTGGTTCTAGACATACCAGGTAACTTTCAGTTGTGTGACACATATAATATTTGATGAACTGTAGGTTGCAATCATTCTACCTTCCTTTGAAGGGAGTTTATTTTATCTTGTTGTAGCATTTAGGTTCAGGATATATCATATCATCAGGGATTAACTGGATTTGGGACCAGATAACAGTTTTGGGGTGCTCTGGTTTGTCACTACATTCAGCACATAGCTCTCCAAGAATTCCAAGTGAGAGCCTCAAGAGATTAGTAGGCTTATCCAGGTCTTCATAGAAGGTTCTGAACTCAATTATTTGTCTCTTTTCCACTATGAAACTATAAAAATCTCTAATCTGATTTCTAGTGTCTTCCTCTTTAGTTTCTTAGTCTCTTACTCTGTGCATTTTAGAACTATGGCAACTTCCTTGTGCAAGAATCTACCACATACTGAATTCATTTTTTTTTTTTTTTTCTCTTCCCTTCTTATCAGGATTTTAGTGTCTCAAGTCCTAGCAATCCTGGCAATCGTGAACTCCAAAATTGTCTTCCTACCCCTTTGAGATGGTCAAAACTATTGCTGGCTCTCTGTTTCTTCACAGTATTCAGGTAGACTTTAACTTTTGGCTTCTAGCCACCTGAATCTCCACCAGGAATCAGCCAATGCCCTCAGAGACAGTATGGCTCTGAGAATGTAGGCTTATATTTGCCAGTTCTCTTCTAATACTCTGGTCAGACTTCATGTTTCTGAGACTTGCTGTGTCTCACTTGACTTTTATCCCCATCATTGGCCAAGTGAAGTCAGAACCCCTTATGGAAAGTTCCCAAAAGAGCACAGCAGGACTTTAGCTGTAGACTGCTGTGGCCCCTCCAGTCCTAATGCCTCAATAGCTTTCAATGGTGCTGTAACATTTTTGTGTGTTGCTTGGCCTTTTAAACTGTATATCTTATATTTTATTTTATATTTCCTGTGAGCCCTCCATAGTATATTACACCACTGTCCAGCTTGCACTGCTGTTGAGACCAATATTGGGCCCTGAATTTCTTGGTGAGTAATGGGCAAAGAAATCAAGTGAAACACATCAAGTCCAAGAAATATAAATGTGATCAGGATATCAGAATGTTTAAAGAAAGTTGAACCCATTGAATTCTGCGGTTTTGTGGTTGTGGTTTATCTCCTTAATTGATAATGAAAGTTATCCTTAAATTATTAATATAAAAACTCATGTTATCCCGAGTCAGCTTCTACTGCTGACATCCAAGGAACCTAACCAACTCACTTAAACGTGTACACTTAGATGTTTATACCAGATACCTCCAAAAATTTATGAGGCTACACAGACAGAAAATATTTTTTATTCTCTGTCTATAACACATTTCTGAAGCTTGTATATTATGTTCACTATATATGTGTTGAATTAAAGTGAATTTTATATTTTATTTCAGATTCCCAAATTAACATGGCTAACATTAATAAAATATTGTATCACCCAAAGTAAATCAAACTTCAATTAAAATAATCCTATAATGTAAACCATGAAAATAAAAGAACAAATAAAAAGCATTGACATAATGTTTTGCCTTATGAACATGGTTACAATTCATTTTAAGACACCGCCTTTCTGAAACTAGTAGTCAAATCTAATCATAGCATGAAGAATATATGAACTAGTCAACATGTGTTCAAAGTTATATTTTTATCAAAAAGCATGAATAAAACAGAGAAAGCAGAATGACCACTTTTACTTTAAGAATTAGTAGTAACTTGAAAATTAAAATTTGTTCCTAATGCTGTGTATATTTCATGCACACAGAACTAGAACAGACTGCCGAAATAAAAGTAGAGATTTCTATAAACATAATAGGCTGTATTAAGCCAGCCATTATGTTGGATACGATTTCCATTTAATGTCAGAAATTGGCTTTTGAAGATGGCACTCTAAAAATCAAAGCTTTCAATTTTTGCAGCTTCTAAATTGATTAAAGTAGAAAAAGAAGTAAGTGTTAAAGAAACATTTTGAGAATATAGTCATTCAAATCTCATTTTTGAGGGGTGGGGGCAGGTAGTGCTTTGTTTTTATTACATAAGGAGAGGAAAAGGAATGATTGGGACCAGCAATAAAAAGATAACTATGTCAGGGAAGGAAAAGTATTCACACTGGAGCTCTCTAAGCCCTTCGCTATTAGAATATAAATGCTACATCTTGAAATAAACTAGAAAATGAAGGAATATATCTTTCTCTTTAAAGTGCCAGATCAGAAGAGGAGAGCTTTTTTCTGAGAATCAGGAGAGCTGCCTTCTGAGGTTTCTGTGATCAAAAATGGGGAAAGCACTGATGTGGAAAGACTGATATTTGAATCTCACAAAACTGGTTTTCAGCACCAGTAGTGTTAATAGAAAGCATATCAGAGGCTCCAGTACTTTCTAACCCATTCACACAATAAATTTTTGCATGGGCAGCTGGGGAAATCTAATTCTAAACTTATACAGGAACTCTATTTGATAATATTTCTAGTACGTGAATATGCTTTACTCATATAATTTTCTTTGTTTTATTAAGTCAATAAGGGAAGATTATTATTTGTAGTAAATTGGGGGTGGGAAAAAGTAACACTTTGTGCCCCTGGACTCCTAAAGCTTATTCATGGGAAGTTTTTCTTCTGCTGGCATTATTATTATCTCTTAAACAGAACATCTCAGTGGTATGAACTCTGTTTTATTCCAACTGAGTCACTGAAGAAAACAAATAAGGAATACAGTTCCTACGTGAAAAATTAGTAAATCTCTTGCCCCCTAACTTTGGTGGATGTTCGACACATCTCTGGTACTTTTTCATAAGTGAATTCACTTGAACTCTGGTTCAGTTACTTACAAGACTGTATTAAGAAACCGCTTTAGTTTCGGCATACTTTTCATTTAAAAAAAGTCAGTGATTAGCACTTAGCATAAATTTCATACACAATAAATATTTATTAAATTAAGTAACCTCTCTAGTCCTATTCTGTCTGAATACCAATAAACTAGCATAAATTAAGACCAGGTTCACAATTCTATAGATCAATTAGGAACATCATTTACCAAGTATGTGACATTTACATTGAACAATTTATTTAACTTCTCTTAATCTCAGTTTTATTGTCTATGAACGCTTATATGCTTGCCCTGCACATTATAACTTTGCATTTATAAACAGTCTTCCACAGAGCCTAATGCATCATATTGGCTATTATTATTTTTATTGTTATTAACAACATTTGCAAATGACAAACGAGGCTTCACCTTCTAGATTTGTGAAACTGTTTTTCCTCGTCATTCAGTATCTCAATAAATGATCATTTATAGGAAGCAAAATTTCCAAGTCCTAAATAATCATGGATCATTTTGTTGGTCATTTTTTTCCAGGACATACACACAACTTAACTTCACTATTCCATTAAGCAACTGTATATTGTCTTCCATGATTTCTATTAGAAATGTTATAGTGGTGATAGTGGGTTTACTACTTCTAGGAATTGACAAGATATTTCAAGATGGGCTATTCAAGATCACATTTATTAATTTTTATTTATACTATTTGGCTATAGTCACTGAATACAAAGAACAGACAACTAAGGCTCACGGAACACTGATAAAGGTCAAAGTCCTCACTCTTGAGTATGAGCATTAGGACAGAACTGTTCTCTGTTTTGGATGATAATCTATGTGTTCAATGGAAAATACGACCGCTGGAAGCTGATCCTATTTTATGAGAAAAGTACTGCGCACATTCAGCCCATAAATGGAACAACGGTTAGATTAATCTAAAAATCAGAATAAGCAGGAAGTTGCTCTAAACCACATTTTACTGTTGTGTTTAAATGACTTACTGGTCACAAAGTGAGGAAAGCAACACGTGCATGAAAAGGAAGCGAGGATGAGATAAAAATGACAGTACTGCCTTCAAATAATAGCTAACACTGGCCTTCTTCAATCTTAACCATTCAGATCATTTATTTAAATGAAGTACATTTATATAAAATTCATGTTAAAAATGGGAACACCATTAAGACTTTCCTCTCTCACTCCCCATTTTTAACCATCTACCATATTTCATGATCTCTAACCACCAAAGTGCTCATCTCTATGGACAATGGCAATGCACCATATCTAGCCTCCTATCTGGCCTTCCTTTCTAGCTTTGCTTCATTCCAGCCCATTCTTCTAACTGCTGAGTAATCTTTCCAAACTAAAAAATCTTTTTTTCCCTTTCACCTACCCATTAAAATCCTTCAACTATTCCCTATTTCTTCTAGAAAGATACTCAAACTTCTTAGCATAGCCTCTCACAATTTCCTAACATGGCCATGTAATGATTTTTCTCTCTTTTAGAGAATACATGAAGTCAACAGGTTTAACTCTTGGAAAGCAGGATAATCCAAAGAGACTGCACATCAGTTCTGAAGAGAAGGAATTTTCAGTGTCGGAAAGCCTGAACGTACTCTACTAAAAGTTTCTTAGCTAATAATATGTCTGTGTCTGAAATTTTCTTTGCCAATATTTCTCCCCATTTGGAAATTATGCTTCCTTCTTTGAAGATGAGATAAGTGTATTACATATGTGTGTGTATTTCATTCATTTGTCATATTTCATTCACAGCTAGGCCTTGGTGTTCTCTTGTTGAACATAAACCATTTCGCTTCTCAACTCAGACAAGGCTGCCAAGGGAATATGATGAAATGATACCTGAACGAAGACCACTTTATATTTCTGTCCAAACACAGACATAAACAAGGTCACTGAGCAAACCACAAAACACCATGGAAAATATGAATGTTGCTTTTTTTTTTACTATTAATTATGGCATGAACCTTGCTTTAGTCTATCCGTTTTGTAGTTAAGATTGATTAATGTATCCAATCATAGAATTATCCCACTTCTTGATATCACCCAATGCAGAGAAAATCCCTACTTCCTTGAGTCTTCCCCCAAATCACCTAACCAAAGCCCATATTCTTTAAATTATTTCTCATACCTTCTTACTGAGATGCCCCATAGTTTCTCATGTTGCATGGTTTCGCTTGTAATAAGAATGAAATCTAATGTATTCACAACCATAGATGCCTTTCTATTGGTCTTTGACACCTGTGTGTGTGTGTGTGTGTGTGTGTGTGTGTGTGTGTGTGTTGTGTGAGTGTATATATAAACACACATATATACATATATACATACTCACTGTGTATACACTCACACACATATACATACACATTCATTGAATAGTTGAAAATATCCATCTGTTAAACCCAAAGCTCTAAAAGGCAACCTTTGTTATGGGGGGTAGGTCCGTAACCCTAGTGACACTCATATTAAACTCTCTGAAATGCAGAAATTTACAAATATGAGCAGAATAGAGAGGACTCTCCTTCCAAAGTATTCCAGAACACCCCCCCCCCCCCCCCCCCCACACAAGATAAGAGAAAACAAACAAGAAAAGAGACCTGGAAACATGGATACAAGAGAAGGGAACACAACAGCAAAATGAAGCAGAGCACCACAATTTGACCCAATTGTTAATCCAAAATTTACTAAAATAATTTATACAACAAAAAAGCAAAAGAGCTCTGATTGGCTTTTTACACATCACAAATATAGGTTGTGAATTAATGTGCTGAAATGCACCAATGGCAAAACTTCATGTCTTTAATCAATACTGGGGCTCAAATTCCAATTATATGTGGGCATCCCACTAATTTAAATAAGGTATACCTGAAATCATAAGGTAAATAAGGAAATTAATGGTCATAAACCAGTGGCCAAAAAATTACATCTCATAATAACTACTGGAACTATATCTGGGCCTAAATTTCCATGGTCTCAGCATCCACTGTCCCAAATTATCTCAGTGTGGGCACAGATACTCTGACCCAATTAGTGGTATATTAAAATTAAATTAATTATTTGGCATTTACAAATTGGCTTGGCAAAACGGGACTTCATAGACCATTCACCACCTCTTCCAAGTTAAAATAGTTACTGTACAATATAGATTAAAACAGCCTTCAAGGACTGGAACACATTATATAAGATGAATTAGTGAAGCACTGAGTATCCCTACTACATCTCTATGTAATAGACTGATGTTGTCTGTTCTTAAACTTGGAAAGTACAGTGTCTCTGTCTGGATTACCACAAGCTTAATGTCGCGGTTTCATGCATTAAGGTTCCCATAGCCAGTATTATTTAAATTACTGACTCCAGGGGCGCCTGCTATCAACCTCTCAGCACTCAAAATGTTTATACATGCTCCCCATTTTTCAGGCTTTTTGGGGATCTGTAGGCAAAATATTTCACCATTTACAAATATGACTTAAGCTCATTTACACTGTGGCTTGCAAATTGGCGTACCTTGCATGGAAATCCATCTGGAATCTGTCCAAAACTGTAATACAATTCTGCCCCCAAGAGGTACCTTCATTATACTTCTTAGACTCTTAGAGTTTCATACTTCTTGGGAGTCTCTGGACCACTCCTGGTGCCCATTAGTTGTCCATGGGCCTTCTGTTGCAAGAAACTACCCTGTGCTATATACCAATAGATGGCAATTGCTAGTTACATACGGGGCTCTCTGGAAAAAGCTCCTGCCTGAGTTTATGGCCCTCTCTCTACTGTCTTTAATAGTGGCTGCACCAATTCACATTCCCATCAACAGAGCACAAGGGTTTTCTCTTCCCATTCTCACCAACACTTGTTTACTGTCTTTTTCATCATTATTCTAACAGGTGTGAGGATGTACTTCATTGTGGGTTTGCAATTTCCTGATGATTAATGACGTTTGATTTCCTACTCAGATTATATGTTGCTTTGGTGTTAAGCTGTATGAATTCTTTACCTATTTTGGGTATCAGTCCCTTATCAGATGTATGATTTGTAAATATCTTCTCCCAATCTGTAGGTTGGGAGATTTTTGTTGATAGTTGATAGTTGATAGTTTCCTTTGCTTTGTAAAACCTTTTCAGGTTCATATAATCCCACTTGTTCAATTTTGCTTTTTTTGCTTTTGGCGTGAGATTAAAAACCAAAAAAAAACAAAAAAACAAAAAAACAACCAAAACCAAACAACAAACAACAAACAAAAACATTGTCAAGATCTATGTCAAGGAGCTTACCACCTGTTTTTTTCTTTTTTTTTTTCCCTAGGTGTTTTATGGCTTCAAATCTTATGTTAAGTCTTTAATCCATTTTGAGATGAACTTTGTGTATGGTGTTAGAGAGTGGCCCAGTTTAATTATTTTACTCTCCGTTTTACTTAACATTATTCATTGAAGAGACTCGCCTTTCCCCATTGTATATTTTGGCTCCTTTATTATAAAGTAATTGACCACATATGTATGGCTTTCTTCTTGGGTTCTCTATTCTGTTCTACTGATCTATGTGATGGTTTTCATTCCAATACCACATTGCTTTAATTACTATTAGTCTGTAATAAGGTTTGAAATGAGGCAGTGTGATGTCTCCAGCTTTGTTCCTCTCAGAATTGCTTTGGGTATTTGGGAACTTTTGTGATTTTATACAAATTTTAGGATCTTTTGTTCTATTTCTGTGAAACATACTATTGGAATTTTGATAGGGATTGCACTGAATCTGTACACTGCTTTAGAAAGTATGGAAATTTTAACAATATTAATTCCTCCAGTTCATGAACATGGAATATCTTTCCATATATTTGTGTCTTCCTCAATTTCTTTCACTAATGCCATGGAATTTTCTTTTTTTTTTTTTTTTAATTTTTTTTTTAGCGTTTATTTATTTTTGAGACAGAGACAGAGCATGAATGGGGGAGGGTCAGAGAGAGAGGGAGACACAGAATCTGAAACAGGCTCCAGGCTCTGAGCGGTCAGCACAGAGCCCGACATGGGGCTCGAACTCACGGACCACGAGATCATGACCTGAGCCGAAGTCGGACGCTTAACCGACTGAGCCACCCAGGTGCCCCTGCCATGGAGTTTTCAATATACAGGTCTTTCAACTCCTTGATTAAATTTGTTCCTAGGTATTTTATTCTTTTTGATGCAATTGTAAATGGGATTGTTCTACTAATTTCTATTCCTGATCGTTCATTATTGGTGTATAGAAGCAACAGATTTTTGTGTATTGATTTTTTATCCTCCAAGCTAACTGAATTTATTAGTTGTAGCAGTTTTTTTGAGTGTCTTTAGGTTTTCTATATAATATCATGTCAGCTGCAAATAGTAACAGTTCTACTTCTTCTTTTGCAATTTGGATGCTTTTTATTTCTTTTTCTTGCCTAATTTCTCTGGCTAGTACTTCTATGTTGAATAAAAGTGGTTAGAGTGGACATCCTTGTCTTGTTCTTGATCCTAGAAGGAAAGCTTTCAGGTCTTCACCATTGAGTATGATGTTAGCCATATTTGTCATACATGGACTTTATTACACGAAGGTACATATATACCTCATTTACATTTGTGTTCAAAGGTAATATATAAGAATATTAACTACAGGATTAATTATAAACATGAAACACTTTAAATATGAAAGTACAGGGACAAGAATGCACATACCATTTCAGGAAACCTAAGTGATTAAATATTACATATCTTTCAAAATCTCAATTTCAAAGAATAATTAATTGCATACATTTGTCTTAAAAATAAAGATTTCAGGGTAAAAAACTATACAGAAAATATGACCCATCTTTAGAAAGTAAGACTGAGAGGAAATGCCAATTGTGTTTTCCTGAATAGTATCATTATAGGAGATTTTATAAGAAATAAGTGTCCAGTTTGTGTTGGCTATTATTTTTACTAATATTTAACTTTCTTTTAATAATTTTTCTTAGTTTCTAACTGGTATAAATTAAGCATGCTTTACTTTTATAATGAAAAGATATTTAATACTATAAAGGTAGTATTTATTAATATTCTTTCCTTCTAAATTTACTTCGTTAGAAAATAACCAAAAAAAAAAAAAAAAAAAAAGAGGACTAATTGTTGAGTTCTTACAGTTTTATATACTTATTAGAAAGGAGGAGACATGAACTATATTTATCCCACATGGAAGAAAACCTTTGTCATAGAGGAAAATAATGGCAAGGATTAAGAATTTTTCCATTACAAATAAAATCTAATTGACTCAGCATTGACAAAAAAGAATGCTTAATAATAAATCAGTCTTTACTGTAATAAATACTGGAATGTGATTCAAAATATTACCTTTACGAAAATTAGCTTAATGGTAAAGATATACTATAGAATCTGAAAACCGGAGCATTTGCCCTTCTAACTTTTTTTTTTTTTTTTTGGAAACTAGTCAACAAATCTTTTATTTTTTTTTTTAATTTACATCCAAATTAGTTAGCATATAGAGCAACAATGATTTCAGGAGTAGATTCCTTAGTGCCATTTACTCATTTAGCCCATCGCCTGCCCACACTCCCTCCAGTAACCCTCTGTTCTCCAGATTTATGAGTCTCTTATCTTTTGTTCCCCTCCCTGTTTTTATATTATTTTTGTTTCCCTTCACTTATGTTCATCTGCTTTGTCTCTTAAAGTCCTCATATGAGTGAAGTCATATATTTGTCTTTCTCTGACTAATTTCACTTAGCATAATACCCTCCAGTTCCATTCATGTAGTTGCAAATGGCAAGATTTCATTCTTTTTGATTGCCAAGCAATACTCCATTGTGTGTATGTATGTGTGTATGTGTATATATACATATACATATTTATACATGTATATATGTGTATGTGTATATTTATATTATATACATATATAATGCATATTTATATTATATAATTTATATACGTATATATACATATACATTATAATATATGTATACATACACATACACACACACACATCTTCTTTATCTACTCATCCATCGATGGACATTTGGGCTCTTTCTATACTTTGGCTATTGTTGATAGTGCTGCTATAAACATGGGGGTGCATGTGTCCCTTTGAAACAGCACACCTGTATCCCGTGGATAAATGCCTAGTAGTGCAATTGCTGGGTCATAGGGTAGTTCTATTTTTAGTTTTTTGAGGAACCTCCATACTGTTTTCCAGAGTGCCTGCACCAGCTTGCATTCCCACCAACAATGCAAAAGAGATCCTCTTTGTCCACATCCTCGCCAACATCTGTTGTTGCCTGACTTGTTAATGTGAGCCATTCTGACAGGTGTAAGGTGGTATCTCATTGTAGTTTTGATTTGTATTTCCTTGATGATGAGTGAAGTTGAACATTTTTTCATGTGTCAGTTGGTCATCTGGATGTCTTCCTTGGAGAAGTGTCTATTCATGTCTTTTGCCCATTTCTTCACTGGATTATTTGTTTTTGGGTGTTGAGTTTGAGAAGTTCTTTATAGATTTTGGATACTAACCCTTTATCTGATATGTCATTTGCAAATATCTTCTCCCATCCTGTCAGTTGCCTTTTAGTTTTGCTGATGGTTTCCTTTGCTGTGCAGAAGATTTTTATTTTGATGAGATCCCAATAGTTCATTTTTGCTTTTGTTTCCCTAGTCTCCAGAGATGTCTTGAGTAAGCAGTTGCTGTGGCCAAGATCAAAGAGGTTTTTGCCTGCTTTCTCCTTGAGGATTTTGATGGCTTCCTGTCTTACATTTAGGTCTTTCATCCATTTTGAGTTTATTTTTGTAAATGGTGTAAGAAAGTGGTCCAGGTTCATTCTTTTGCATGTCGCTGTCCAGTTTTCCCAGCACCACTTGTTGAAGAGACTGTCTTTATTCCACTGGATATTCTTTCCTGCTTAGTCAGAGATGAGTTGGCCATACATTTGTGGGTCCATTTCTGGGTTCTCCATTCTGTTCCATTGATCTGTCTGTTCTTGTGCCAGTACCATACTGTCTTGATTATAGCTTTGTAGTATAATTTGAAGTCCGGGATTGTGATGCCTCCTGCTTTGGTTTTCTTTTTCAAGATTTTTTTGGCTATTCGGGGTCTTTTCTGGTTCCACATAAATTTTAGGATTATTTGTTCTAGCTCTGTGAAGAATGCTGGTGTTATTTTGATAGGGATTGCACTGAACATGTAGATTGCTTTGGGTAGTATCAACATTTTAACAATATTTGTTCTTCCAATCTATAAGCATGGAATGTGTTTCCATTTTTTTGTGTGTCTTCTTCCATTTCTTTCATAAGCTTTCTATAGTTTTCCATATATAGATTTTTCACCTCTTTGGTTAGATTTATTCCTAGGTATTTTATTTTTTTTGTGCAACTGTAAATGGGACAGATTCCTTGATTTTTTTGTGCAACTGTAAATGGGACAGATTCCTTGATTTCTTTTTCTTTTGCTTCATCGTTGGTGTATAGGAATGCAACCGATTTCTGTGAATTGATTTTATATACTGAAACTTTGCTGAAACATGAATCAGTTCTAGCAGTGTTTTGGTGGAATCTTTAGGGTTTTTCATATAAAGCATCATGTCATCTGCGAAGAGTGAAAGTTTGACCTCTTCCTGGCCAATTTAGATGCCTTTTATTTCTTTGTGTTGTCTGATTGCAGAGGCTAAGACTTCCAATACTATGTTGAATAACAGGGGTGAGAGTGGACATCCCTGTCTTATTCCTGACCTTAGGGGGAAAGCTCTCAGTTTTCCCCCATTGAGGATGATATTAGCATTGGGTCGTTCAAATATGGCTTTTATGGTCTCAAGGTATGATCCTTCTCTCCCTACTTTCTTGAGGGTTTTTATCAGGAAAGGATGCCGTATTTTGTCAAATGCTTTCTCTGCATCTATGGAGAGGATCATATGGTTCTTGTCCTTTCTTTTATTGATGTGATGAATCACATTCATTGTTTCGCGGATATTGAACCAGTCCTGCATCTCTGGTATAAATCCCACTTGGTCGTGGTGAATAATTCTTTTAATGTATTGTTGCATCCAGTTGGCTAATATCTTGTTGAGGATTTTTGCATCCATGTTCATCAGAGAAATTGGTCTATCGTTCTCCTTTTAGTGGGGTCTCTGTCTGGTTTTGGAATCAAGGTAATGCTGGCTTCACAGAATGAGTTTGGAAGTTTTCCTTCCATTTCTATTTTTTGGAACAACTTCAGGAGAATAGGTGTTAACTCTTCCTTAAAGTTTTGGTAGAATTCCCCTGGAAAGCCATCTGGTCCTGGACTCTTGTTTTTTGTGAAATTTATGATTACTAATTCGATTTCCTCACTGGTTATGGGTCTGTTTAAATTTTCTATTTCTTCCTGTTTCTGTTTTGGTAGTGTATATGTTTCTAGGAATGTGTCCATTTCTTCCAGATTGCCCATTTTATTCTCTTATTATTGTCTGTAATTCTGCAGTGCTGGTTGTGATCTCTCCTCTTTCATTCTTGATTTATTTGGGTCCTTTACTTTTTCTTTTTGATCAGATTGGCTAGTGGTTTATCACTTTGTTAATTCTCTCAAAGCACCAGCTTCTGGTTTCATTGATCTGTTCTACCATTTTTTTTTTTTTTTTGGTTTCGATAGCATTAATTTCTGCTCTAATCTTTATTATCTAATCTAATCTAATCTAATCTAATTATTTCCTGTCTTCTGCTGGTTTTGGGTTTTCTTTGGTGTTCTTTTTCCAGCTCTTTAAGGCATAAGGTTAGGTTGTGTATCAGAGATCTTTCTTCCTTCTTTAGGAAGGCCTAGGTTGCTATATACTTTCCTCTTATGACTGCCTTTGTTGTGTCTCAGAGGTTGCCTTTCTAACTTTTGATGGGGGGGCTCTTATTTGAAATTATTACTTATATTTTCTGTCTATGGTGATTTATGAAAAAAAGTATATTTATTTTGAGAGAGGGAAAGAGGGCAAGTGTGCACAAGCAAATGGGAAAAGGAGCGGGGAGGGGTGGGGAGAGAGAGAGAGAGAGAGAGAGAGAGAGAGAGGGAGAGAATCCCAAGAGGGCTCCATGCTGTCAGCTCAAATCACAATGCAGGGCTCGGGCCCATGAACTGTGAGATCATGACCTGAGCCAAAGTCAAGAGCAGGACACGTTATCCACTCAGCCACCCAGGTGCCCCATGTCCATGGTGTTTTAATATATTTTGGTAAAGGCAAGAGTCACTCATTGTGCCTCAACTTTGGGTACTTAAGAGGGAAATGTCTCTATCTTTGAGATGCTAAAGAGAGCCCTAAGACAAGAATTTTAAGCATATCACATAGCCTGTAGTTGAAGACAGAATGTTCCAAATACAGCTGCCCAGGATGGTGAAAAAATAAGCACCATTTTAATATGTTGTGGCAATAAACAAATACTCTTAAGATTCATTTTACTTATGAAATATTATTTGTATCTTGGAAATGAAATGGGACTGTGAATGTCTGAAGAAACTCAGTCTAATATCTTAAGGATTTGATGGAAACTTTATCATGATGTGAGAAAAATAGTTTACATTTGAAAAATAGCTTTCATCTATTTAGAGTCCTGTGAGACACTCATTATTTGTGTTTCTCTTTTGATAATATGATTATGATGTTGGCCTTCCACTTAGAGATGAGAAAATCAAATTGCGAGTTTATATTCCTTCATATTTCTATTAGAATATTGCCTGAGGGGGTGATTATGTAAGTGATTTCAAAATTATGGAATTTGAGCCCTTTTTAAAATTTCAGTGCTTGAATGTTGAGGCAGCACCTGCTTCTACAATGTTCAAGGTGTTACTTTTGGGACAAATAAGTCAGTATGTTTCATGTCCGTATTCATTAGTCAGGATTGGTTGAGGTATGCCGCAATAATAAAGAATTCCAACATTCAAGACCTTAAGACAATGGTAGTTGATGACTTATACAGGTGAGATTTGCTATGAGCTGAGGGCACATGTCAGGACAGATGACCTCCATGTGTAGACTCAATGTTATTTCTCCATGCTACCGTAGGCGTTCACAATAGCCCTGACAAATAAAAGAGGAGAGGTAGAGATTTGTGTCCCAGTAATGAAATACTTCTGCCCCAAAGTAATGCACATCATTTTTACTAATATCTTCTTTTTTTCTTTTTTTTAAGTTTATTTATTTTGGGAGAGAGGGAGCCTATATACACAAGAGAGTATGAGCGGGTGAGGAGCAGAAAGAGAGGGAGAGAGAGAATCCCAAGCAGGCTCAGGACTAACAGTACAGAACATGACATGGGGCTGGATCCCATGACCTGTAAGATCATGACCTGAGCTGAAATCAAGAACCAGATGCTTAACCAAATGAGTGTCACCCTTTCATTAACATTTTCTGAATAAAGCTAGTTCCATAGCTATACGTAATTTCCAAGTCAGGATATGGAAGGGAATGTGGAAGTGTAAATCTATGGGTACACTAGAAAGAAGAAATAAATCCCAGGTGAATAGTTGCAATTTCTGCCATGCTGTGTAACTGTGCTTTGCCAAAACCAGAAGTATTCATCATTAGTAAATAAAAATGAACTTCCTTGATTCACTGTTTGCACTCCATAGAGGTGGGGCATCTAGGTTTCATGTGTGCTTTTATGTGTTAACGCATCTAAATGAGATGGGGACAAACAAAAATATGCAAGCATGTGACATATGATTCTCTTAACTGTCAATATTATCTAGACTTTCTCCCCCATGAAAAACACATACATAGAAAGACTTTGAAAAACTAATTATTCCCTTCAGTTGCCTAGTACAAGTGAAAGAGCACTGCTTTTGCAGAGAAAGAATCGTGAGATTCAATTCTAGCTTGTTTGGAGTGACAGGTAGATTTCCTATAGAATACATTGAAAAAGTCCCCATTTTATTGACGGAGATACTGAAGTACCAAATAGAAGGTATAACTTTATTTAAGACACACAATGGCTGAAATCAGGGCCCATATCAACCTGTTTATTCATGTTTAATTGAGGCTCATCATTGTTTTTTAAACAGTTTAATTCAAATTAAGATCTTATCCTCCGATATGAAATAATCCATGCAATAGACATTAATAAAATTTAATATCAAACACACCATGAAAGCAGGAAATGAGGATGATCTGAATTTCAGAAAATATGTAATAAAAGTATGTTATCAAAAATGTATTAAGATGAAGCATATCTCTCATGAAACACCAAGTTATAATTTTATACTAGTAGCAACTTCTACTACAAAAGTATTATGACAACTTTTATCACAGCAGGAAAATTAGAAGTCGAAATGGTGAGGTTTACTGGGCACAAGTACATAGGAGTTTCTATCACCTAATGAACCATTAAAGTCTGAGGTCACAGAAGAAACATCCACCTCTATGATTTCTAACCAAATAATTTTTCCACTGCCAACTTTTCTTTACAAGGGATTAAATATTTTGTTTTGTAAAGTGATGAAATTGAGCCAACGCTGCTCTCTCACCTAAAGAGCCAACAGATTAGAAAAAAGAACATTTCACATGATGTTAATGGTTTTAGACCTAGAATTTTTTTGAGTCTACCCTGAATCGTATTTACAAATTACATGGATTTACCTGTCTTTTATTACCCGTAACGGTGATGAGGCTGTTTTATCTATTAAGTTTTTAGCTTTGGGTCATGGCATGCTTTCTGGACTCACAAATTTGTTTTCATGTCATATTCCCTGAAGCTTAAATTATTTTTGTTGAATGAACTACCACTAGATTTAAAGTATTGTCTCATTAATGTGGTGAAAGAGTTTACATACAGACGAAATGCTTAAAACTTTCTTCCCATGCTAGAATTATCAAAAAAATCAATAAAAAATATTTTATAAATACTCTCTGAGGATCATTCTTTGGAAACAGTTTAACTGTAGAAACAGTTAAACTGGAATAGAGAAGGATAGGGAAAGGAAGCTCATATTTATTGAGCTGTTAATGTTTATTCAGTTCCAAATACTACCTGGTGTTTGTAAGCATTTCCTAGCCTAATTCTTACAAACAAACATGTATGCGGCTGTATCCATAGGTTAGAATTATGATTCAGGAAGTTTCCCTTAGAAGTCCGTGTTCATTTCTGGGGTATTCGGCAGTGGAAGGGAATAATACACTAGTAATAAGGCTATTCATACAACTACTGCTGCCACCATTTTGACAACAGCGACTATGTAAACATTAGCACGAAAACCACTGAGCTCTTACTGTATTTCAGGCAATAATCTTTAACGTGTATTATTTTAATTCTCATGAGTCTGTGAACTAAGTACCACTGTCATTTTCCCCATTTACAGATGAGAACACTGTGATTCAGAGAGTTTGAGCTACGTGACCAAGGTTACACAGCAAGTAACTAAATGGTGGATAAGGAATCAAAACCTAAGTCTGTTTGTCATCCAAGTTAAAATCTGAAACCACAACTCATCGAAACTCAGAATCAAAATCGACAAGGGGTCTTCATCTCCTCATTTGTACAGTCACATGTGACTGACAAAATATTTGTCTAACTGAGCTGAGGTGGCTATTGTACAGGCTTCTATGAATACCAAGAAGGTGCAATCTTACATTTTTTTCTATCTGTACAATAAGGAGAAGTTCCTGATCATCGCAAATGATTATTATTTTTTTTTTTTAATTTTTTTTTCAATGTTTTTTATTTATTTTTGGGACAGAGAGAGACAGAGCATGAACGGGGGAGGGGCAGAGAGAGAGGGAGACACAGAATCGGAAACAGGCTCCAGGCTCTGAGCCATCAGCCCAGAGCCCGACGCGGGGCTCGAACTCACGGACCGCGAGATCGTGACCTGGCTGAAGTCAGAGGCTTAACCGACTGCGCCACCCAGGCGCCCCACAAATGATTATTATTTAAGGGGAAAAGTCTCATCAGACTCATTTGCAGGCTGTTTCAGGATCTTTTATGGCTCATTAGTTTTTCTCATCCCTTTCGTTTCTGTTTGATTTCTCTGTGACCGTTTGTTCACAATTAATCAAGTTGTCCAGTGGCAAGGTCAGGGAGCGTGCCTGAGTTGACACAACTCTACCAGCCTTACTGTTAAAAACAACCCAGCGCTCCCGTCCTGCTGACAAGAGGGTTAGGAGAATCTCTGCTGTACAAAAAGGTTGACATTTTTGCCTTTCAGTGTTGTGCACAGGGCTCTCTCTGCTGGAGCACGACACCTCAGCAGAGACACAAAACTCATTACCCATCCTTAACCAGAGTACGGGTGGTTCAAGTCCACCATCTCCTGAGCTTTCTTCTCTGGTTGCAACAACCACTGGTTGCCCACGATAGCAATTGCTGGCTGTGCCCCACTCATATTCCTCAGGCCCCGGCAGAGTCAGGATACTCTGATGCCAACCCAGCAGTGTCTGCATCTCGTGCCTAAGGAATTTGCTCCCATGACTACAGGCTCTCCTGACCACAGATACTGCGGGCCTGAGGGGCCAGGAAGTCACACCCCAGTAGGAGCCCTCAGTCCATCAATGCCAGGAACTGCTATATACAATACCAGCTCACACACCTCTGGGCTGGAGTACTCTAAGGGGTGTGTTTTATACTGTTTCCTAAAGCTGCCCTGTGAGGATTAAATCTTCCTTACCTGCTGAGGAAGGTGGCTTAACACCACTCCCTTTTTTTTGCTGCACTGGAGGAAGCCCACACGGGGAAAAAAAAAAAGCACCCACAGTGTGCCGGCACTAGAAGAGTCACTGAACATGCAATGGTGACAAAGACACTCCCACAGTTCGGAGTAGACGGCCAGATCCGAAAACACTGAGGACTTTGCATTTGATGAAGAAGGGTGCATTCTGTGAATTCAGAGGAGATGGCATTTGAGGCAGATGGGGCGGCGTGGATAAAGGTGGAGCTGTTCATCGGAGCAGGACGCTTCAAGTGCTCCCCTCCCTCCCAAGGGTTCAACCCCAATCCGTTTCTCATGTTGCTGAGGCGTTAACTGTCTTAAGGAACAATTGGTCAAAGGGGGAGAAACTGTGACCAAAGAGGTTTGAAGGGTAACAGTGAGACCTGACAACTTCCTAAAATATTTCCTGGACATTCACCAGAGACTTAAGATCTTCCTTGATGTCCACATTCACACATTTTACTACAGCAGATGTTCTCAGCTACTAAACAGAGACAACAATACGTCCTGGATACTAAAATCAACTACTATGGCTTTGTGAAGATGAGAATGATGACAGTTGCTGCCCTTACCAGAGCCTACTTATCCTGGTTAAGATCAGTGCCTCATAGAAACCACAATTTTACTATAGGTCATGAGCTTTTGGGGTTCCTCCTGAAAAATGTAAACACAGAATTGTACATCCTGCCATTTTAGGGTCTGCTCGCTTTTACTGTGGGCAATACTGAGCATGCCAACTCATCTCTCACTCAAAATATGATACTGCAGAGATGCCAGTGAAGGCTTGACTAACACTACAGATTTTTGGATCTTCACTAAACACTGGCAATCTTCCAGTGGCCTTCCAGTACCAGGTTTACGTGGCTTAGCCTGGCATTCAAGGCCATCCATCCTATTCTTCCAATCTAATGAAGACCTTCACAGCCGTCATTTTCTATAAGACAACTGAAATTCCAGCCAATGCAAGAAAATTGCTGTTCTCTAAGGACACACTGTGTCTTTTCCTCAAGCCTTTGCTCTCGTCATTGCCTTCATTTAGAATGGCTCCGCTCCCTCCCATGCTTCTCTCTTTCCTCAAAGCTTGGCTTAGTCAACCCCATCTCCTTTATACTAGTGTCTCAAGTCAGTGGATGCTCCCTCCACTTTATTTTTTCTTAATGTCTCTTCCCACTTTTCATTCTGGCACAGATATTTAGCTTCATGAGTGTCTCTTATTAGAATGTAAATCCCCGAGTGAAGATAATATCTTACATGATGCTGTATTCCCCAGAACATCATGGCATAGCACTTTACACACAGTAAGTGAATTTTACATATCGGTGAGGAAAAGTCCAATACTACCTTCATCCACTGCTCTGGAATCTCAAGAAAGTAGTGGTAATGTTGGAGCCCTTCTAGTTCAGTCTTCATGAGATCCTCTAAGAGGTATAATTAAGTCTCTGGTTTCCAAGGGAAGGGAACAAATCTCAGGTTCCTCACCAGATAATAATGGTGTATATATTTTAGGCTTTATTACTTTCAATAAAATCATCATATAAAGAAGCAGCATTGAGATTAGCACAGGAAAATTGCTCAACACATGTAAGTAGGTCTAATTATAATTATCTTCATTTTTGTTTTCCAATTGAGGTTGAATAATATTTGCTACTTACATCAAAGGTATTTTTTAAAATGCCATATGGAATTCCTTTATAAGTAAGTGCCTTCTAGAAAGTGATTACCAGGGTCCTCTTGGCAGAACATCAGGAATAAAGGATGAGTTTAGGGTTTTTAGAGTATTTAAAGAGCTACATTAAAAACAACAACAACTTTGTCAGACCGTAAAAAAAAATGAGGGAATTTGTTCCCAAGTAGACCTGCCTTGAAGAAATGTTAAAAGAAGTTTTTCAGGGAGAAGGACATTACATAGGTCAGATAATCAGAACTATTTAAAGAAAGAAAGAGCATTGGAGAATGAATGAATGAAGGTAAAATGACAACTATGTTGATTATTCTAAATCTATCCAACAGATGACAATGTATTAAAAAAATAGTAGCAACAAAGTGTTTTGCTTTATGTGCTCCCATACACACACACACACACACACACACACACACACACACACACACCTATATATGGTCATATATTAGTTATATACAAGTAAAATAAGAGACAGCAATGATAAAAGGAATGTGAGGGAGAACTTAGAAATATTTTGTAATTATAAGTGCTTGTACCATCTGTGAAATTGTAGAATGTTAGTTGAAAGTGGACTGGGGTTCCTTCTAAGCACTATTGCAAATTCCAGGGCCACTGAAAGAAAAGTAAAGAAAAATATGAAGTATAATAGATATGCTAAGAAGGGGAAGAAAATGCAACGATATAAAATGTTCAATTAAAAACAAATAGTAGGAAAATGTGTGGAAGACAAAAAAGGACACAGAAAAAGGGTGAAAAATTTTTAAAAAGTAGCAAATTTGGTAGATATTAATACTACTACATCTGCAAAGTTAATAGATGAATTCACTATTCTAGTTGGAGACTTAAACACCCCTCTATCAGAAAGAGACAGATCCAGCAGGCAGAAAATCAGTAAGGACATTGTTGAACTCCATAACACCATCCATATACTGAGTATGGTTCATATTTATAGACTACTTTATCTCAAAATGCAGAATACACATTTTTATAAAGCTAACATGAAGCATTAATCAAGATAGACCACATTCCATGAAACACACCTTAACAAATTTATAGGAATAGAAATTATACAGTATCTGCTCTCAGACCATAATAAAATTAAACTAGAATTTAATAGCAAAAAGAAAGCTGGAAAAATCCCCAATTACTTGATGATCGAACAACATATTTCTAAATAATATGTGGTCAAGGAATAAATAACAAGAGAAATTAAAAAAAAATATTTTGAACTAAATGAAAACAAAATGTATCACAATGTGTTAGATGCAGCAAAAGCAGAGCTTAGAGGGGGAATTTACAGCACTCAATGCAAATTTTAGAAAAGAAAGAAGATAAAAACTCAATAATCTAAACTTCCACTTTAGGAAACTAGAAAAAGAAGAGCAATTTAAATCTAGAGTAAGTAGAAAATCAATCAATCAATCAATAAAACAAATCACAGCAGAAGTCAATGAAATTGAAAACAAAAACAGCAGGGAAATTAAAACTAAAAACTCAAGCATTGAAAAGATTAATAAAATTGATTAGCCTCTGGCCAGAATAAACAACAAAATATAGAAGACACAAATTACTCATAATAGAAATGAAAAAAAAGGGGGCATCATTACAGATCTCAGGGACATTAAAATGATAATAAAGGGGCGCCTGGGTGGCTCAGTTGGTTAAGCGTCTGACTTCGGCTCAGGTCATGATCTCACAGTTCGTGGGTTCAAGCCCCGCGTCGGGCTCTGTGTTGACAGCTCTGAGCCTGGAGCCTGCTTCAGATTCTGTGTCTCCCTCTGTCTGCCCCTCCCCCACCTGTTCTGTCTCTCTCTTTCTCTCTCAAAAATAAACATTAAAAAAATAAAAATAAAATAATAAAAAATATAAATAACTCTTAGTCTACATGTTTGATAACCTAGGAGAAAAGGACCAATTCTTTGAAAGACACAGTTTGCAAAAACTACACCAGATGAAACAGATCATCTAAATAGGTCCATATCTATTAAAGAAACTGAATAAAAAAATTAGTAACCTTTCAATACAAAAAGTACCAGGTCCAGATGGGTTCAATGGATAATTCTACCAAATACTTATAGAAGAATTATTCCAATTTTCTACAATACTTTCAGTAAAAAGAAGCAGAGGGAATACTACCTAACTCAATCTGTGAGGCCAGAAATACCTAATAACAAAGCCAGGCACAGATATTACAAGAAAACTACCTACCAATTTCTTTCACATATGGATACAAAAATCTTCAAAAAATTAGCAACTTGAATACAATAACACATAAAAAGAATCTTATACCACAGCCATGTGTTATTTATCCCAGATGTACTAGGCTGGTTCAATATTGTAAAATTGATTAATGCAACCCATCACATCAATAGTCATGATCATACCAACAGATACAGAAAACGTGTCTGACAAAATCCAACAACAATTCACGGTTTAACAAAAAAATCTTGGAGCACCTGGGTGGCTCAGTCGGTTAAGGATCTGACTTCAGCTCAGGTCATAATCTCACCTTTTGTGAGTTCTAGCCCTGCATCCGGCTCTGTGCGGACAGCTCAGAGCTGGAGCCCACTTCAGATTTTGTGTCTCCCTCTCTCTCTGCGCCTCCCACACTCCCACTCTGTGTTTCTCTCTCTCTCAAAATATAACATTAAAATAAAAAAAAATCCCTCAGCAAACTAGCAGAAGAAAACACTTGATAAAGAATACCTATAAAACAAACAATAAAAAAGAAACCCTCTGTTAACACCATATACCCTAATAGTGAAAAACTCAAACCTTTCCCACAAAGGTTAGAAACAAGGCAAGAATTTTCCTGTAACCACTGCTTTTCATCATTTACTAGAAATTCCTAGGTAATGCAATGAGACAAGAAAAGAAAATAAATAGTAAATTGATTGGAAAGAAAGAAATGAAATTGTCTTTGTTCATAGATACGTGAACTTCTATGAAGAAGCTCTGAAGGAAGTGACCAAAAAATTTCTGGAACTAATACACAATTATAGGATGTAGCTTGATATATAAAAGTTGATCTCTCAACTATATACCAGCAATGACTAAGTGGAATTTGAAGTTAAAAATTTGTAACTATTTACAGTAGCACTGCTCCAAAATTAAATACTTAGTAAATATAACAAAATCTGTATAAGATCTGTATGAAAAGAACTATAAGACTATGATGAAAAACATAAAAAATGAACTCAATAGTGGAGATATGTTCCATGTTCATGGATAGAAAGGCACAATATTGTCAAGATATCAGTCCTTCCCAAATTGTTCTGTAGATTTAGTGCAATCTCAATCTGAATCTCAGCAGGTTATTTTTTGTATATTAACAATTTGATACTAAAGAGTTTATAAAGAGAGGCAAAATACCCAGAATAGCCAACATGGCAATGAAGAACAAAGTCAGAGGACTGACACTTTCTGACTTTAAGTCTTACTATAAAGACATAGTAATAAGACAGTGTGGTATAGGTGGAAGAACAGACAGCTGACGAGTATAACAAAGTAGAGAACAAAGAAATTACCCACATAAATACAGTTAACTGATCTCTGACAAAGTAGCAAAATCAATACAATGGAAAAAACTGTTTTCAAAAAATGATGCAGGAACAACTGCATCTTCATGTAAAAAAAATAAATAAATCTAGACACAGACTTTATATTCTTCACGCAGAATTAACTCAAAATAGATCAGAGACATAAATGTATAATGCAAAACTGTAAAACTCATAGATAACATAAACAAATCTAGATGACATTGGGTATGGCAATGACTTTTTAGATAAAACACCAAAGACACAGTCCATGTAAGAAATAATTGATAAGTTGGACATTATTAAAATTAGAAACTGCTCTGTGAAAGACAATGTAAAGAGAATGAAAAGACCAGCTTCATTCTGAGAAAATATTTGCAAAATGCACATCTGATAAAGGCTGCTATCCACAATATATAAAAACCTCCTAAAACTCAACAAAAAGAGGGAGCCTCGGTGGCTTAGTCGGTTAAGTGTCTCACTTTAGCTCAGGTCATAATCTTGTGGTTCGTGGGTTCGAGTCCCATGTCAGGCTCTGTGCTGACAGCTCAGAGCCTAGAGACTGCTTCGGATTCTGTGTGTCCCTTTCTTTCGGCTCCTCCCCAACTCATGTTCTGTCTCTGTCTCTCAAAAATAAACATTTAAAAAAAAAAAAACCTCATCAAAAAGAAAACAAATGGCCCAATTAAAAATGGACAAAATACTTCAACAGATACTTCACCATAGAAGACAAACAGATGAAAAACTAAGCATATGCAAAGATGTTCAACACCATAAGTCATTAGAAAACTAGAGATCAAAACAATGAGGTCCCACACATGTAGTAGATACCTATTAGAATGACCAAAATCCAAAACACTGACAAAACCAAATGCTGTTGGGGAAGTGTAATAACAAGAAATCTCCTTCAACGATGACTGGAACTGCAAATGGTACAGCTACATTGAAAGACAATTTCATGGTTTCTTACAAAACTGAACTTAACTATTACTATATGGTCCAGCAGTCATGTTTCTTGGTATTTACCTAAATGAATCAAAAACATAAAACCTGCACAGAGATATTTATAGCAGCTTTATTCATCATTGCCAAATTGTGAAGCAATCAAGATGGCCCTAAGAAGGTGATCAAGATGGCCCTCCGGAGGTGAATGAGTGACTAACCTGCGGTCCCTCCAGACAAAGGATTAATTTTCATCACTAAACAGAAAGGAGCTATCAAGCCACGAAAATACATGGAGGAAACATAAATACATATTGCTAAGTGAAAGAAGCCAGTCTGAAAAAGCTACCCACTCACTGAACACTTCAACTATTTGACATTCGAAAAAGCAAAACCGTAAAGAAAAGATTAGTGGTTGGCAGTTGCTAGAAAGGAGAGAGGGACAAAGCAGCAGAGCACAGAAGACTTTCAGGGCAGTGAAACCAACCCACTTGATACAACAATGCTGGGCATGGTCTTACTGCTCTAAAAATCCTCTGTGCTCTGTTTCTTCATTATGCATTTGTCACATGTATACTTATACATTATACATGATTCATTATGTATCATACATTTGCCAAAACCAACGAATGTACACAACCAAGAGTGAGCCCTCATACAAACTATGGACTTTGGGTAAGTATAATGTGTGAATGCAGGTTCACGGGTTGTAACAAAAGGTATCTCTGGTGGGGATGTTGATAGTGGACAAAAGTTGGACATGTGTGGGGACAGGGAACTCTGTACTTTCTAATCAATTTTACCATAACCTTAAAACTGCTCTAAAAAATTTAAACTCATGAATTAAAAAAAAACAAACAAATATACACCCTCTTCTAGCACCCCAAATCATTGACATTAGTGGTGAAAATATTCCTTTGGTTTAAATCTTTGTATCTTCGAAATCTCTCGATAAAATAAAAACATGCTATTTGAAATAAAAATCACTCATCATAAAATTAACAGTTTTCAACACATAAACAGCAATTGATTTTTTTATTACATATGATTTAACTGACTCCTATTAGGATTTAAGGGATTGGGAATAATAACCCATGATGAAATCAGCTTCAGTTTCTCAAAAGGAAGAACAACACAAACCTATAAATTTAAAATTATTACCTAAAATTTTAAAAATCATTAGTAAGTTGAAAATCCATCAGTTCTTCACATGTAGAATTCTATGCATAGGCCTCTTACAGAAGGGATGCTTTAGTCTGATTATACACTTTTAAGTGACATGCCATGGCTTTAAGATCATATATTTTAGTATAACTTATTAAATGAGGGTGATAGTTATTTTAAAAACTAGTTATTATCTTAGTTCCAAATATTCTATTTAGACTACTTTTATATCAAAGGAGAGGAATTAGTTAAAATCATCAACAAATGATTTCTAAGAACAAGCAGTTCTTCTTCTAGAGCTTAAAGAGAATTGGAAAACAGAAAAATGCAACCAAAATTTTTCAAATGCTTTTGTTTTGAATTTTCACCGTAAAGATTAATAGTAAGTGTATATTTTATTGTAAATTCCCAACTCCTTTAAACTATTATCTTCAAATGACCCTACTTATAGGTGTAAACCTAATATGTACATTGGTTACAATTTTATATGTGTACGTTTCAATAGTATGATTTTTAAAATGTGTTCAAATATTCAGTAAAGAGATAAGTTCGTGCCGCTTTTACTAATGTATGAATTGTTTTATTATTCAAATGGTGCTGAAAATAATTCATAGTTGTGGGCTTAAAAGAGTGAAATGTATGCCAGTAAGGAAATATAACTTTTCGAGTAATATCTAAAAGGTTCCTGCATGAACAGTCACATTATATTTGCATGGTCTAACACTGAAAATAAAGAATCTGTTTCATGTCTCACCCAGGGAAAATTTAAGCTACGCTATTGACCAAAAGGGCAGAATTTTTTCAAGATAACTTGACACATCAAAATACCTCTTTATTGATAACATGCTAGTGGCAGAAAAGGTGAAACTGTTTACTTAATTAGTGGGAGAAAGAGAGGTGTTAGGTATAAGTCCAAAAAAGTGTCAAAAGCCTGAGAAAAACTATCATTTTGGGAGAAAAATCAAAGTATGAGAAATGTGTGTAAAGGAGTTAAAAAGAAAGAGGAAAATACTAGAATCTGATAACAGTAAAGAAAGTGGGAAAAAAAAAGTCCAAGATGCTGCAAAGACTGACCAACATATCTTCTCAAATTACTGAACTGTATTATTTCTGTATCTCTCGATGACATACTTACTAGAGTGTTAAGGGATTAACTAATGAACTTACTGAAACACTGGCAATTACTTTTGAAATGTCTTCTAGAATTGGGAAGGTGGTATGTTGGAAGACGATTAAAAAGTAGAAGCAAATTTTATTTCTGGTATTAAGAACAAGAGTGATAATCCATAAACTTACTGGCCAGTTTTTCCAAGCCTAATCTTATTTGAAAAAGACAAAATCAAAAAACAAAGAAAAAACCTTCCACTATATTATTCTGCCATTTAAAACCACACGCACAGAGGAAATTTCTTATGGGCAGCAATCTGGGTCCATGCAAGGAACTAAGGGTTGGGGAATTTGGTTTGGTATGGTTTTCACCTAAGTAGGAAAGAATTTAATGGTGTCCAGTATAGGAGCATGGGGTGGGGGACAATGGGGAGATGAGCTTTTATTGTTATAACACAAGGAGGGGCTGCAGTCTCGAAATCATTGAAGTATTTAAAGTTCACATTTGCTTACATATGTGCATTATTTCAGGAGTCTAGAACTGGCAAAGCATTCAGGACAAAGAAAAACGATAAATGGCATTACATCATTTCAATCGGGGAGGCTAAGAGCAGAGGGCTGCAAAGACTAGCGTGAGGTTTGTTTAAATGGGATGTTCCTCTCAAATGATCCAAGAGTGAGTAGAAGTCAAATATTAATAACAGCTGTTGATGACATGTGAAAAGGAGGTGTTATAAACACCAGTCAGGACTCAGGCAAAATAATAATTCTTTTAAGGCCCGTGGAGAATTGAAAAATAGGCAGGGCATAGCAGATGAGGTCCAACTTGGAAAACAGATCAGGAGAAAAAATATTCTGAAGCAGATAAGGACAAGAAGAAGTTGGAAGTCAGAGATGTAGAAGGTATTTCCTCAACATTGGTTTATTTTTTTTTAATTTTTAAAAAAAGTTGAAGTTTTATTTATATTCCAATTACTTAACATACAGTATAATATTAGGGTCAGGTATAAAATTTAGTGACTCAACACTTCTATCCAACACCCAGTGCTCATCACAAGTGCAGTTTTTTTATTTATTTATTTATTTATTTTTGAGACAGAGAGAGACAGAGCATGAACGGGGGAGGGGCGGAGAGAGAGGGAGACACAGAATCCGAAGCAGGCTCCAGGCTCCGAGCTGTCAGCCCAGAGCCCGACGCAGGGCTCGAACTCACGGACCGTGAGATCGTGACCTGAGCTGAAGTCGGCCGCTCAACTGACTGAGCCACCCAGGCGCCCCTCACAAGTGCAGTTTTAAAAAGCTGCATTCCTACAAAGATGGTTTCTAGTTAGTCCAGGGGGAAAATCCCACGCTGTGTACAGCTTACCTTTTTCAAAAATTGGTAATATTTTAACAGTTCTCTCCAGGAAAGGGGTAAGAGGCAAGTTTACTCAAGATGAAGGCACTGTACACAAACAAGTGAATCTGTTGTTCTAGGATTTAACACCTTTCTGTGTTACCTAAAAGATGCCCCAGTGTCAAGATCAATACATAATTAAAGAATGATTGAGGTTAGTCATCCCACACACAGTTAACTGACTACATATTAGGTGCTGATAATAGATGATTCACACATAATCCCTAACCTAAAGAAGCTAAAAAAAAATCCACTTGTTTTTGTGAAGTTTTTTTTTAATGTTTTATTTTATTTTTGAGAGAGAGAGACAAAGAGACAGAGTGCAAGCAGGGGAGGGACAGAGAGAAAGAAGGAGACATAGAATCTGAAGCAGGCTCCAGGCTCCAAGCTGTCAACACAGAGCCCGATGCAGGGCTCAAACTCACAGACCGTGAGATCATGACCTGAGCTGGAGTCAGAAGCTGAACCGACTGAGCCACCCAGGTGCCCCTAAAAAACCCACTTGTATATAGTGCAAATGGGGATGGGGGTAGAAAGCAGATATCAGAGACATTCATCATCTATAGTATGCCTTTGTCAATCAGTGGTTGACTCTTCAATTTAGATTCATGGATATGAAGGATCCCTACTGTATAGATGCATGGTTAATTTATGCAATCTGTGAGCATGAAACTAACTGAATGAAAAATCAGAATTTAAGCTACAGGTTAGAGTGAATATCTTCAGATCAATCAGGATAAAACAAACAAAGTCATACTCTATTTTCAATTCTAAGAACTTGTGATGTTTCTACCAATGGTTTCTAAATATGAAAGTACCTCATAAAGTATCATTATATTCAAGTTTCTTAATATGGACTAAATGAAGAAGTATTCCAAACTCTTCCTCAGTATGTTGCTGGGTGAGTGCAAAGACATGCATACACTGTAAGAGTCTTAGATTTGAAATTTAGAAGTCCCTTGTAGAAAAGAGAATGATTTGTACTCATTTTGCCAGGGTCATCACTCTACTTCTGCAAATAAACCTGGCAATTTCCCAAAAACGAAATCACTGACTCTGAAAATCTGTCATAATCCAGACTATGGGAGCCAATAAGGGTGCCACCCTCCATTTGTCAGCAAATTACCCTTCATTCACAGCTACTTTGAAACATTTATTTAGCTAGTGATTTTCTGCCTTTATTAAATTTAACTCCAGAGCATTTCAAAATTAGGGTCAGATGATTCCACAGGGGCAATCAGGCATTTCCTAGTGGTCATTTGGCAACATATCATTTCATGTCCTCAATCAAGCACAGAATGGACTTTATATGTACAACTGTCCCTTGATTTGTGTATTATTAAAAGGGAAACAGTTGCAAAGGGAATCAAGTTTAGGGGATGTGTATAGCTAGTACAATATGCCATATACAAAGTCAGGATGGTTAAGTATTAGATTTATGTCCCAGAACTAGAAGTGGTATGCTTAATTTTCATGAGTATTTGACCATTTTGACATACACGCATTTGGGGACCACTTCCTTATTTTACTCATATGTATTTGTTGAGGATGTCATAATGAATGCAGCTCTGTGTTAGGTGCCTGGGGTAAGGAAGGAGTGGAAACAATCTAACATAGGAACAATCTCTCTCTCCCTTTTTAATTTTTAATATTTATTTTATTACTTATTTTTGAGAGAGAGACAGAATGTGAGTGGGGGAGGAGCAGAGAGAGAGGGAGACACAGAATCTGAAGCAGGCTCCAGGCTCTGAGCTGTCAGCACAGAGCCCAATGCAGGTCTTGAACTCATGAGCCGTGAGATCATGTCCTGGCTGAAGTTGGAGGTTCAATTGACTGAGCCACCCAGGCGCCTCATCTCTCTCTTTATTTTAAAGAAACAATCTCTCTGGGGCGCCTGGGTGGCTCAGTCAGTTGAGCGTCCGACTTCGGCTCAGGTCACGATCTCGCGGTCCGTGAATTTGAGCCCCGCGTCAGACTCTGTGCTGACTGCTCAGAGACTGGAGCCTGTTTCAGATTCTGTGTCTCCCTCTCTCTCTGACCCTCCCCCATTCATGCTGTCTCAAAAATAAATAAACGTTAAAAAAAATTTTTTTAAAGAAACTCTCTCTTAAGCTCATCATGTCATGGGTAAGACAGACATTACAAAAATAACAGTAGTAATAATAATAGTAATAATAATAATTATTATTATTTCTCTTAAGTTGCATAACAAATGTTAAGAAAGCATCACAGGTACACAGAGGAAGCAGGAGTGCAGTCCACCTGTGGATGCTGGCCGTGGGATGATCTCAGCTGAACCCTTATTTTAGCAGTCACGGTCCAATCAGGAGGCAGAAACCAAAGAAATAGTAACTATAAACAAGTATTAACTAAGGAATAAAGAAAAATCTAAAGAATACAGGAATAGCAGATATTGGGCACAGCCATTATTCCCAGAGCTCAGACAGATTACCTGTGGCTGGCCAGAACAAATCTACAAGAACCCCTCTCCCTGCCTTCCTTGCTATCCTGGACCTAGACACAGATATTCTTCAAGAGGTGAAATTTTGGCCCACTGTGTGGTGGAGAAGTCCACTGAGGTGCCACACAAGCAGAGATCACTGCAATGCCAGAATGCTAGAGCAAACCCTCCATGGGGGAGATGTCACTCATTAGAGGTCACTGTAAACCTGAAATGGATCTGAAATGCTATCACTGTTTCTATTTATACACTATGATCAGAATGAAAATAGCACAGGGCTTAAAGTTAGGAGATTTATGTTCAAATCCTCTCTCCTCCTCTTAACAGCTGGCAACTATTTACCTTCTTTAAAACTCGGGTTCCTCGTCTCTAAATACTGCTGGCCATCCGACTCTAGCCTTACAATGCCACTGCAAGGATTAAGTGGTCGAACATCCGCAAAGGTGCCATTCATTATAAAGCTCTACATAAAGAGTAATCAAAGCAGAAGAATAAATTGTAAAAGTCTGCACATCCCTGCCTTCACATCCGATCTGCGCCAAACCACAAATATCTTCGCATGAGCAGCAGGAAGCTATCGCTTATCCATTTAGCAGACCCGATGTTCATTTCTGGAAGACCTCCCAGATTCCTGCCTCCCTTCTCACACCACCTAATTGAGCCTCTCACCGACCGTATAGCCAAGCATCAGAAATGGACGGACAATACTCCGGTCCGTGTCTACTCTGAGAACAAGGTCACACAGCTTCACAAGGCCTCCCATGAGAACAACAATAGATGGCATTTGTTCAGCACCTACTACATGCCAAGGATGCTTCTCAACACTAAGTCTTCAGTCACTTAATAATCCAAATGCCTTTAAATATTATTATTAATATTATTATTGTAATATCATCATCGCCATCATCCCCATTTTGCATATGAAAAGACAATGTTTTAGAGTTCTTAGGATATCTGCCCAAGATCCCAGAACTAGTCAGTTGTATAGCTAGATATCAAACCTAGGTTGGCTTCAGATACGATGTCCTTAAGCTCCCCCCAAATCTGACATCACCTGTGAACCTTGCAATCCTCTCCAGAATCCTTGAATCCTGGACAGTTTTTGTGAGACTTCCTCCCTGCCACCGAGTTAAGACATTAGCTGACACCTTCCAAGTCACTCCATGCTGAGATACCTGAATTTTTGCAGAGATCAAGCCTACCTATCTCCCATAAAATGTGAGGGTTATTTCCTTCCCCAGTCTGACCCCAAGGGCTCAGTGTGATTGAGTATTCTAACACTTCCAGAGTAGGTAAGAGTAGGTAAGTGCCAGCACGTTTGCTCTCCTGGCCCAGTAACCCAAGGTAGAAACCCAGAATCAATCTCAAATTATGATCTCCACTGTGTTTTTGTTTCTCCTTTCCTCACTCAAAGTCCCATGATTCTCCCCCATCTCCAACTCTTCTCCTGTGTTGTATGGACCTCCACTAAGTTACGCCTCTCCATCTTTTCTCTCTTCATTAAACATGCCATTTACATTAGTGTTGCCAAAAACGTAGCTCACTGCACAAGACAATATATACTTCTGAGGTTCTGGCTTAAGAATTCCTCACCTTCTGCCTCTATTTCCAGATTATCACTCCTCAATCCTTACATAAAATTCCCAGCCCTTTTGGGAATTCTTGAAAACTGTGGTCACTATCCCTAATTTATTTAAGGCTTTCGCACCAGACTTCTGGTTTTCCTTCTACCCTGAAGCCTCTCATGGCCAACACTTAGGGTCTTCTACAATGACCTTCTCTTCCATTGCCTTGACCACGCTATCCCATGGCCACATCTGAATTCACTTCAACCCAGTATTTATTCAGTACAGCAAAGTTTCCCAAGACAATGATTATTTCTACTGTGGAAAGCTCATCATCAAACACTAAAAAGAAAAAAAAATATATATATATATATATAGCTTTGGCACAATAGACCAGGAGATGTCTCCTTCTTCAAATAAGTTAAGAGACAGTCAGAGAAAGACAGATATCGTATGTTTTCACTCATATGTGGAACTTGAGAAACTTAACAGAAGACCATGGGGGAGGGGAAGGGGAAAAATAGTTTCCAACAGAGAGGGAGGGAGGCAAACCATAAGAGACTCTTAAATACAGAGAACAGACTGAAGGTTGATGGGAGGGGTGGGGGAGAGGGGAAAATGGGTGGTGGGCATTGAGCAAGGGCACTTGTTGGGATGAGCAGTGGGTGTTGTATGTAAGCAATGAATCACAGGAATCTACCTCCAAAACCAAGAGCACACTGTATACACTGTATGTTACTCAACTTGACAATACATTATATTAAAAAAAAAAAAAGAAAAAAAAAAACAAGTAAGTTACGAGAACATGCGGCTTTTCACTTCCACCTAGTAGCTTACCAGGAAGAGAATAAAGGAGTAGCATAATTATACTCACATGTCTCCCCTTAAACAGAAAATTAAAAGTAACAACTTCTTACATTCACCAGGCTAAGTTTGAGCCTGCTTGGAAATATAGACCCTTTCTAGCAAGAGGTCTGAAAGAATGTGAGATAAACTAAGATTCAGTGTTCATGGGTACTAGGCACAATGTCCAAGTGATTTTCATTTAATCTGGGACAACTGAGAGAGAGAGACAGAGAGAGAGAGACAGAGAGAGACAGAGAGAGAGAGGGGGAGGGAGGGAGGGGATGGACAGTGTGAAAAGTTGTTCTGGCTACAGTTTAAATTGGAACTGTCCTGAAAACATTGGGGCATACGGGCTATGTGTATTTGTTGTTTAGGATAATAGCATATATATTATATACATTATGGCCCTGAAATGTCCCAAGTTGTCTACGCCTTCCCACCAGGTGCCACAAGGACTGAATTTTGACAACTTCATTCTCTTATAATGCAGTTCAACTAAAAAGCCTTCCTTTACTAAAAATTCCTTTACTACAAATGTGATCGTGTTATTGCTTTTCTTAAAATCCTTCACGAGTTTCTCATTTCTCAGCAGTTTACATGGCTTAGAAAGCCCCTTCCTAAATTTTCAGCCATATTATTATTACTCTTTTTATTACTCATAGCCTGAGGCTCTGTTTCTAAAGCCTTTGTTCTCTCCTTTCCCTCTTTATATGTTTTTCTTTTTTTTTTTTAATTTTTTAAATTTTTTTTAACGTTTATTTATTTTTGAGACAGAGAGAGACAGAGCACGAACAGGGGAGGGGCAGAGAGAGAGGGAGACACAGAATCGGAAGCAGGCTCCAGGCTCTGAGCCAACAGCCCAGAGCCCGACGCAGGGCTTGAACTCACGGACTGCGAGATCGTGACCCAAACTGAAGTCAGACGCTTAACCGACTGAGCCACCCAGGCTCCCCTGTATGTTTTTCTATCCACTTGGGACTCTTCATCTCCTTCACTTGGTCAATTCATCACCCATCAAATCTCATCTTAAACTTCACCTCTGCCAGGGACTATTCCTCGATCTCCCTGTGAACTGTCAGTATCTTCTGAGTAGTCACCCAGTATCATATACCTCTCTCAGAGAACCCAGAAATCTTTATTGATGTTGCATATTTAATTTTTTGTCTTCTTCATTACAAAGAAAAGCCTCAAGGGCAGAGAAACTTTCTTTCTCCAGCACCAGATATAAGGGTGAGGCTACTGAAAGATTAAGTAGATGAAGCATACTTTTAGTTGAGCACTTGCTATGTCAGGCATTTATTCCTCTAACTGGCCCTACAAAAATTACTCATTTTTCCTATTTTAGAAGTCAGGAAATAAAGGCAGAGAATTTTCTTTTAATTACCCAAGTTCACATAGCTAGGAAGCAGAGGAGCCAAAACCCAAATTCTAGTATGTCTTCAAACATGTGAAAGTTTCTTTGTGTATGTGTATTGCCTTAATTTCTGTTGAAGAAGTTTAATTAGATCTCTACGGTATAATATTTGGTATAAGGCATGAGTAAAATCAGTTCAATATAAAGTAGAGCCTTCAAAAAACTTACTGAAGAAGATGATTTGCCTGGTTGAATAATGAGTTTCCCATCATAGGAAGAGTTAAACAAAGGCTGGTTAGCCTTTGTCAGGGATAGTTAGGGAGCATTCCAGAGTTTGTTAGATAGCGCATTGACCTGGTAGGACTCTAAGAGTCCGTGAAAATGATTGTGGCACTTAAAGGGCAATTGGATGGCTTCTCGGCTCAAAGATGCGGCAGTCTGAGAGATGACCCACAATTTTAGCACTTAGCCAGCAATCTTCAGTCTCTGTAAATCCTACCCAATCGGCTGGCATCATGGACCTTCTTTCCAGTTAGTTTTGCCGACATCCAAACTTAATTGGACCCTAAATGTTTTCCCTGTAGAGCTCTTATCTTGTGAACCAACTGCTTAATCTATTTTGGCAGATCCAGGAGTCACAGCTCTTCAGGGAGCTGTAAAATACCTTTTTTTTAAAAAGCCAGCCTACTCTAGTGGGACGGACTAGTGACAGACTTCATTTTCTATTCTGAAATTTTCCTCTTGCATGGTTATTATATCATTATGCAATGCTTTCTAATGTCTTGGAG
The DNA here is from genome assembly GCF_023721935.1 of Panthera uncia. Classification (NCBI taxonomy): domain Eukaryota; kingdom Metazoa; phylum Chordata; class Mammalia; order Carnivora; family Felidae; genus Panthera; species Panthera uncia. The sequence continues at coordinate 9,063,691 of NC_064809.1, read as the reverse complement.
TTTTAATGCCGTCTTACGATGTTTGAGCACTCAGGATACTTTTGTAATTGTCTAATTAATCCAACCAACAAAGAGTATTAATGGCTCCTTAAAAACTATAGAATAGAATACAACAGTAATATTTTTTCAAATGAGATGAAAGATATGGAGCTCTCAGCTACGTGGACTAATGGTAGATTCTAGAGCAAGAAAAAGAGTTTCCTTAAAGCTCACTTCCTGTCACAGATTCATTGTCTGGAAAGAAATTTTTGGCAGGCCAAACACTCTACACTCTTCAGTGTGGCAGGATTGATTTTACCAGAAATAACTTATTGTTCATCTGATAATATTTCTGCTTAGATTTAGTACTTTTTTGTAAAGGGAAAGAGTTATTTTTGTTATTCTCTGAGCCATGACTTTTGGATCTGAAACACATTCTTCTCTCCAGGTACTTAAATCTGTGGGGAGATTATCATTCAGACTTGAGTAGTTGTCTCTTTCAGAAAGAAACCACAAAAAGTTAAAACCTACGGGTAGGAAGTATGGAAAGAAACAAGAATTGACAGGAAGCAAAACTAAATGTGATTTTTTTTAAGATTAAGAATTGTACATATATTTGTTTGTTTGTTTACAAAGCACTTCATGATATGGCTAAATGTATAATGCAGGGGAACAGTATGAACTATACCCAGAACTATACAAACACAGAGAAAAATTAGGATATACTCTACATTGGATAGCTCTAATTAACCCAAGGTTGGATCATGTTTTAGTTCTTGTTTACTAGCACCTTGAAAATAATTACTGGGTGAAAAAAATGGTTGCTTTTTCTGTACAGTGTGCGTCAATCTCTGCTTTCATTGGCATTGCAGATTTTGAATAAAATCATGCTGAAGCATATCATGAATGTGTTCCATAAAACAACATATGCAATGTTTGTAAAACTTAGTAGTTACAATTTCCAAAATAATTCCTTTGTTCCTCCTATTGGCGTTTCCTACTAGAATAAATTAAGGAGAAAGCTGAATAAGGAAAAATAACTAAACATGGGCGAAAGGTGGAATAAAAGTTGAAAATTAATTCCATTCTTACTAAACTTATTTGAGGAAATATAAAACAAAATCAGAGAAAAGTAATTAATCTGGACACAGAAGGCTTGTTCCTTCCAGCCTCCAAAAATAAAAAAAAATAAAGCGCTATTTGACTTCCAGGGGAAAAATAAGTTCATACATTCATTTTTTCTCTTTCTCTCAAACCTGGTGCCTACTGAAGACTCATTCTGTTGGGAACAACTACAAAAATGGTCTTTAGCAAGAGTTCATAAAAGCTCATCCTAAAAATAAAATAAGATTTTCAGAAAGTGTTGGAAATTTCAGTGAGGATAAAGTATTTCAAAATCCAGAGACCACAGAGAGGGAATAATAAAACAATAAGTAGGATTTGTAATACCCCATAGCTCCTATCTACTTCTTTCCTGTAAATGTTGTAGAATGACCATTTCTCCTGGATGCTTATCCAAGCTGAAGTTTTACATGCAAGCATAAGAAACAATTTCTCCATTTCAGGGACATTTTTAATAAAATAAATTGACTTGTTTGCATTATTAGCCAATATCACGTTAAAGATTTTTAGTCTCCCCACTTCTGTGAGTATTATGCAATCTGTTCCTGTGGAATGAAAATAAATAGTATTCTAACAACGTTAAAAGGAAATATCTTTTTTAAAAAAAAATACGGAAAAAATAAACCCAGCCCTTTAGCACATTTAATTTTGGGTTTTAGTGCAATGAATACTCACTGTGAATACCTCCAAATCTTCATACAGTTCAATATTGAAATAGTTCAGTATCTATTCCTCCCCCATCACATAGTGCCTGCTTTTAATTTTTGTAAACTATTTGGTTTTCTTCAAAGGAATGAAGTCACAGAATTTAAGAACTATTTGTCTAAAAGTTGGAAATTCTTGATTCCAATATCATTTATTACTTCTAGGTATTTGATGGGTTCAGTATGGATGCTGACAATGACATCATTGTCATTCAAGGCACTTCTGGATAGAACTATTATTTTACAGCTTACAACATGAATGTTCATAATTCTGTGAGTGAGGGGTAGAGAGAGAGAGAATCCCAGGAGGAGAGAGAGAGAGAGAGAGAGAGAGAGAGAGAGAGAGAGAGAGAGAGAAAGGGGCTTGAGTTCACCCGATGTGGGACTCAACTCACGAACCATTAGGATATGATCTGAGCCGAAGTCAGGTGCTTAAAGGCTGAGCAACCCAGGCACCCAAATGTGCAACAATTCTTAAAGAAATAAGTTATCAGATTATCAGAACTATAACTCTAAAGTCTATATTCTTTTTTTTTTGGACTTCTATATTTATTTATTTTTGTAATTAAGTGATAAATGTGACAATCCTTTCTTAATGTATTTTTATTTTATTCATTTTATTTTTGAAAAATAGAATTTATTGTCAAATTGGTTTCATACAACACCCAGTGCTCATCTCAACAAGTGCCCTCCTCCCTGCCCATCACCCACTTTCCCCTCTCCCCCACCCCCCATCTACCCTTAGTTTGTTCTCAGTCCTTAAGAGTCTCTTATGGTTTGCCTCCCTCCCTCTCTGTACCTTCCCTCCCTTCCCCTCCCCTATGGTCTTCTGTTAAGTTTCTCAAGATCCACATATGAGTGAAAATATATGGTATATGTCTTTCTCTTCCTGTCTTATTTCAGTTAGCATAATACCCTCCAGTTCCATCCACATTGCTGCAAATGGCCAGATTTCATTCTTTCTCATTGCCAAGTAGTATGCCATTGTATATATAAACCACATCTTCTATATTCTTATAAGAGGGGTGCCTGGGTGGCTCAGTCGATTAAGTGTCTGACTTTGGCTCAGGTCATGAGCTCACTGCTCTTGAGTTTGAGCCCCATTCAGGCTCTGTGCTGACAGCTCAGAGTCTGGAGCCTGCTTTGGATTCTGTGTCTCCCTCTCTCTCTCTCCCTCCCTCCCCTGCTTGCTCTCTCAAAAATAAGTAAACATTAAAAAAAAAAGTCTATATGCTAATTATGACATATTTTACTTAGTTCTTATATTCACTAATATATGCAATATATTAGCATATGTATCACATATAGATGTCATATATATGTATATGACAAAATATAGAATAAAAGTATAAGAATGAAAGAGAAAGAGGGCAGGAGCAAGAGTTCACATGTTCAATATGTTTTCTTTAAATGGATTTATTATCTAAGATATTCAAAAAGCTTTGAAATATTGTGCGTGTCTCCTGCAAAGTGGTTCTCAACTAAGATGCTTTGGATTCTTACTGGCTTGTGGCACAGACTTTATATGCTTGATTTGCCAAAGGTATATGGGCCAAAGTTACTTTCTATTTGTGTCTTCCCCAGATAAGAGGGCAGTTCTGAACACAAACACTTTCCTCCTTTCCTACAGTTCTATTTGTAAAAGATATAAGTCATGGCTTTATTTTATGTTTTTATGAAACTCAACTTCCAGGAGCTTAAATTTCTCCCAGTTTGGCAAGAAACAGTATGGGTTCAAGGAGTGAAATGTTGCAAGAGAGGGGCCCTACTTGTGGCCTTTGCCCAAATAATTTGTGGAAGAATTCATGCAGGGTTAGTTTTTTTTCCCATTTGTATCACAAACAGATGATATCAGGAAAGAATCCAGAGGCCTCCCTTCTGCTTTCTAGTATATTTTAATGACCTCCAGATCTGATGGCTCTTCTAGATCTTACTGCTCAGAGCTACAATGCACTTAGTTGGATGCTCTGAAGAACTATAAGCACAAAATTTCAGAGAATTAAACAGTGTGTCTGACTTGTCATCCGCAGGGTTTTAAGACAGTATTAAAGGAGTTAAAGGGTGGAAGGAGGTAGGGTGGGCGAAGAAGTAAAAACACTCGTATCTTAGAAAGCCATTTGGGAGATACTATGATACTGTGTAGACAAATTTAATGTAAAAATTATATAAAAATCTCTACACAGGCCCTGAGTCCTCTACTCATGATACTAAGGAAACAAACAAACAAACAAACAACAAAAACACTCACTGCTTCCCAGGTTGCTTGTTTAACCTAACTAGTCATAGTACCCAAAGACCTATAACTGAGACATCCCACTGGATTCTGAAACAGAAGAAAGGCAGTGTCAGCAATGAAAAATAGTATAGTTGACCATTGAACAATGGGGGGCCAGGGGTGCAGATCCCCCATGTGGTGGAAAATCCACATATAAGCTTTGATTCCCCCCAAAACTTAACTGCAATAGCCTACTGTACCTATAACACATTCTTTCTATGTCTATTATATACAATATTCTTACAATAAAGTAAGCTAGAGAAAGGATTATTAAGAAAATCATAAGAGGGGCAGTTGGGTGGCTCAGCTGGTTCAGCATTTAACTCTTGGTCTCAGCTCACGTCATGACCTGACAGTTGATGAGATCTATGCTGACAGTTTGGAGTCTGTTTGGAATTCTCTTTCTCCCTCTCTCTCTCTGCACTTCCCCTGCTCATGTGCATTCTCTCTCTCTCTCTCTCTCTCTCTCTCTCTCTCTCTCCCTCCCTCCCCCTCCCTCCCTCCCTCAAAATAAATAAACATAAAAATAAACATAAGGGAAAATGTATTTACAGTATTTTACTGTGTTAAAAAAAACTGTAAGTGGACCCTCAAACTTCAAATCCATGTTGTTTAAGGGTAAACTACATTCCGACCTGTTTTGTTGACTATGATTAGTAAATTGAGATTTAATGAGAGTGAATGATGGATATATCTTCTTTTTTTTTTTTTTAATTTTTTTTTAACGTTTATTTATTTTTGAGACAGAGAGAGACAGAGCATGAACAGGGGAGGGGCAGAGAGAGAGGGAGACACAGAATCGGAAGCAGGCTCCAGGCTCTGAGCTGTCAGCACAGAGCCCGACGCGGGGCTTGAACTCACAGACGGTGAGATCATGACCTGAGCCGAAGTCGGACGCTTAACCGACCAAGCCACCCAGGCGCCCCTGGATATATCTTCTAATGAATAGAAAGACATCTGCAAGGTACAACTGATAGAAATGATAGCTGAATGTTTGAGATGGGATAGATGGAACAGACAAATTTGAAAGCATTTACCTGGGTTGGGCTTTTGGGTGAATGGTGATTTCACATAGGAGAGAAAGTGATGTTCTGACTTCAAAAATAGAGTCAGAGCTTCCAGCCTTCCTGAGGCTAGTCAGTTTTTTACCTGGTTCTCCTGTCACATAAGTTAGCCATAGTTGAAACATTTTATAACCTATTTTAAAAAGAAACTTTCTGAAATGTAAAGGCGACACCTCTGAATATTTCCATTTCAGTGACTAGAAATCACTCTTCTTAGTAATAACCTTTTACCGTATGTTGAGTGACCTTTTACCTATGGCCAAGCTTAGGTATGAAATGCCAGCAATTCTTATGGCTTACTATCTGACTTCTCATATTCTCACCATGCGCAAGATCTATGTAGCAAAATAATATTATTGATGAAAATAAACCAAAACCAATAAAAAAAGAAATAGTAAGACTCTATCTTCTACTAAGATAACCAAGAAGTTCCACTAGTGTCTTCATTATATATACTGATAACAGTTCATCCTGGGAGCTAAAATCTGTTAGGATTAACCTGCAATTATGGCACCATCTATTCAGCTTCGAAATTTTGTTCAGTGATTGTTCAGAATTGTCCAAATGCCTCTTAAGAATATTAATCATGGTCGGGGTGCCTAGGTGACACCAATGGTCGGTTAAGCGTCTGACTTCGGCTTAGGTCATGATCTCGTGGTTCGTGGGTTCGAGCCTCGCGTCAGGCTCTGTGCTGACAGCTGGGAACCTGGAGCCTACTTTGGATCCTGTGTCTCCCTCTCTCTCTCTGCCCCTCCTCAGCTCACACACCCTTTCTATCTCTCAAAAATAAATAAACATTACAAGAATTTTTAATAAAAGAATATGAATCATGGCATTCCAAACCAGTGCCTGCAACACTGACCTCCAGTTTCTATTTCTTTGCTGCGGTTTTAGTTTTCCAGTTTATCATATGACATTTTATAAACCTCCAAATATCTTTTGTGGAAAAAAAAAAGAAAGTGTATAAATAAATCTATCTAAATTAGCCCTCACTTTTGTCTTTGGGTCCAAACCCAGAGCTAGAAACACAGAAAATATCTGTATCTCCATTTTCATTTGAATCCTCATGTGAAAACTTTATGCCCAAACAGCATCCATATGCTTAAAACATCTGGAGCTACTAGTTTTACTGGAAGATTTGATATCTGAAAGCTTCTCTACCCTAACCTACTATCGTAGGTGATTCCACCTCAGTCTTGGTATTGTCCTGAAGATAAGATGGCCTAAAATCATAAACATGGAAGGTATTTCCAGTCAAGATTTGGCTGACACAAATAAATTCTTATATACTCTGTCAAGCTGAATCATTTTTTGATAACATATATCTTTTTGGGAGAAACTGTGCTGTTCTTATGGAAGACAAAAATTGTGTTTCTTTGCCATACCACACAGAATATACCTGGAAACATCCACATGGCAACATTGGCTAGATGTTACTGCATATGAATATTCGGAATATAGTATGTAAATAAACACACAGTAGTATAATATTAGGCTATTCAGCATAAATTTCTGAAGTTACTTAATTTTCAATAGGAAGACTTGAAAAACAAAATATCATAGAATGCCTCCAAAAGAAAGGCTTATTTTCAGTGGTTGCTTCTAAAATGTCTAAATGATCCTCTATTCAGTCATTTCTTTCAACAATTGCACTCCTGTGCCAGTTATGCAAAATGAAATGGTAGCCATCCCTATGGTAATAAAAATCTATTTGCCTAAATAGATTTAAGAAATTCATATGAAGAAGCATCTTATTTAAGCGTTCACCGCAAATGAAATCAGTTTGAAATGAAGGTAGAGATTATCAAGGAGAAACATCATTCACTTCTTTAAGGAAATTAAAGACTACCCATCTTTCTTGCCTACACATAGGAGTCAGAGCCACTCTACTGCACGCTGCCAGGGGCATCATTTACACTGAAAGTCTGAGAAATGGCACTCCCAGAAGTTGTGTGTTTCACAGCTCACATAACTACACATGGCAATTCTGAAAGGAATCAGTGCTGCTAAATGAGATCCCAGGACTTTTCTCAAACATGCCTATTCAAATATCCATGAGAATTTATATGATACAATAGGATATATTTAAAATGAAACTTAATAAATACAAAATTTATTTATTACATATTTTGGTCAGTTGTACCTCTGGAGTCTACTAGAATTATAAAACTAAGCTATCATGGATCCTTGGGGTCTTGGAATCAAGCACAGATGGTCCAGAAAGGTATGACCTTAGGGAAGGTGAAATCAACAAAAAATATGACAAAACATCTTCTTTTTTGCAATGTTTACTTATTTATCTTGAGATACAGAGGGAGAGTGAGGCCAGAAGAGGCAGACAGAAGGAGAGAGAATCCCAGGCAGACTCCACACTGTCATCGTACAGCCTGATAAAGGGTTCCATCTCATGAAATGTGAAATCACAACCTGAGCCGAAACCAAGAGTTGGATGCTCAACTGACTGAGCCACCAGGAACCCCCCAGAAACATCTCTTTGACAGCTGCCTAGCATATTTTCCTTTGACAACACCACCGAAGTCATACTGGAACTTCAAAGTAAAGAATTAATTCTGTTCTGGGGATTGTTAGAATAGAGTAACCTGGTAAGACTAATAAAGTAGTTCTCAAAGTTTGCATTTCTTTTTTTTTTTTTTTAACTTTTTAAATGTTTATCTATATTTGAAACAGGGGAGGGGCAGAGAGAGATGGAGACAGAATCCGAAGCTGCTCGAAGCTGACAGCACAGAGCCCAATGCAAGGCTCGAACCTACAAGCAGTGAGACCATGACCTGAGCCAAAGTCGGAGGCTTAACTGAATTGGCCACCTAGGTGCTCCTCAAATTCTGCATTTCAAACAAACTTCCAGATAACACTGATGCTGGTAGCCTGGAGATGACAGTTTAGGTCTGAAGATGACAGTCCAAATGTAATAGATCATTTAACCAAGAGGAATCCACATGGACTAAAACATGTTTATATATAAGATAAAGAAGCCAGGATACAAGTTTTATGCATGGTATGTTCCCAAACTTGTAATAAACCAAGTACTATTGATGGGATACAGACTATTTGAAATGCATAAAGTTGTTTCCTGTGGTTGTCTTTGGGTACTGAGACCATGGAAAATTATTTTATATTTTCCCCTTTATTAATTACAAAGTGTAATGAATTTTAATTATACAGTAAAATGAACAGTAGAAGCTTTATATTAATAGGTGAGGAAATCAAGTGAGTATGTGTGGGGGATAAGCTTAGGAATCCCCCAGGTTTACACCAATGGGTTAACAAGGCATAAAGAAATGCAAAGTCATAAAATGCTCACACCTGAGTTTGGGTAAACCAGAATGGCGCCCCAAGAATACAGGGGTGCAAAGACATCCTGAGAATAGGGAGGTACAAAGGTGACAGGATTAGGGAGGTGGAAAGGCACCCCAAAATAGGGGGTGCAGAGCCCCCAAAATAGGGAGAGCCAAAGGCCTAAAGTAGAAATGGTGAAAAGGTGCCCAAAACATAGGTATATAAAATAAACAAGATTAGATATTCAGGGTGGAAGCACCACCAATTTAGTACTATAGCAGAAAACCTGCTGGACTGCTGTGCTGCAGGAAAAGTAGCCCAGAGCGGAGATGGTTAACAAAAGAAATGGTGCCTTGTCAAACTTGAGGTTAATCCCCCCATCTGTCTCGTCCCCTAGGCTAGCTAAGATAGAGGTGTTGCCTCACGTCTGCTGTAAACAACCCTCCTCCTGACTGCTCGGCACGTGGATTTTGTTTTGTATTAATCCAAATCCCTAACCACAAATATCTCAAGACCCCCTTTCCCTCACGTCCACAAGTTACTGTTCACAGATTCACTGGCCCTTTGTGCACGTCCATCGCCATGTTTGTAAAAACCTTCTGATCCTAATAAAAATGAGGCAAGGACCCTTATTTGGGACCCTTGTCTTTTCCCGGACATTAGCCATCTCTTGCTTTCAATCCTGCGCCGCGCTCTTTTGTTGGACAAGAGAGAACTTTAGACCCAGAGTCTATATTTTTTTTTGCATTCTGGCGAGCATGGAAACTGAGAAGCTCCAAAAAAGACATCAGGCATGAGAAAGGGTTAGAACACCTCTAGAAATAGGGACCATTGTAGCGCAGAGGGAAAGGGCAGCAGCCACACGCAATCCTCAAGCTAACTGCGACCAACAGAAAGAAACATGAAGACACATGTATTTGAATTTAAAGTGAAGGCACTACAGGGTGCGTAGGTGGCTCAGTTGCTTAAGTGTCCCACTCTTGGTTTGGGCTCAGGGTATGATATTGTGGTTCATGAGATCGAACCCCACATCCGGGGATTCTCTCTTTCCCTCTCTCTCTGCCCCTCCCTTGTTTGTGCTTTCTTTCTTTCTCTCTCTCAATATAAATAATAAACTTAAAAAAAAAGAAAAAAACTAAAGGCACTAGGTTACTGCAATTCATTAATAGGTTTGCCCTTTACATTTCTTAGAATTGTAAACCACGTGGTTTTTGAAAGGATTATCACAGGGTGGTTGGCAATTACTGTGTATTTTCTGTTATCATCATATACTTCGTATACCCTATTGCAGATAATGTTCCTAAACCACAGTTCTGTCCATGCCACATCACAACTAAAAGACGTTGAGTGATTGCTATTGTCTACTAAATAAATAAATAAATGCTAAAAATAAAAAGCACCCCACGCTTTCTAGTCAACTGGAAGCTAATTCTGTCCTGTCTTTAGAGTTTTGTCCCTATGCACCAATTTGGTTTACTCATCATTCCCTAAAGGTACTTGAGACACCCTAAAGGTACTAGGTTACTGCTTTTGTCCATAACATTTCCTGCCATCATACAGTCTTCCCTTCCTCTTCCCCATTTACAAATACTATCTATCTTCAATATGTATTTAAAAAATATATTCATTTATCACAATCCAACCAGAAGTATTTGAAAGATTTCTTCCTCCAAACTGCACATGAAATCTTTCATGTAAACTATCAAATCGTTTCTCCCTTTGAAGAATCTAAAGATTGATTATATTTTAGATTTTTTTTAAATGGATTTTGCACCATTCAGAATTGTTTATCTTTTATACTTACTTTGGTCACAAAGTGATTACTCTCATTTCATGCATTTGGTTTTACTTAGTCATCCTCTCCTTGAGGTGTCCAGGCAAGAGAAACTGATATTTCCCTCTTTACTTTAGGAGACCTTATACAGGATGGTTTTAGATGGGAAGTTCCTTTAATCACTCCATTATTTGTTAAAGATAATCCTATTTTAACGTAGTTATAAAGCTGTAGACTGTGTGTGTGTGTGTGTAATTGCAATAACTTTTTTTAAAAATCACATTTATTATACATCACAGGAGTCTGCTGAAATTATGCGATTAAACCATAATGGATTCTGGGAGTCTGGGGATAAGAGTACCTATGCAATAGCAGTGGGATATTGTCTAACTTTTGGGAAAAAATCAAATCAACAAAAATATTGATAGCACCTTCATTATAGCTCCCTTACACCATCAGTTGGCTTCTTCATGTTTCTTCCCCTCAGGATACAATCCCCTGCAAATCTAATTCATGTCAGGGTCTTTAGAGAATTGCCAATGGCACCCTTGCTCAAATACTCCAAACGCAGTAACACTGAAAATCAAACATTTATGCTACCTTCTTCATGGATCAAGTAGGTGACCCCAAGGAAGAAAATTCACAGTACACTATTTTGTGAGAGGCTGAGTCCATTCAGAGTCCCTTGAATTAAGAACGCATATTCAGGGGCGCCTCGGTGGCTCAGTCTGTTAAGTGTCTCATTTCAGCTCAGGTCATGATCTCATGGCTGATGGGTTTGAGCCCCACAGTGGGCTCTGTGATGACAGCTTGGAGCCTGGAGCCAGCTTCAGATTCTGTCTGTCTGTCTGTCTGTCTCTCTCCCCCTCCCCTGTTCATGCTCTCTCTCTCTCTCAAAAATAAACAGACATTAAAACATTTTTTTAAAAGAATGCATATTCACCACTTTGCTGGGTTTTGACATAATGTTAAGTTAGAGAAAGTGTATAACTGCTTTCCTGTATTTACTTTATTTACCTATTTCCTGTATTTAAACAAATATTTATCACGGGTAATGGGAAAAAAGACCATGCTCATATATTTCTCATTAATAGAATCATACGGGGTCAAAATGAGAACACTTTTCCACTCTTGCCCTGACTCTTCCACTTAAGCAATCTGGGTCCTGTATTCCCAAAATTAAGTTGCCTAGAATAGTAGTTCCCAAATCCGGCTGATGACTAGAGATATTTAAGAAACTTGTTGAAAATATAATTTCTGGGTCCTCATCCCTGGATATTTTTATTCAGTAGTGCAAAGAATCTGTATTATAAGAAATTTCTCAAGAGACTTCTGAAAATTAGATTTGAAAGAATCAGTTATCCATAAGATTTATAGAGTCCCTTTAAGAGTCTAAAAATCCATTTTTTTATTTCTATTCCCTCCCTATCCCATCAACAATGAAAAATGTATGTGGTGAAAACTGAGAGCTTTTCCCATAAGGTCAGGAATAAGACAAGGATGCCCATGCTCACCACTTTTATTCAACACAATACTGTAAGTCCTAGTCATGGCAATCCAACAACAAAAGGAAATAAAAATCCTTAAAGTTGGTAAGAAAGAAGTAAAACTTTCAGTATTTGCAGATGAGATGATACCATATATGGAAATGCCTAAAGACTCCATCAGAAAACTACTAGAACTATTAAATGAATTCAGCAAGGTAACAGGATACAAAATCAATGTACAGAAATTCACTGCATCTCTATACACTAATAATGAATCAGCAGAAAGAGAAATTAAGAAATTCCATTTACAACTGCACCCAAAATAATAAAACACCTAGGAATAAATTTAACCAAGGAGGTGAAAGACATGTATTTGAAAGCAATAAAACACTGATGAAAGAAACTGAAGATGATAGAAACAAATAGAAAGAAATTAGATATTGTCTAACTCTTGGGAAAAATGAGTCCATGGTCATGCGTTAGAAAAATGAATATTCTTAAAATGTTCATACTATTCAAAGCAATCTATAGATTTAATACAATACCTATCAAAATACCAACAGCATTTTTCACAGAACTAAAAAAAAATCCAAAAATTTGCACGGAAACACAAAAGACCCTGAAGAGCCAAAGCAATCTTGAAAAAGAAAAGCAAAACTGAAGGCATCACAATTCCGCACTTCAAATTATACTACAAAGCAGTAGTAATCAAAACAGTCTGGTAATGGCACAAACACTGACACAGAGATTGATGGAATAGATTAGAGAGCCCATAAATAAACCCACACATTTATGATCTATTAATCTTTGACAAAGGGGGCAAGAATATGCAGTGGAAAAAAAAGACAGTCTCTTGAACAAATGGCATTGGGAAAACACAGCTACATGGAAAATAATGAAACTGGACCACTTTTTTACACCACATACAAAAAGAAACTCAAAATGGATTAAGGACCTAAATGTGATACCTGAAGCTATAAAACTCCACAGGAAAGCCCAGGCAGTCATTTCTCTGACGTTGGCTATAGCAACATTTTTCTAGATCTGTCTCCTGAGGCAAGGAAAACAAAAGCAGCAATAAACTATTGGAACTACATAAAAATAAAAGTTTCACACAGCAAAGGAAACAATCAACAAAACTAATAGACAACCTACTGAATGGGAGAAGATATTTGCAAATGACATATGCAATACAGGCTTAGAATCCAAAATATAGAAGGAATATACACATATATATATGTATATGTATATATATATGTATATGTATATGTATATATATATGTATATGTATATGTATATATATATGTATATGTATATATATGTGTGTATATAGGCAGAAGACATGAAAAGACATTTCTTCAAATAAGACACATAGGTGACCAACAGACACATGGAAAGATGCTCAACATCATTCATCATCAGAGAAATGCAAATCAAAACTGCAATGAGACATCACTTCACACCTGTCACAATGGGTAAAATAAAAAATACTGGTGAGGATGTAGAGAAAAAGGAACCATTATGCACGGTTAGTGGGAATGCAAACTGGTGCTGCCATGTATGGAGGTTCCTCAAAATATTAAAAAGAGAACTACCATATGATCCAGTAATTCCTCTACTGGGTTTTTACCCAAAGAATATGAAACACTAATTTGTAAAGATATATGTCCTATTATGCCTTATGTAGAATTATTTACCATAGACAAATTATGGAAGCAGCCCAAGTGTCCACTGACAGATGAATGGATAAAGAAGAAGGGGTGTGTGTATCTGCGTGTGTGTGTATATATGTGTGTGTGTGTGTGTGTGTGTGTGTATACACACACATACATACGCATATACATATATATGAACATATATGTGTATATACACACACACATCCATATCCATTGGAATATTAGTCATAAAAGTAATGAAATCTTGCCATGTGCAACACATGGATGGATCTAGAGTGTATGCAAAATACATCAGTCAGAGAAAGACAAATACCGTATGATTTCACTCATATGTGGAATTTAAGAAACAAACAAACAAAAAAAGACAAACCAAAAAACAGACTCTTAACTATAGAGAATGGTTACCAGTGGGGCAGTGGGTGGGAAATGGGTGAAATGAATGAAGGGGGTTAAGAGTATATTTATCTTGATGAGCATTGAGAAATGTATACACTTGTTGAATCAATACATTATACACCTGAAACTAATATAACACTGTTATGTTAACTAAACTAGAATTAAAGTTAAAAATATATATATATTGTAGGGACACCTGGGTGGCTCAGTTGGTTGTGGCTCAGGTCATGATTTCACAGTTCTTGGGTTTGAGCCCCACATAAGGCTTTGCGGTAATAGTGTGGAGCCTGCTTCGGATTCTGTTTCCCTCTCTCTCTCTGCCCCTCTCCCATTCACACTCTCTCTCTCACAAAAATAAACTATATATATGTACATATATATATATATATACACACACAGAGATATTATGTGTGCGTGTGTGTGTGTGTGTGTATTGCATGCAAATGTTTATAGCAGCTTTATTTATAATTACCAAAACTTGGAAGTAGCCAAGATGTCTTTAGTAGATAAATGGATAAATAAACTGTGGTCCATCCAGGCAATGGGATATTTAGTACTAAAAACAAATGAGCTATCCCTCCAGAAAGAGACATGGAGGAAAATGAACTGCATAATAGTAAGTGAAGGAAGCCAATTTGAAAGGCTACATATTCTTTGACTACAACTGTATGACATGCTAGAAAAGTCAAAACCGAACAGCAAAAGATCAGTCATTCCTGGGGTTAGGGGTCAGGTGATTACTAGATGAGCACCCAGGAGTTTTAGAGCAATGAAACTAGTGTATATGACACTATATACTGTGTTTATGTCATTATATGTGTGTTAAAACCCACACAATGTCGAACACCAAGAGTGAACCCTAAGGTAAACTATGGACTCTGAGTGATGATGATGTGTCCGTGTGGGTTCATCAGTTGTAACAAATGTACCACTTTGCTGGGTATCTTCATAATGGGTGTAGCTATGCATGACCAGGGGCAGAGAGTATAGGAAAAATCTCTTTACCTTCTGCTTAATTCTGCAATAAAGGCAAAAATGCTCTAAGAATGGATTGTACAATAAAATAGGAGTCAATGAATAGCCACAATTTTTCACAGTTGTTTTTAGGTAAAGATAAAAGTGATATTGTAAGGAAAACTTTAGTTTTTATTTTTTACATCATCAGTCTCAAAGTTGGGTCCCTTAAGTTAGAGATAATAAACACTGAGTTAACGCAGTTGATCATGGCTATCCTCTGTAATGTAATGAAATAATTTCTTACCATTCTGACATAATCAGCATATGATCTGAAACAATCTTTTGGTAGCTTAGGCAAAATGAGTGTGAGAGAGAGGAAGAACAGAGCCTATTTTTCTTGACTCAGTTCCTTGTCACTGTAAAACTTAGTAGAAGGGTGCTCATTGAGTACTCTGACACTCTCAATATAAAGCACATGCATTATCTTTAATCAATATGTTGAGAGAAAACACATCTTCCAGAGTATGATATTTAAATTGTTCTTTTCTTAAAAGGATGCTTTTTCAGTCACCTTGGAAATATGTGCAAATGCAAATCTAAGTCCCATATGCGGTAATGATTTGGTTGAAACAAATACTATTCCCTCAAGCTATGTTGGTTTGGGGTGGAAGTGACTTCTCTAATAGGAAGATTGTAATGGCCTTGCTCCTAAGGGAAAAAGAAAAGAAACAGTCAGACAGATAAGATGCTCTTATTTATAACATGTAACAAGATACGTTGCAAGACACAAGCATCTTTCTGATGATTTATCCTGCTGATCAGAGTACAAAAGAGTTTATTTTCATAATTACAACAGATGGAAAACAATAAAATTATACTTTAGGCTAATGCACTCTCACCCTGATTATCCTTTTTTTTTGTATGTGTGTCTCCCCTGAAGCTATTTTATAACAATATAAAAATTGCAGAAATATGGTACCGCAAAAGCCTGACCAGATTTCCTAATTATCTGTCATGACTCAAGACTGCAGTGAGAAATTAGCTCTCCTGGGAAAGAAAAAAATTGACGGAACTTAAAATAATAGAAAGAATCTTGTGATGTTTTCCTCAACAAGTTGAGAAAGAAATCTATCCATTTTTAGTAGGATTACCCTAACTTTCTCTTTTCTTTTTTAAATATATTTTTGTGTCAGCTACAGAGAGGTGTGCTAATCATACTCCTCAAGACATGACATGTTGTCATGGAAAGATTCACTCCTTTCATTAATTAAATTTTATTCACCTAAAATTCCATGCCATTCCTATCTTCTTACCACAAGTGTTAATTAATGGATATAAGGAATAAGATGTATGCACTTGCAAGATCTTTGTGTCTACATCTGTACCTATACCTAATCTATATCTATTAACAACTACTTCCTTTATCTCCATGTTTCCCAGCCTCCCTTGTACTTAGATAACACCCAGGTGAATAAATTCTGACAAATGCAACGTGGGGAGAACTAATATGCACCTGTCCCCAAACACCCTCCATGTGCTATTTTTTTTCTCTTTTAACATCCTCTGGGTGGATAGCAACCCACATGGTAACTATACAAGCCACCCTATGTGACAAAAGCTTCACCATACTGGGTCCCTGAAGGACTGTGTGGACCCATCCTCCAACACATACCAATGATAAGACTCTTACATGAGTAAGAAAAAGACTTCTGGTCTATTAACCTACTGCAATTTTAAAGTTTATTTGTATTCCAATTACCTCATTATTCATTTCCATATAAGAGGCTACCTTATGAGGTTCACATGGTCTTTAGGTTACCAAATCTTTTCATCGATTTTTGTGTTTTGTAATTCAAATAACGTGCCTGGAAATCCAGTCTAGAGGGAAGACAGCAATAAGCCAACTGATTTCTTCCTCTTAACCTGGCTCATTGTGACAGTGTTGGACACTGAACTTACTGAAGAGCTTAGATGCCCTACTGATCACTCAGCCATCCATTCCACAGCCAGGGCACTGAACCTGCCTTAGGAGTTCCAGGCAAACTGCCTTAACCAAAATAAAGTACAGTAATGTGGTAATATCATGTATCCTGAGTACTTTGACAGCCGGTAGAAAAGACAAGTCTCTGTTTCAGCAGATTAAATGCCATCTTGTTGTTTGCAAAAACAAAAAACCAAAACAACAAACAAACAAAAAAACCCACCTCTAAAAAATCACAAAAGTGTCTATCAGAGAACATCTACCCTTCCCTAAATCTACTTACTGTGTTTCTGGACTGCGAGATACATAGATGGTTTATGGATGCCCAGAAATACTGTACGTGGTAGTATTAGAATTCTCCATGAGATGGAGTCAATACTGTACTTATTATTTTTAACAGACTATTTTTAGATCAATTTTAGGTTTACACAAAAATTGAACAGGAAGTACAGAGAGTAGCCATATATACCCTTCCCTTCTCCTCCGTACCTCCAGTTTTCCGTATTCTTAACCTCATGCATTGCTGTGCTACATTTGTTATATTATTGATGAACATCAAGAATATTGATGAACCAATATTGACACATTATTAATTAAAGACCATTTGCATTTGAGTTCACTGAATAATACAGTTCTACCACTTTTGCCAAATGCATAATGTCATGTATCCACTATTACTGTATCTAACAGAATATTTTTATTGCCCTAAAAATCCCCTGTTCTCCACTAATTCATCCCTTCCCCTGAACTGGCAAACACTTAATCTTTTGACTGTCTCTACACTTTTGCCTTTTCCAAAATGTCGTAGAGTTGGAATCAGACAATACACAGCCATTTCAGACTGGCTTTTTCACTTAGTAACATGCAGTTAAGGTTCTTCCAAGTCTTTTTTTGTGGCTTGAGAGCCTTTTCCTTGTTATCGCTGAATAAGATTCTATTGTATGCATGTAATATAATTTATCCATTTACATATCGAAGGTTATCTAGATTGTTTCCAAGGTTTGACAATTATGATTAAAGATATGGCAAGTATTCATGGGCATCTTCTTCCACAGACCAAATTTTTAACTTATTTGGGAAAGTATCTAGGAGCATCACTGCTGGATGGTACGGTAGGAGTGGCTTTGTAAGAAAGTGCCATACAGGTTTCCAAAGTGGCTGTGACACTTGGCTTTCCCACCAGCAGTGGATGAGAATTTCGCTGTCCCATGTTCTCACTGATATTTGATGCTGTCAGTGTTTTAGATTTTTGCCATTTTAATAGGTGTGTTATGGCATCTCGTTGTTTTAATTTGCAATCCTTAATGATATAGGACGCTGAGCACATTTTCATATGCTTATTTGGTATATGTCTATCTTTATGAGTTCAGATCTTTTGTCCCGGTTTTACTGAGTTGTTTTCTTATTGCTGAGGTGTAAGAATTCTTTGTACATTTTGGAAACAAGTCATTCTTCATATGTATGCTATTCAACTATTTTCCCCAGTCTGTGGCTTCTGCTCTTATTTTCTTAATTGTATCTTTCACAGAGTAGATGATTTTAATTTTAATGAAGTTCAACATACCGTTTTGTTTTTCACTTTAATGGAGTGTGGTTTTGGTGTTGTATGTAAAAACTCACTGCCAAATCCAAGATCATCTAAATGTTCTCCTATATTGTTTTTGGAATTTATCTTGAATTTTTTTTTAAAGTTATCATACCATTTAGGGGAAATAAAACCCTAAGTTCATGATTTACATACCTGATTTCATACAATTTTAATTAGTCCGTCACATTTCTGACATATACAGTATTTTCCTACTCTGAGAAATCGTGATGTGTTTGTCAAGAAGGGATGCGTGTTTTTTGCTTGTCAGACTAAATTTGTAAATTTTTTTCTGGGTTCTTAAGAAAACTCTTGGGAGTGGGACAATGCATCTTTACTCTTGGGGAACAAGGGGAAAGTGTGCCTGCTATAGGGTCATGGGCACTGGTCTCTATTCCTAAGCAATAGTCATTATATATTTATTGGAGACTTTCTTTTATAAAAGAATATTCTACCTAAATCAATGATTTAGTAGCAATAAATAAATTGCTGATAGCTCGAAGGGATAGCTCGAAGATCTATCACCAAAGGTGGAGAAAGGCAGGGTAAACCTCTTTTCCAATGTGACTCAAGAAGAGAAGAGAGATCAAGTGAAAGAGTATTAAAGTTCACTAGTGACAAAGGAGATATTTAAATAGAAATAGGTAGATTTTAGCAATTGGAAACTTTCTACTCGTAGAAAGTTGATGTTTACCTGTGAAAGTTCTGACTATATAATAAGGCATAATAAACTTAATTTGTCAACGTGGCATTGTGAAAAACAACTTACTTATTTCAAAGATTCTGCCATTGTTAAGACACTGTTCCAACCATTCTCTGGAAATGTGCTTTTCAAAGCATTTATAAGAGGCCAAAGAAAAATAATTCAACTTGATTTTTAGCAACTTCAAGTTAATGACTACTTGAAAAATAAAAAGAAATCAATAAAGTTAGTATGAAAACTTAAAATCAATAAACAATTAACTCGACTTTACTCAGATTGAAACTAGAATAAAAATAATATATGGATGTACAAATACCAAGAGTGAACTGTAATGTAAACCATGGACTTAGGGTGAAGATGATGAGTCAGTGTAGGTTCATCCATTATAAGAAATAGATCACACTGCTGGGGTATTGATAATGGCAGAGGCTGGACATGTGTGGGGCCAAGGGGTTTATGAGAAATCTGTAAACATATATAGTGTTGAGATATGTGCAAATACTATTGTAAAGCACTATCGATCTTTATTGAGCTTTGATTTCCCCACCAAATGAAATGACATATGGATTTTTCCTCCTGGTTCATTATACGCTATATCTTATTCACCTAATTCTTCCTTTACCACTGAAGCTAACTTATCCGTATCACTAGTAACTACTTTTCTAGAATAAAGTTCTAGGGCCTTATCGGTTCCTTAAATAATTACAAAGAATTCAGGTTTCTGTGCAGTTACTTACTTCCATTACAACACAAAGCTATTCTCCTAATGGAGTCAGTGCTATTAGAACTCATTTCCCTGAGGTCTATTTCTCTCTCTCTTTTTTTTTTTTTTTTTTTTTTTTTAAGGAGACTTATAGTCCCCCTTTCTAGTTTATATTATAAACTCAGGGAAAGGGACTGTGTCTTACCCTATTGCCAACTAGGTGTTCAATAAACATTAATTATTATTATTAAAATCATAATGATGTCAGGCTTGGCCTAATCAATTTTAATTCAGCTTAATCTAGTTCAATTAAGTTTAATTTAGGAGGTGCTGCCCTGACACACACACACACACACACTTTAACCTAGATTTCTAATTTCATTCTGCATTAGGTTCCTCATTTGTTTAATTTTTTTCAGCCTCACAAATTTCTTCTATTGGCAAGAAGTCTCCTTTGTGCTATTGCTAAGGTGAATTTTATATGACAAATGCTTTTACAATATTTTGATTTCCTTGCCCATTGAGAAATATCACCCACAGCTTTTCATATTATAGCTGATTTTTCTCCCAGTGAACTGAAAGAAGCTGACCTGAACAAATTCACCTCTGGGTAGTCACGGTGAATGAGAGGAAAAGTAGGAAGAAGAGCAGGGCACCACCCAATTGTTTCTATGCTTTCGAGAAAGCTCTCCTGGAGTAGCATGAAAGACAGGCTGAGCTGAGCAAGAGTGGAGACTAGAAGACGTATTAGAAAATGACTGACACTCTCCACATTAGTGATGGCAAGGGACTGCACAAAGTTCAGACAGTACGGATGTAGGGGTATGGGTGTGGACATTGAGAGAGGAATTAAAAAACAAAAGCAATTGCTGGGGCACCTGAGTGACTCAGTCGGTTGAGTGGTCCAATCTTGATTTCGACTCAGATCATGATCTCATGGTTCGTGGGTCTGAGCCCCGCATCAGGCTCTGCACTGGACGTAGAGCCTGCTTGCAATTCTCTCTCTCCCTCTGTCCCTCTTCCCTGCTCGCTCTCGCTCTCTCTCTCTCTCTCTCTCTCTCTCTCAAATAATAATAATGAAGAAAGCAATTACTCAGTCTGCAGGTGAGAGAGGGGTCAAGGATGACCAAGTGGGATATGCTGCAGTAGGAGACAATGGAGGAACAGCAGGTCTGTTGTGGGCATGATGGTGTGAGCGGCAGGTGTGACTGATTTCAGAAATGAAATGAAATGTGTAAGTGTTGTGAGCTACCTTGCCCTGGGAGAGGATGGTTGCCCCAAATGGGAAGTGTAAGTAAACATTAAATGAAGAGGACAGAGGTGGGGGATATAGAAAACACCAATACACGTGGACACCAATAAAGAAATACAAATCAAAGAAGTATAGTGAAGTAGGAGGGAACAGAAGACTAGGACAATGAGGAAAACAGGTTTTATAAGCCATCTGTTATTTTATCATTGGAGGCTTTTCAAAGGAGAACGGTATGCAATTTTGACCCTGTGGGAGGTGCTCTCCCTCAAGAGAGACACAAAATTACAAGTCACTACAACCAGAACTGGCATGAAGCTGAGGGGCTTTATTTAGCTGGTCAGCACCGGTACATCTCTAGAGTCACTGGAGGTTGGTACCTTTTCTGAAAATCAGCCTGTGCCCATTCACGTATTTAGAACATCACCTCTGACTCAAACTGCAGCCTTCTCTATTTCCTTCCATCTGCCCTACTCATGGAGCTTGTTACTCTAAGAATAAAGTGGTTTCCTGCCTTGTGTTCCTAAGCAAGATCGGCTCTAAAATACTTTATGAAGGTGTCATAATGCAGCAGGATAAGGAGTTACACACACCTGGAGCCCCACATATGCTGCTTATTAGCTTTGTAACTTGCTTAAGTTATTTAAACTTTCTGAATTTTGACTATCTAAATAAAAATAACAAAAAATGCAAGAATGTTATAAACAGGAAATGACTTGCCATGCATGAAACCATTTAACATATAACCAACATGATAGAGTTACCCAGTAACTGTTCATTGTCCTTTATTTCTGCCAAGTCGGTTGTATCTCTTCTTTCAAAGATGTCTTTGCACCCTGGTATCCTTGAATCTTAAAATGAGGGCAGATTACTACTCGTCCTTGCTAGGATAATTAAGAACAGTGCTGCCTTCTCTTTCTAAAGTACTCTTTGAAAGAAGCTACTCTTCAAAGAGGAATACAAAGAGAGTTAATACCTATATGGAAAATTTGCACTGCTAATCAACTGTTTACTCCTCCCCCCTGTATTTTCTTAAGCAATCTGAGTAACAATCCGGGGTAACATTGTGTCTTGCATTGTTCACTCCTTAATTCCATTTCAGCCCTTATCCTCTCACTCTTCAGGCAAATATACAGTGATAGCTCAACAGAGGAAGTGTTGAAATAAACATCTGCTCATACACATCCTGTTGAAATGCAGATTAAAGCCTCCAGCATTTTTAGCTGACAAGTTCTCTGTACATATGCAGCATTTTACACTTACTAAGAAGAATCTATGTGCTAAAAGCACTCAAAAACGTGATCTCTAGCACCATAACATAGGAAGATTTTCCTCTGGGTTCTGTAATTTCCATGGTATTACGATCAAGTATAACTAAGATGTTCTAGCCTAAGGTATGAGGCATTTGATCTTTAGGTGAGTGGTCAAAAATGAAGTCATTGTGATTTATTTTGAATCAAACAAATAATAGAAATCTTTGGTTTCCAGAAGCAGTAATCTTCCACTGAAGATGCAGTGGATGAGAGAATTCATAAAAAAAATTCAAAATAAGGATCCCACTAGGCTCATCTGCAACAGAGATCTTAAGAAGTGGGATATAGCAGTGGATTGAGCACTAGACTGGTTATCTAGAGTCTTGGTGTTTTACTGCTGATTGGTGTAAAAAGTTGAATTAATTTTCTTGACTCCACTATCAGTATCTCTAAAATGTGGGTACTGAATGTAAGGACCCTAAAAGAAAGCAACCTTAAGGCAGATGGAACATAAGAGGTAGCCAACAAATTCCAGTTGCCCTCCTATAATTATAATCTTTGTGCTGTGATTTAGAAGCAGCTCAGATACAAATACACTCGATCAATATATGTATATTTGATATTATCCACATACAAATGTGTTTTGGTAGACTCTACCACAGTGCATTCAACTAGCAACTTCATAGGAAATGTAACAGTCAGCGCCTTCATTCTTTTTCCTTACTTAATGTCTTTCATTAGTGTTTTGGCTAACAAGGAATGCTCATATTATCCAAAGCCAGATCATGATATGGGCAAGGGTTTTTTTTGCCCATATAACATTGTTTGAAACAACACTGGTAGATGGTCTAGTCAAAAGTTTCTTTAATAATGCATCCCCTAAAACTTTAACTCAACTAATTAAATAGTGTAAAATATAAATCAAATTTATAAAACATACTCATATATCCATTTCCATTTATGTTATGAGAACATAGAATGTGTCAGCTTCTGAGCAAGAAAACATGGAGTGTAAAATAGCCTTCGGGGCGCCTGGGTGGCTCAGTCAGTTGGGCGTCCGACTTCAGCTCAGGTCATGATCTCACAGTCTGTGAGTTCGAGCCCCGTGTCGGGCTCTGTACTGACAGCTCAGAGCCTGGAGCCTGCTTCGGATTCTGTCTCCCTCTCTCTCTGCCCCTCCCCTGCTCATGCTCTGGCTCTCTCTGTCTCAAAAATAAATTAAAAAACATTAAAAAATTTTTTTAAACAAAAAATTAAAATAAAATAGCCTTCAAACAGTGGCTGGCATGGGGCTTTGCGCATAAATAGCTAGGGCACTGAATTGACTGAGATGAACTGAAATCAGAGAACCAAGTCCTAGCCCAACAGGCTGGGTTGGTTGGAGTTGACGAGCCCATCACATCTTTAAAGTTCAATGACAGATTGTGGATAACTGCATCAAGGTTGGTTGGTAGAGAAAAACCTGAAAGGTAGTCAACAAAGAAAAAAGAGAGAAAACTTAATAACAACTGAAAAGTAAAATCAAAGGTGATGCCTTGACCTGAGCTTAGAGAGGCTGAGAAACTCAGCAATGATGTTTTTCACTTTATCTATAACACACGCTGTTCTTCTCTGGTCCTGAAAATAGCATGTGACTTATGAAGCATCCTATTAGCTGTTTTGGGAAAGCACATTTTCTTCTGAAAAGAAATCAGTTTAAGAAGAAAGAAACAAGCACAAACACAAAGCCAAACACACTGGGGTCTACATTGGGCACTCACTCAAAATGTCATGTCATCCGAACACGTCTCCAGTTTTTAATGGTGCTGCACTTGGGTCTAATCACATTCAAACCCTGCTGGGTTGCATGCTATTATATGCTTTAAAAATGTATAGCCAAGTCACAGCTAAAATAAAAAGCTCATACAAGCCAGCATCTGAAACACAGAAAGAAGAGGCCTTTGGGATTCTATTTCGTCTGGTACAACCAAATCACAAGGTCATCTCTGACTTGTTGCCCACCTGTGTCTCTGTTTCCTCATTGTTAAAGTCAGAGTGATCGTTAGCAATGACCTAAGGCTGTCATATTTATTTTCTTTAAATTACATTTAGGAGCCTGTTTCAGGAAACCAGACAAACAGCTCTTCTCATCTTCTTTCCTCCTCCATTACAACATGAAAGATGTTGGGAAGACATATTCCCATGTATCTATTTCTACCAAAACATGAGCCATGATATTTCTGTATTTTCCAGGAATGGTGTTGTTCTGAAAAGTTTCAAATGGAAGAATGATATAAAACTTTCTCCCTAAATATTTCAAATGATGCATTTTCTTGTTCTGAACATTTTAGCTTTGTAGAAGGTCATATTAAATTGTATGTGCACATCAAACAGTATTACATTTCTTTATGTGAGTACATAGGGATAACTCATCCTTTGATTATTTTCCCCAGAACTTTGAACATTTGCTCATGAAGCCTCTGCTCTGTTTTTATTTTTATATTGTTGACGTTCAAATGGAATCGAACCAAGGGTTTTCTGGTCAGAATAAGAATAAAGATAAAACCATTATAAGCCAAGGGAACTTGTGATAGTGTCTGACAATTTCCCAATGTGGTTGCTTCCTCATCCCAGATGTCCAAGGGATGTAATCAGACACAGAGTGCACTTTATGATAAATGCCTTGGGGTGAATGTAGCTCACAAAAGATATTATGGTTTTCCTATGGTTTTCCTCTACTTTGCTTCCTCAAAAAAGATTCTTTATTTTGAATTGTCTTAATATTAGCTGGTTCTCAAAGGAGGAAGAGAAGCACACACATCCGCACGCTCATCAAGTTTGGCCGATGTAGCTAAGAGGAGACCACATTATGTTTTATTTTCCTAATCCCAGAACAACTAAACATTAACGTGTTTTGCCCTGAGTAACCAGATATGACATGAAATATGAAAGACATATTTGAGGTTCAGACGGCCGCTCCCAAGGTAAATTAAAATGAAATAGGTTTAAAAAACACTCCTGTAGGGGGCTGCATTCCACCTGCAAAACCCAATCTGTGCCAATGGCAACATAATCAGACACCAGGAACAAAATTGTGAGCTAGTAACTGAGCTGGAGGCTGGAGTCCAGAGGCATTGGGCCAAACACGTGGGTCGGCTAATGAGACACTGCTGATCTGAGGGCCCTGGACGGGCATGGCGGGAGCTTCTGTGAACAGCTGATAGACTACAGTGTGTGTGTGTGTGTGTGGGGGGGGGCAGGATGTCAACAGATCAAAGGCCTTGGTGGCCACAGTAGTACTGATGAATGGGTGGACTCTGCTTGAGATCAACAGTCCTGGAATCTCAACAAACTCAGTGAATGCACGTCATTCTCTGGCCTCAGCCCAAAGTGGGAAGCCCAGTAAGTGGCAACAGCCTTCGATCAGACCAACAACCAGTGAGCAGCACCCTTGCGACATCGTAAGAGGCAAAACTTTCAAATAACGGAGTGACCTGATATACACAGTGGCAGGACCACCCACCTGTCTACTCCCAGCCATATCTTCCCTTTCCCAGGTGAAGTCCAGGGTCAGGTGAGAACCTGATGAGACTGGCCTTTTACAAAACTATATGAATAAACGATCAATGACCAGATACAGAGGTGTGGTGACAATCGCTTGAGGACCAATCTAAAAGGCAGCAATCAGTGCTCAGACTGCATTTTGAGAACTAATCTTTTGGTACTCTATTTCAAAAAGATCATGTTTTTTGCAACCCCAGGAAGCACTGTGAATTATGAAGCAAGCAAGAGGCCAGCTGCTAAGTGATCTCTAACATTCACTCAGCCCAGCCCTCTAGCCAAGAGGTCTCTTGTCCCAGGGGTGCTGAGCTGCTAGTCCCTTGCCATCCACTGTAGATGTCCCTCTCTTACCCTAAAATGAGTACAAATGTAACTAGCGCCTCTGTGACATGAGCAGTGTGAGATCTGAATGAAGGCTGATCCACAGGTATCAGAGTCATTGGGGGGAGAGGGGAACGCTTGTTATAACTCAAATTGCTGGGTCGTTGCACACAGGGTCTATGTCTATTTGTATCCTACACTACACTCTCAATTACATACAAATAAAATTATTCCAGAGCTGAGAAGACTGTAGATAGCATCTGACTCAACTACCTTTTCTGAGAGGGAACTGAGGTCCAGAAAGGTTAATCGTCAAGTGTCACAAATGCCATAACCCAGGCTGCCTGATTCTAGTTCATAGATCCTTTCATGCTATCAGCCCACCTCATGGCTGGTTCCTTTTCATATTTTCAGAGAGTTCTTTCCCTGCAAAGTTCAAATTAATTTATACTGGCTGCATAAAACATTATGAGAGGCTTTTAAAAAGGAATAGGACTCTTCTGTGTTAAGCTCCAAATTAAAGATCAAACTCTCAAGTTTATAATGCTGATCTTTAGAGGATTAATTCTTAAAGGTAATTCTTCATTCTTGATATGAATTACACTATTCTTGGGTATTTTGTAGAGACCAAAACATTCAAATTTGTTGGGTCTTCTGGAATAAAGCATATATGTGTATAGATATTTGTCAGTAGCCTGTTTGTTCAATTTTGCTGTAAAAGACAGCTAACACCTTTTTGAATGAAACTGTGAGACAGCACATTTCTTTCTGCTAGTGTTGAATTTCCAGTATAGTTTTGTGACATCTCTCATTCATTCTGAGTGTGTGATTGTGGGGTGTGTGTGTGTGTGTGTGTGTGTGTGTGTGTGATGGAAAAAGAATGGAGGAAAAGGTTATAGAAGAGTCAGAGGGATACAACAATGCTCTTTTGTGACTTCCTTTTCCTTTTAGAGTTGACTATTCTCGATAGGTATCATTTTAAAACTATTTCATTTTTTCCCCAAGACAGGGCTAGTTCTTTGGTTGTGTTTGCCAGCAAAATTTGAGCTAGACTCAGTTGATGGTGGAGGATGGATCACAAACTCAAATTGCAAGGACAAAAGTCTAATGACCATCATCTACCAGAAAATCCAGTTATACACAGGGATGGTTCCTCATGTGCCCTATTCCAGATAGTTATTGAGATGGATTTTCATGTAATTGTTCTGTGGAAGACTTTTCAAGGAAAAAGTCTGAAATCAAGAATTTTTGTTTTGTTTTTTGCTGTTCCTACTACCAAATACTCCAAAGACTCTCTGTCCCCATTTTCAGAGAGGCATGAAATGGGACACAAACATCTTCACTCTAGGTGGATAGCTGGTACAGAAGTGATAATGGCAGGAAGCAGGAATTCAGAAAACATGCTTCTCTTGTGGAACAGTAGCAGGTGTTTCCTGCAGTATCTTAAGGACTTCCGTAGAATTGCAAATTATTTTCAGTCCATCTAAACTACTGGCATCCTTAGATACCTGGAAGCTGCAAATAATATTCCTTTGAGGTTACACAGTTACAGGGATTCAGATGTTAATTCCAGAAGCTACCTCTCTTATGATAAACTATTTAAAAATGAAGCGGCATGGGAATTCATATGGTCTATTGCATTATGGATTTTTAAATTTGGGCTTCTAAGAGACAGAGGGCTAGGAGTAGCCTACTTATTCACATCGGAACCTCAGGTATTCTTGGTGTGCAATTCAGTGTGAATCACCTTGACCACCAAAGGCAAAGATCTATAGTCAGTTAGATTTCACATCTCTGAAACTGTCTCTGGGAATGCAGCATTGTAATAATGGAAATGTTCAGTGTTCTCACTGAAATATCATCTGGTTATAGACATCTTTGCTTATGGAAATAAATACTCAGATGATCTGGGATAAGTATTGTCCATTTTCTTTTTCAAAGTTTGCAAAAATAATTGGTTCTGAGTTACTTCTCTTTTAATAACCAACAAAATGAATATATTATATGCACAATAGCCCTTGACCCAGAAAGCTTATCATTTAGTAGGAGAAGCAGCCATGTAACTATTAAAGTATAGGTGATAAATAAATGTCCCAATATAAATACAATCAAGATAACCTGGAAGAACAGAGGGATGAATAAGTAAATTTAATTTACCCAGGGCCCTGGAGGAAGTAGAAGACCGTATTTGAGCTGAACTTTCAAGGACAAAACCAGCTTTGGTAGGTAAAGGGAGCTTTGGGAGAGCCACCAAGAGTTAGGGATCTACATGGATTTGTCTGGGAAAATGGTGAAGGTAACCAGAGTGAAGAATTAAGCAGGGTGAAGAAGTGAAACTAAGCATGTTGGAAAAAGTCCAGGGTGAACGGTACTTCGAAAATGTATGTTAAATCATTTAAATTTATTTGTCAGACTCTTGCAATCCATTGAAGATTTTGAGTAGAGGCATAACAACACTATTACTATGGTGTAGAAAACTTAGGCTGGTGCTAACCATCTGCCTGATTTCATCTCCTCCTACTGGCTCTCCTTCAAGTCCCAACATGTTCCTATCACCAGTCCTTTGACTTGCTGTTCTTTCTTCTTGGAAACCTCTTTTTCTAGATATTTATATATCTTCTTCCTTATTCCTTCCTGTCTTTCATTTATCTGTGCAAATATCACTTTGTCTCAATGACCCTAAAAGTATAACCCCCGCCCCCTTTGAGTTCTCATCTCCCTCTTTGCTGTATTTTTTCTGTACTACATGTGACATTTAATATACACATATGCTATATGTACTGTATATACACAATACAAATTGTATATCCTTATGATTTACTCTCCACTAAGGCAAGACTTTTGTTTCCTCCTTTGTTCACTGCCTATGATAGGTCTTGGAGCATCCTTGAGGCTAACAGATATTTATTAAGTGAATAAGAAAGAGACAGAAAAAGGAGCATGTCTTAGTCAGCTCAGGCTGCCATAACAAAATACTAAAGACTTAGCAGCTTAAAAATCATGAATGTATTTTCTCACAGTTGCAGAGGCTGGATGACTGAGACACGGTGCCAGCATGATCAGGTTCTGATACGAGCTCTCTTCCTGGCTGCAGATGTCTGCCTTCTTTCAGTGTCCTCACATGACTGGGAAGGAGAGAGTACATTGTCTCATGTCTCCTTTTATAAGGACACTAATTCCATTATGAGGGCCCTACCCTCATGACCTCATATAAAATTAGTTACTTCCCAAAGGTCCCATCTCCAAGTACCATCACAGAGGTGGTAGGGCCTCAACATCTAAATTTTGAGGGGACATCAACATTCAGTCTGTAACAGAACAATCAGAGATGAAAGAGGCAAAACAGGAATGAGATGGTATCTGACTTCAAAGAATGAGATGCTTCTGGGTTAGCCATTAGCCAGCCGTCAACCTCCAACCTCCTGCCCAACTGGTATTCCTAGTGGAAAAGTGGGATTCAGAAGAAGACCACATGTCAGAAATGCAAAGTCTTTCTAGAGGAAGTAAAGATGGGGATGTAATGACAGCAGATAGGGTCAACGGGAAACAAGTAGAGGTGACATATAGTCACAATCCCCACAGTCCTTCAAACATTGCTCTTTTTGGAAGGATGAGGGGCATGAGGCTGAGGAAGAAGAGAAAACTCCTGCAAGAATGCACTGCTAGAAGGTGTGGAGAAAACTTCCTACCTCACTAGGTGATAGTCAGAAAGCCTGGCCATTAGCATGATTCCTGGTGTGGGTGCTGGTAATGTAGTCAAGGGATCTGGGGTGTCCCGTAGGGCCAGGTGAGAACACTTAGCACAAAGGTCAGAAACAAGAGAACGGAGTAGAAAGGACTCTTATTTTTATTATTTTTCCCTAGGAACTGACTACATTGAAAAGAAATCTAGCCTCATCTGTGCTTCCTACTAGATGAGAAGGCAATAAAATTCAACACATATATAAAAAGGTAAATGGGTGAAAAGAAGAGGCCATCTTGGTAAACAAGAGGAATTCATCTCTGTGAAAGAGACATAGTAGATGAGGCAAAGACACAGACTGAGTCAGAGATGAGTTCTAAGGACACTTGGGTAATATATCGACTCAACTACTTTATCATGTTAAAGAGGAAAACATTTGAGGTTTGGAAGAAAAGGCAGCAATGGCTGCCAAACTAAAAATTGGTGGGATATGGCCGCAGACAAAAAGAGGGAAGAAATGATTAGTCATGTAGATGATAAACTTTAAAAACTCACCAAGAACTCACAGGAAAAGGATACAGAGAAAATGTGAGAGACATAAGAAAACACAGAGATCCAATCTATAGATAGAAGAATTTCCAGAAATATAAAAGTATTTTTAAAAGAATGGAAGCACTAGTTGAAATCACTAAAGAATTACATGGGCAATGAGTAGTAGGGAGGCTAATAGGAGATCATGACAGAGCTCCCACCACCCTACCCCTATCTCAGCACCCCAACTACCAGTCTTGCCCTTGACTTCCACTTTCTTTTCCTTCCTTTTTTCTTTTTTTCTATTTATTTATTTATTTATTTATTTATTTATTTATTTATTTATTTATGAGACAGAGAAAGACAGAGGGGAGGGAGGAGGAGAATGCAAGCAAGCAAGGGGCAGAGAGAAGAAAGAATCTTAAGCAAGCTCCATACCCAGCATGGAGCCCGACGCAGGCCTGGATCCCATAACCTTGTGATCAGGAACTGAGCTGAAATCCAGAGTTGGATGCTAAATGGACTAAGCCACACAGGTACCCCATTACCTCCTCTTTCTTTTGAGACTTTCCTCTATTCACTCATCCAGTAGTCCCCGTCTTCTTATCCCTTCCCCTCCAGGAATTGTGTTTTATCTCAATAAGATGTTTAAATGTACATAGCACGACTGATAGAAAACACAGCAGGTAGGGGCACTTGGGTGGCTCAGTTGGCTAAGCATCCAACTTCAGCTGGGGTCATGATCTCGTGGTTCATGGGTTCAAGTCCCACGTTGGGCTCTGTGCTGGCAGCTCAGAGCCTGGAGCCTGTTTCAAAGTCGGTGTCTCCCTCTGTCTCTCTGCCCTCTCCCTGCTCGCGCTCTGCCTGTTTCTTTCTGAAAATTAAATAAACATTAAAAAAGAAGAAAGAAAACAGCAGGTGTGTAATATTATCCTATATTATTACTTACATGTTAAATCAAGAATCAGGAACTCTAGATGTGCTTATTTTATTTAAAAAAAATAAACAGCTGATGCTACCTTTCATTCATCATTCTGAAAAGTGATCTTGACTTTAAACAAAACTAGAAACAGCTCTTGTCTAGTGAAGATAATTTGGATGTTACTAAAAGCATTTCCTTCAGCTTGCAGAAGGATGAGTTGGGAGCTGTGATACCTTTGTGCAAACTATTTCTGGATTTGGTCACTTTTATGTTTATCTCCCCTGAGCCTCATGTTTTGGCCACCTGTCCAACTTAAGTGACTTTTAGACGTTGAAAAATTATATTGTGATCCTTGGGTTACAAACCACAGGAAAAACAGGCACAACTGGTAATTCTTGAATTAACAAAGAAGATATTATTTCAGGGCCATGCTGGACTTTGAGCACAGATGTCAACTTGACCTCTGACAGTCAGCCTTGACCCCTGCCCAGCTTTAGGAAGAAGATCTGCAGAACCCAGCTGCTGCCTTTCACTCTGATGATGTCAACATGGTTTGGGGCCACTTGAGCCATCACTTCCCTTGCATTCCTTGTTGCTCAAAGGACTTGTTTCAAGGGTCTACATATATTCTGTATCTATGGATCCTGTTATGCATGGTATTAATTCTCTGCTAAAACACTGTCACTATGGACAAGCAGAAAACATCCAAATAAATGTGCACCTAAAAGGAAGCAGAGAATCATCATTCCCTCAGCAATATCCCTAAACACTGCTCAGCCCAGCCCAGGCTAGCCCAGCACAGCTGTCTTCTAACTGAAAGGCAACATTTTGCTATACCTTAAGGATGACAGTCTTCTCTAACATATAAAGGGGTCCTCATGCTCACCCAAACACTCCCTTATTTGTTAAGAGAGATTCTTGTTGAAGGAGAGCAATTATTTTTTGTTCTGGTATTCAGTGAAACAGATATGTATGGAATTTGAGTAGACTATTCTTTGATGTTGTTATTCTAATATTGTCCCTTTTTATCCTGCGCAAAAAAGTAGAGAGGATTAGTATGGTGGGCTTTTCTTAAAACCTTGTACCCATGTGTCAAAGAGGGAGTCAAATGGAAGTGTTTACTGGCATATAATTAAGTCTAGACAAAGTCTAATTTTTGTAAGTGCATATATCGGGTCACGGAATATAAGAACTGCATGGGACCACAGGAATCATACTGATTCACTTTCCTCTATTACAGCTTTCTGGGTTTACTAAAAATAAAAAAAAAAAAAAACCACAAAAATAAATGTTTGCTTTTGTCTTTGGATTTCCATTCAGAATTATCATTGATAATACACACTGTATTTCTATAAATAATCCCTTCAGATCTCTGTAATAGTCAAGTGTCAGTATTATCCTTAAAACTCTTCCAACAATGCAAAGTCACTAGGATTTATTCTTAAGAAAACATAATTAAGAAAAACTCTTTTAGCTAAACAAAAAAACAAAACAACTTTAGAATCTATCCCCAAAAAGAAGATAAAGATGAAGACAAAGACGAAAAATAAATAAAATAAAATAAAATAAAGTAAAATAAAGTAAAAGAAAAGAAAAGAGAAGAGAAGAGAAGAGAAGAGAAGAAAAGAAAAGAAAAGAAAAGAAAAGAAAAGAAAAGAAACAAAACTTCTTCCAGATTTCACCCAGGGTCCTATACCTTTTGACGCTTGGCTTTCCAGAAAATATAGGTGAAACTGAATAGTTGTTTTGAATGAATCCTTTTAAACGTTAAATTTTCTAATTTTCTAAGTTTGTTCTGTTGAACAAAAATGCACCTGGAAACATTAAGTGATGTTTTGTTGGAAAAAAATGCTCCATGATCCAATAAATTTTGGAAATAATTTTATGCTCTATTCCCTTTTGAAGAGAGGGTATATTAAATGCTCCAAGAGGTCCTACAGAAATGTGTTTTCGTTTGTAACTCAAAGTTACCCAGGCTTATTTACCACAGATCCCCCTTCTTCTATAATGAAAGTCTGGCTTACATTAATAAGTAAAAACCGATTGAAAGGATAAATTTAATAGGTTTCTTTAAAACAGTCATTATTTCAAGGTGTATGAAAACTGCCACTCGGATCACAATAAAACAACCACACAGGAACAACTCCCTGAAACTCGGAACGCTCCTTATCCACCTGTTTATGTCTAACCCGGTGGTGGAGTGATGGTTTCACAATAGTAAACTTTTTGTGCTGCAGTGTTGATAAAGTTTAAAGACAGGACTTTTTTTGTTTTTTTCCTCCTAATAGCATCTCTAGTGGTATTTTTATTTTCCCTGTGCTTCCCTGGTTCCCAGAACATGACCTTTGTCTATTTCTGTCTTTTGATGATTATGGGCATGAAGAGACTTAGATATGGAGGGGGAAAGATAATTGCCCTGGGCCACAGGAATAAGTAGTGACTAAGTGTCTAGAGAAGATTGTACATCTTGAAATCTACTTTCCCCTGGTACCATCATTACTGCTGCCACGACCACCCCCATGAGGTAAGGCAGCTCACTTATTTCTGAAAGTAGTTAATAACACAATGAGGCTCAAAGAAAAAACTATCAGAAGAATAACAAAAAAGCCCTACCCTTTCCACCTTATTCTATTCTTAGCTAAACAGATTTTCCACTACCAATTTGCATTCATTATATTTGATTTATATACCTATGCCTAATCATCCCAATTGTAGCCTACTTAAAAACTGTGCCTACAGCAAAACAGAATTTGTGCCCATAGCATAACTGAAACCAGGGCTGACTGGGGTTCTGATAATGTCAACATACTTAAAATTGCATTGACTGTATTATAAGCAAGTTCAAAATGCCACATAGGTGAAGTACCAGAAGAGAAGTAACTTGAGAATGCTAGATAGCTTTGCTTGTTTTCTTGCATTAAAATTTTTTTGATGGTAGGAGTGTGTTGGCACAAGACGTCTGAACTTTGCAGAGATTGGCACTGACGGAGACTTGATATCAAGGGATGCTTTTTGCTTCCCTGTAACGGAAAATTAAATATTTCCAACCTTTGTTGCTTAATCAATATTGATCTGGAGCATAGATTTTCTATTAGCATGAGCAAGTTGGCAAACACCCCTATGAAGTGCTGCTCAGCCAAAAGTTGGAGACCTTGCATGCTGAACATTCTGAAGGCGAGGGAGCAGGGTAAGACAGACTGCCTGAGACAGGTTGAAGGCAGCAGGGGTAGAGGATTCTTTTCCTC
Source organism: Panthera uncia (assembly GCF_023721935.1). NCBI lineage: Eukaryota > Metazoa > Chordata > Mammalia > Carnivora > Felidae > Panthera > Panthera uncia. The sequence continues at coordinate 9,029,245 of NC_064809.1, read as the reverse complement.
TGCAAAGGAACACACATTTCAACATATACGGGTGTCATATAAGATGAATCACTGGGTTCTACTCCTGAAGCCAAGGCTACGCTGCAGGTTAACTAACTTAAAAATAAATTAACAAAATATAAAATAACATATGAAACAAAATAAAATAACTGAGTCACTTACATTCTCTACACTGAATTAAAAAGGCCCTCCTAGACTATTTCTAATGAAGTAAATCCCACTTAATTTGACAGGTTATTTTTAAATACCTCTTCCCTTCTCAGAAAATAATCTTATACAGTTGTAAACAGTATGACATTAATTAGCTACCCCTTATATAGAAATCCTGCTTGTTTAATTTACAGATCTCCCAAATAGTGAGCCATGTCTTAAATCACTTACTCTCCAGGGTTTCTACCTGAGCATACAATTGAATCATATGTATATTTTAACATCATTTAGGGAAGGAAGAATAAGAAAAGGTCTGAAAAGTAAAATCCTAAATTATACAATTCCTTGAGGATGAAGAAATCAACAAGCAGTTTCCAAGTCAGTGAAATGAGAGTGATCTTAAGAATGGCCAAATAAAGTCCTGGATTTCTTTCCAAGGTCTTTTAGCTTGTGTCGTTCAAAGTGTCAAGGGGGAACTGAAAAGCAATTGATTAGAAAGAAAGAACTAGAGCTCAGTCCCCCACATGACTGGGTCAGTAAGTATGTAGGATCAACCAACTGAAGTAAAGGCTCATGACTTTTGTACTTAGTCAACTGTGAATTCCCAGTGCCTGAAACTTGGAGTGAGGAGGAAAGGACACACGGGGGAAATGCCATGGTCCACCTGAAATGCCATGTCTCTTCTTGATTTCCCCTGAACCCTTCTGGGCAGAGAAGGCCCTCCTTTCAAAAGAGCATTACTATATAATGGAGGCTATTCAGTTCTCCACAGCAGGGCAAAGAACACAATATTAGTGCCATATCATTTTCCCCCATTGTCTATGAAATATTTGAAGTGAAAATGGCTTCTTTCAACACCAGAGACCATGTGGGAAATGACCTGTGTGCAGGATAAGTTGACAGGCACGGTGGGGAATTTCATTACACCTTAGAATTTGACTGGCATAAGCAGCTCACTCTGGGCTCTCCCTAACCTCTGGCAAGTGCTCAGAATTGAATCTGTAAATGTTAATCAATATTTCAGGCCTATTAAATAAAGAAAGGCATTGTGAAAATCAAAGTACTAATGGCCAGTCTGGCTCTGTGGAGGTCTGTTCAGCTGTCAAAAGCATGAGATCTAGTAAGAGAGAATATATTTTAATAAAATTCTTTCAAATTTATATAAAATTCAATGTCTTTGCCCTACCACAGTACATAGAATATCAGTGCCTCAGAATACCCAAACATGTTAAACAAATAGGCTTATTTCTTTCTGAAAACACTGGGAATTAATGTCCTGTAAGCATACTGAGGGAAAAAATAATAACCTTTTGAGATAATCTCTCAATCATTTAAAATTTTAGCAAAGAAGCTACTTCAGACCGTTCATATACCACTCTTCTCAAACAACAAAGTCTAGGCACATGCAAGAGGTAAATGTAAAACACAAAAGTATAAACGTATTAACATAAAAAATCTCTCTGGAGCTGGGGATGTTTTCCTAAGGAAGGCACGAAACAGAATCCATGAAGGGAAAAAAAAATCTGAATAAATAGAAATCAGAAATTTCTTTACAAAGAAAGAAGCCATCATAGTGTTAAAGTTAGACAGTTTTGCAAGAGAAAATATTTTAAAAGGAGACAGCAACTGAAGGAATTATACCCAAAGATATGTAAACAGTTCTAATTAATCAAATGAAATACTACTATTGCTAAAGAAAAAAATAGGCAAAGAAATAAACAATATAGAAAAATGAGTTAAAATATATATGAGAAAAACTTTTGATCGTATGCAATAAAAATGCATTATAACAATAAATATACTTTATGTTTATTAAACATTCAAGTGATTGATAACATCCATTGTTGGCAAGGACATGAAAAATGGACAGTCGCATAAATATTGGTGTCAAGGTAACTGACATAGCACTGGAGAAACATCAGAAATTAAAATGTCCATACCTTTCCTATTAATATTTTCATTCTATGGATCTATTTTACAGACAAATGCACACATATAAGCAAAATTCATGCATGAAAAATATTTATTGGCTAAAACTATGCGCTGGGTATGCTTCTAAAACAGACAGACATAGAAGAAAATACAGAAGAGATACAGCAGAAAACACAACAAATACAAATCTCTGCCCTAAGAGGAAAAGGCAATAAATAAGACTAGTGAAAGTAAGACACAGATATTCCATATACTATATAGTAGAGTAAGTGCTAAGGAGAATAATGATGTAGGCACGGAGGTTTGAGATGGCTGGGGACATGTATTGCAACTTTAGATAGGATGGCCCAGTAAGGCCTTCCTGTGATGCCACTTGAGACAAACTCACATTAAAAAAAAAGAGAGTAAGTGGGGCGCCTGGGTGGCTCACTAGGTTAAGTGTCCAACTTTAGGTCATGATCTCACGGTTTGTGAGTTCGAGCCCCGCGTCGGCTCTGTGCTGACAGCTCAGAGACTGGAGTCTGCTTCGGGTTCTGTGTCTTCCTCTCTCTTCCCTCCCTCCCTTGTTCACACACTGTCTCTCAAAAATAAATAGACATTAAAAAAATTAAAAAAAAAAAGAACGAGCTGTGTAGATATGGAGTGACTAAGCATTCCAGATATAGACTGCGATATGGATAAAGATGCTGAGACTGGAACATGCTCACAGTGTTCAGTGAACCTCAAGAACTCAGCTGAGTGAAGAGAAACAAAGGCGATGAGTCAGAGAGGCAACGGAAGTCCAGATGATGCGAGGGTTGTCTGTCATCGTCTGGATTTGGCTTCACTCTGAGTGATGTAGCAAGTCCACGTTTGGTAAGGCTTTTTACAGGGTCAGCCTGACTACTGCATTAAGGAAGCCTGAGAGGCAAGAGCAGACTCAGGGAGACCAGTCAGGAACTGAGGGGGGCATTTCTGCATATTGGGTGCAACACTGTAATAGAGAAAGAAAAAAAATACCTCAAACTCATAGACACTGTCTTACAGATTTAGCTAAATTACAATACTGCAGAATATGACGTGGTCATTAAAAAGAATGAGATATACTAGTCTAATTCACATACGATAGCCTCAAGACACGTTTTTAAAAATGTTTAAAACATTTTTAAGACGTGTTTAAAAATATTTTTGACGGAGAGCATGTGCGCGTGCGCACAAGTGAGGGAAGGGCAGAGAGACAGAGAGAGAGAGACAGCGAGAGAGAGAGAGAGAGAAGCAGAGAATCCCAAGAAGGTTTCGTACTGTCAGCACAGAGACCGACGTGGGGCTTGAATTCATGAACTTTGAGATCATGACCTGAGCTGAAAACAAGAGTCAGACACTTAACCAACTGAGCCACCTAGGCGCCCCTACTCAAGACACATTATTGAGTGAAAAAATGTATTCACATTGATCCCATTATCTAAAAAAGAAAGGAAAAGACACATGTGTTTACATGTTAGTAATGAAGAACTTTCCGGTTACATATATGACCAAGAAGGGGAAGTGCAAAGCGGGCAGACGGTTACTTTCATTGTTCTTGGATCTTATAATCTACTCATTATTACTGTGTGATTGTAAACATCATACCTTTTGATCTGAGTAGACATTTTTCCAAATAAAATATACAGATGACCAAGACGTACATGGAAAGATGTTCAATATCACTAGCCATTAGGGAAGTCATCATCATTTCACCCCTGTTAGAATGGCTGTTATCAAACAGACAAGAGTTAACAAGTGTTGGCGAAGATGTGAAGAAAAGGGAACCCGTGTTCACTGCTGGGAGGAATGTAAATTGGTGTGGCTACCACAGAAAATAGTACAGAGGTTTCTCAAAAAGTTAAAAACAGAAGTACCATATAATCCAGCAATTCTACTTATGATTATTTATCTGAAGAAAATGAAAACACCACCTCAAAAAGATATATGCACCCCTCGTGTTCACTGCAGCATTATTTACAATAGCCAAGATACAGAAATAACATAACTGTCCATGGATGAATGAACGGATAAAACAACTGTGAAATTAGATATAGGTATAGACAAACACATACATACAATTGTATATTATTCGGTCATTAAGAAAATAAAATCTTGCCACTTGTGACAATTTGTATGAAACTCGAGGGCATTATGCTACATGAAGTAAGTGAGACAAAGACAAATGCCTTGTGATCTCACTTGTAAGTTGAATCTTAAAGCAACACAAAACAAATTCATATTCAGATCAGTGGGTTGCCAGAGGCAGGGGCTGGGGAATGGGCAAAATGAGTGAAGAAGGTCAAAAGGTCAAGCTATCAGTTATAAAAGAAATAAGTCATCAGAGGGTGCCTGGGTGGCTCCGTTGGTTAAGCAACAGACTCTTGATTTCAGCTCAGGTCATGATCACAGAGTTCGTGAGATTGAGCCCCTGCATTGGGTTCTGCACTGATCGCATACAGCCTGCCTGGGATTCTCCCTCTCCCTCTGTATCTGCCCTTCCTCTGCTAGCATGCATACATATGTGTGCACACTCTCTCTAAACAGACAAACCTTAAAAAAATAAGTCCTCAGGATGTAATATATAGCACAGTGACTATTGGTCACACTGTATTGCATATTTGAAAGTTTTTAAGACAGTAGATCTCAAAAGTTCTCATCATAAGAAGAAGAGAACCTTGCAACTATATATGGCAATGGATGTTAACCAGATTTACTGTGGTATTCCTTTTGTAATATATATAAACGTTAAACATCAATTATACCTCAATAAATGAATAAAGACAACTTTTTTAAAGGGGAATAAAGGAGATTGTGCATACATCTTTCTGAGTGGGAATGCCGAAAACATCTTATTTGCATTGCACCTTTGAAATTAAAATATATTTGTTCTGTGACACAGGAAATAATCTTAAAAATGTCCTCTTTTATTATTTAGTTATTATAAAGGAATTCTAAAGAAGAAAAGTAATCTCTAAAAGCACCAAGACTCAAAAATATAATGAGTTCTGTATACCATTCTTTGTATACATTCTGAATTGCCAATGGATAACCCGAACAGAAAGAGAATATCCCACGTAACACAACTCTTTAAACAGATGGGTAACTACAATCTAGGTCAACTTTCTAGGTGGCTTCTTAAAAAGTGAAGTAATTTTAGTACTTCAACTGGGCTATGAAAACCAAAAAATGTGAAGGAATGTGCAGGTTGTGAATTAAGTCAACTTTTCTTGAGTGAGATCTTCCAAAGTACAGGGACATGCACTTGGACACAGAAAAATCCAAAGTGACAAACTCAATTCAGCATTTGACATTACCTTTTAGACATTTCAAATAAAAGTTTGAAAATGCATAGTATTTTAGAGCTGGTTAAGCATTCAGGAGAAAAAGTACAGGTAAGATTTCTATCATACACTTTGGAAAAATAAATACAAGCTGGACTCAAAATTCAAAAGATAAAAAATAAAGCATTAAAATTACTAGAATAAGATACATGTGAATATTTATTTAATTTTGATGTGGGAAAAGTGTTTCTTAGCTTGGCACCAAAGTCAGAGACTGAAAAGGACAGGATAGTTCTATTGAAATGACATTTTAGGATGGGTACAATATAAATAATAAAATGCAAAATGTTAAAAAAATGTAACATGAGGGGCGCCTGGGTGGCTTGGTCGGTTAAGCGTCCGACTTCGGCTCAGGTCATGATCTCACGGTCCGTGAGTTCGAGCCCCGCGTTGGGCTCTGTGCTGACAGCTCAGAGCCTGGAGCCTGTTTCAGATTCTGTGTCTCTCTCTCTCTCTGCCCCTCCCCTGTTCATGCTCTCTCTCTGTCTCAAAAATAAATAAATGTTAAAAAAAAAATTAAAAAAAATGTAACATGAATAAAATAAACACATCAACACCTAGTTTTAACATACAACGTGTTCTCACAAAACAATAAGACAAAATGAGTACTGTAGTAGAAAAAATACACTTAAGACATCGGCAATTTACATACAAAGTAATGTAAATGGGTAATTTAATTAGGATATTAAAATGATTCAACTGAATCAGTAAAAAATGCAAGTTCAAAGAAGCTATCCTTTTACATCAGAGAAATTAATGAGTGTGTATGTGTGTGTACGTGCGTGACAAAGGGAGAGAGACGAGACGGAGACACCTAGAAAGGATGTAACATCTGACAGATCCGCTCTCCTTAACACTGTCCTCTGAAGAGGTTATTCCCATCAACTTCCCAGCATATGCTTACTTTCTCCCAATAGATAAATGAACAAATCCATCAATCAGCCTGCCCTTGTTGTTAATTTTCTTACTGGCTACTACCCTATCCTATTTCCTCTATCAGTTGATAAGCTTCTTGAAAAGTCTTCATCTGACTAGACATTTTCCTTCCCTTGAATTGGCACCACATACTCTCCTGATTTTCTTCTCTTAACTCTGGTAATGTTCTCCCTCTCCTTTGTGGGCTCATTACCCGTGCTTGGCTGCTCAGTGTTGGGAGTTCCTCTAGACTCCGTCCTGAGTCCTTTGTCTGTTCTTCCTCTACATTTTCTCCTTAGGCCAACTCGGTTTCTGGACAACCAGACTGCAGATGAATCTTAAATACACACATTCAGTCTCTGCATATCCAGAACTGTGGACTGGAAGACCAAAACTGTGTGCTTTATATCTTCGTTTGGACATCCCAAACAAGTTTCAAGTTCGTTTGACCAAACATAAACTAAGTGATCTTTCATCTTCTAATTTTATCTATGGCAGTGGGTGCCACCTCCAGCCACTCAGTTACGAGAACCAGAAATTTAGAAATCCTAGGGACGCCTGGGTGGCTCAGTCGGTTAAGCGTCTGACTTCAGCTCAGGTCACGATCTCACGATCCGGGAGTTCGAGCCCTGCGTCGGACTCTGCCGATGACTCAGAGCCTGGAGCCTGCTTCCGATTCTGTGTCTCCCTCTCTCTCTGCCCCTCCCCCGTTCATGCTCTGTCTCTGTCTCAAAAATAAATAAACATTAAAAAAAAAATTAAAAAAAAAAAAGAAATCCTCATTGGTCTCTCTCTTTCTTGACCACCTGCATCCAATCCATCACAAAATCCTGTGATGGAAAAATGAACAGAAAATCCTCTCTAATATCTCTGTCTTTGTCACTATTACCACAGTCCAACTACGATCAGCCCTCACCTACAGTGTCACAACGGCCCCCTAATCGATTTCCAGTGCTTTCACACACGTGCCATGCCAGTACTGAACGTATTAAAACATGTGTCACGTTAGGTCACTCCCCAGTTCCCACCTCCCACTTTCAGTGCCATCCATTATTTTTAGAATAAATAACAGATTTCCTAACATGTCCTCCAAAGCTTTAAGTGGTCGGGTTCCTACTAAGCCTTGTGCAAGACCATATTTCCTCCAGGTCAGTTGTTTCCTCGGTATGATTTTCAGACCAGCAGCATCAGTGTCGCCTGGAACTTTTTAGAAATTCTCAGCCCCCACACAGCCTACTGTATCAGAAACTTTGCAAGGGGGTGGGGGAGGATGAGCAGCATGTGTTAAACAAACCCTCCAGGAAATTCTTATGCATGAGTGTTTTCAACCACTATGTCAGATCCTTGTGTTCCACAAACAGTGGCCTTTTCTTTTCTTGTAATTGATTACAGTCCCTCCTACCCCAGGGCTTTTGCACATGCTATTCCCTCTGCCTGCCAGTGTTTTCTCTGCCCTTTTAGAATAACTATTTCCCATTCTGCTTTCTGAACACAGCACATTTACGCTTGCTCACCAGGCAAACTACACTTTTGTACTTTTCTCATTGCTTTTGTCTCTTTTTCATAACACTCACCACAACTGTAATTTTAGATATATTTTTAGGTGATCATGTGACTATCTTCTGTTTCCTTCCAATAGAATAGAATCTAGTGATGGTTGGGCAGTTTCTGTTACTGCTTACCATTGTACTTGAAACATTTGATACATGGTTTGGCACAAACTATCAATAAATATTTTAAATGAATGAATAACTGATTTATGGATTGGCATGTCTATGGACCTAAACATTCTTCTCCAGGTGACTGAATTAATATATTCTTTACATGTTTCTTTATTTATATAATCTTTTACTTAAAGGGTCTTTATTTTTGACAGAGAGAAAGAGAGCATGTACACAAGAGGGACAAAGAAAGAGGGAGAAAGAGAATCCCAAGCAGACTCTGCACTGTCAGCACAGAGCCTGATGTGGGGCTTGAACTCACAAACTATGAGATCATGACCTGAACTGAAATAAAGAGTTGGTCACTTAACTGTCTGGGCCACCCAGACATCCTGCATTCATACTATCTTAAGTGAGTATAAACAGGGCTTATACAGAGGAATCAAATATATTCAAGGGGGAAGAAAGAATACATTGTAACTACATGCTAAATGTTCATGACTCATTGTGATGATTCATTTCATATGTCAACGTGACTGGACACAGATATGGGATGCCCAGCTATGTGGTTAAACATTTGTTCTGAGTTTGTGAGGGTGTTTCCAGAGAGATTAGCATTTGGATTGGTGAGCTAAGTAAAGCCGATGGCTTTCTCCGGTGTGAGTGGGCATCATACAATCTGCTGAAGACTTGAGTAGAAAGAACAAGAAGGCCAGAAAGGCTGAATTCACTCTGACTCCCAAAGCTGGAATATCCTTCTGCCCTTCATACTCTGTGTTCTCAGTATTTCAATCACACTACTGGCTTTCCCGGGCCTCACACTTACAACTTCTCATCCTCCATAATCATGAGGCAATCCTTATAATAAATTTCATATATAATATATAAATAATTTCATATATAATAAATATAATTTCATATATAATAAGTTTCATATATATGTACACACATATACACATACAGACACACGCACATATATTTATATAATGTTTCTTTGGAGAACCCTGATTAATATGATCATCCCATGCTACTGAATTTGACTTACATGAAATGATTATCAAGCATTTATTTTTCAGCTGAAGCTGTTGCCTTTATCATCTTCCCGATAAAATTAAACTTTACATGATTTAATACTTTATAAAACTTCATTGATGTATTTACATATACACATAGGAATATAATTAATAATATAGAATTAGGATTATAATTACATATATAAGATTATACATAAACGTACATGTGTATACACACACACATAGTTGAGAACACATATTCTTACAACAGCACCCAGAAAAAGGAACAAATTGTTACAGCATCCCAGAAGACCCCTTCATGGTATTTCTAGTCAATATCCATAGAGGATAATCACTTCCCTTTTTAACAGTTTATATTGGTTTTACCAATTTTTGTGTATGTTATATGAATGGAAACAAACAATTATAAGCCCTTTAAAGTCTAAATTGAACGGTATGTTTGTTAGATTCATTCATATTGTTGTATGGAATTCTAGGCCATTCATTCTCAATGCCAAATAATAGTCTGTTGAGTGGATAAACAGGATTTCTTTAGTCATACTACCATTGGGGGTTTTAGTAACTTTAGGTTAGGACCTAATAAAATCATTGCTTTCTTGAATATTCCACATGTACTTTGAGGAGCATCTGCACTTATTTCTGTTGCATATGTAGGCAGGGCTAGAACTAGAGTCCTAGAACATGCACAGGCTTGGCCTTGGTGGATAGGTGACCAAACAAATGTCCCAGTTTACACTACACACTCATGAGGGCCTTGAGTCCTCGCTGAACCCATGTATTTGCTAACATTTATATTTTCCAAGTTTTAAATCTGGCCACTTTTACAGTGAGTGGGAGCATAGTTTTAATTAGTATTTCTCTGATGAATACTAAAGTTGATATCTTTTCAACATTTAATAGGGTTTTATTTTTATTTATTTTTTATTAGAGATAGAATGTGAGCGAGCAGCAGAGGGGCAGAGAGAGAGGGAGAGAGGATCTCAAACAGGCTCCACACTCGGCACAGAGCCCAACACAGGGCTCAACCCTGGAATCATGACCTGAGCCAAAATCAAGAGTCGGATGCTCAACTGACAGAACCACCTTGGTGCCCCTTAATATGATTTTAAGTACTGAATCCAGCTTTCCAGGGTCCAATTTTACAAGTGAAAACAATGAATTTAATATAATACAAATTCCTTAATTAAAAGAAAATCACTGATTTCTTCAATGTTCATATAGAGAAAATATATATCTAATCTGAATACATATGTCCATATATGCATGTACACACACACACACACACACACACACACACACACTTACTACATTTTGAAAAAAGACCTTAAAATAGTCTATTTTTCAAACAAAGACCCTTTATGGTTCACCATTTCATTATTTCCAATAGTGTCAGTTCAGTAAAATTATTTGTAACATTAAAATTCTCAATAACTTTGGCAATGACACCATCAGAAAAGACAGCACCTATTCACTTGAAAAATTCCCAATGAAAAGGGCAATCATTGCTGTCTTCTCTGCTATAATTCTAGGGAGTCTGAGGCAAATATCCCTTCTATTTAGCCCTGTTTTAGACACCTCATCTTTTATGGCCTCTAGGCAAACTCCAAGATTTCTTTTTTATTAGGCCACTGAAATAAAACTAATATTGGGGGTTGGAATCATTTTCAAAAATATAATGGACACTAGTAAACCACGAGTCCCTGATACTGTGGAAAACTAGGGCAAAACTATTCAGCTGACACTCAGAACATTAAATGGGGGCTTATCCTCATCTGGACTGGTTCTTATACTCATCCATGTTTGGGGAATTACTATACAGATGGGATAATTTTTCTAACCATTCCCCGAGAAAAATCAAAGCTTTCACTATTCTCCTTATTAATATGAAAGCTGAAAATCCACTTGGGAAAATGCATGGTCTAAAATAATTCAGTATTCAATATCACCATTGCAGTTGGGGCCCTTACTCCTACCTGGAAAAATGCAGTAACTTTCTCCTAGTTCTTTCTGCTTCTGGTCACTCACAGGGCACGTTCACCCTACACATCTCTGCCAGATTAATCTGCAATCCCCCATTTACTGCCCCCCTCCTGGGGACTTTCAAGATTTTGTGAAAACAACTTCAATAAACTCCAGGATATTCAACTATTGCTACTTGACAGTGTCCTCAGTCTACTCTATAAATATGACATCAATGGACTTTTCACCAGTACAGTACCTTCAGGTTCCTACTGGAAGACACTATAAACCTGTATCTGATGGTCAAGTTGAATGTTCCCTTAAGGCAATATCCAATGCCATGTTTTCCAATAAGCCATGCTAGATTCCTCCAAATGATTACAGCTCACCATTTATATTTAAATGGTTTTGTATGTATATATATATATATATCTCATGAAATTTGTCGTATTTTACTTAACTGGATAGCCGTTTTCTAGAATGTTCAAGTTTCCTAAAAGCTCTTTATTCTGACCTTTATACTGGTTCAATACATTCTACTACTCTACGAAATCCTCATCAAGAGTCTAAGACATTTCAAGACATATCCTAGGCTTCTTACTCATTCTTACTATAAATGCCTTAGTTCACATTCTTGTTACTTATTAAAATATCAGTTTTAACATAATCAATATAATCTTTGGCACAAAGGACATGGACGCCATAAAAGAACAGTAATAAAATGAGCACCCATGGACCAACCACACAGCCTAAGAATTATGATGTTATCACTATCTATCTTTCTCCTGTGTGCTTCTCTTATCCATGTCCATTTTTCTCCAAGACAGAAGCATTATTTTGACTTTTGTAAAAAATCATCCTTTGAGGGGCACCTGGGTGCCTCCGTGGGTTAAGTGTCTGACTCCTGATTTCAGCTCAGGTCATGATCTTGTGGTAGTGAGATCAAGCCCGCATCAGGCTTTGTGCTGACAAAGTGGAGCCTGCTTGAGATTCATTCTCATTCTCTCTCTCTCTCTCTCTCTCTCTCTCTCTCTCTCAAAATAAATAAACTTAAAAAAATCATCCCTTTGTTATTTCCAATTTATTAACCATGAATCTATCTTTAAATAATATATTGGGGCGCCTGGGTGGCTCAGTCGGTTAAGCGTCCGACTTCAGCTCAGGTCACGATCTCACAGTCCGTGAGTTCGAGCCCCAAGTTGGGCTCTGGGCTGATGGCTCAGAGCCTGGAGCCTGCTTCTGATTCTGCGTCTCCCTCTCTCTCTCTGCCCCTCCCCTGTTCCTGCTCTGTCTCTGTCTCAAAAATAAATAAACGTTAAAAAAAATTTTTTTTAATAATATAATATTTTGTCTGGGCATTCTTGGAGCTTCATACAGATGGATTCAAAGTTTTATGTACCCTTTTGCAACTTGTATCTTACATTCCATCTCATGGACTACGTCTGGGTCACCATTTCATTGTTTTTGGTTGCACTTTGAAGTCATTTCTAGTTTTCCAAAATTATTATAGATGCTATTATAACATTCTTTCATAGATGTATCTCTTGACATACACACATAAGAGTATCTCTAGGATACACACGAGTACACACACACACACAAGAGAATTAGTGAGTTAATGGTTGTAACTGTCCACATTTAAAGGATAATGTCACATTGTTTTCACAAGTGCCTATACCAATTTGCAACTGGATGTGCTATGTATGAATGCATGGGTGTGAGCATTCTAAAATATAAAATAACTGTATGTATTAATTTTTGCCAATTTAATGGGTATAATGTTATGTACTTGTGGTTTATGTTTTCTTTTGCCAGATTACTTCAATTATTGTTTCTACTTTATGATTTTTCTTTCTGGTATCCCATAATATGTCTATTTATTATTTCCCTTAGACTTGGGCACACGGGGTTTATGCTCTAGGCCTCACACCTCAGGGAACTCTGTGCTTTGAAATGTCTCCCTTCCCATTTTCCAAACCCTTCTCTGTGGCAATTCCAACTAGGCAGAGTGCCCTAAGCCTAGCTTTCATGGGCCTCAATCTTTGTTTCACCCCTCTGAGGCAATCTCTGGCCTTTTATACTGCATGTGAGTCAACCAGATCCTCCCACAAGCTCCAGAACTTCTGCTTGTGGAGTTGTTCTGGACCTCTATGCGTGGACCTCAATTTCAAAAGGGCAGCTCAGTGAATGAACTGTTCCTGCTGGGCAGTACAGTATTTCTCTAATGGGATCATGCTGTGCTGGGCTGCCAGAAGTATACTGAAATACAGCAAAACTCTGGATTGCGAGTAACTCGTTCTGTGAGTGTTCTGTAAGATGAGCAAAACTTTTCTAATAAATTTTAACTTGATAAACAAGTGATGTCCCGGAATCCAAGTAGTATGTGATGCTGATTGTCACATGATCACAACTGAGCCAATGATTCTTCTCTCTCTCTCTTTCATTGTGGGATTGTGGGTGATCATCAAAGCAATGTCACATTTCCGTGAAATCCTCAGAAAGGAGGCAAAAGCAACTGTCACTGGATAGGTTCCTCGTTAAAATTGCACGAAATGAAAGAGATTCCATTGAGCTAGTAGACAGCGGTGATTCCATTAGTGTTAGGTGAAACTTGTCCTACACAATAACCCTCCTCTCTCATGTCCCTTACACCAGTCACAAAAGTTTTCAAAGTGCAGGTTAGACTCCACCAAAAGTCTGCTAGAACTGATACATGAATTCAGTAAAGTTGCAGGATACAAAATCAATGTACAGAAATCAGTTGCATTCTTATACACTAATAATGAAGCAACAGAAAGACAAAGAAACTGATCCCATTCACAACTGCACCAAGAAGCATAAAATACCTAGGAATAAATCTAACCAAAGATGTAAAAGATCTGTATGCTGAAAACTATAGAAAGCTTATGAAGGAAATTGAAGAAGATATAAAGAAATGCAAAAACATTCCGTGCTCATGGGTTCGAAGAATAAATATTGTCAAAATGTCAATACTACCCAAAGCTATCTACACATTCAATGCAATCCCAATCAAAATTGCACCAGCATTCTTCTCGAAACTAGAACAAGCAATCCTAAAATTCATATGGAACCACAAAAGGCCCCAAATAGCCAAAGTAATTTTGAAGAAGAAGACCAAAGCTGGAGGCATCACAATCCCAGACTTTAGCCTCTACTACAAAGCTGTCATCATCAAGCCAGCATGGTATTGGCACAAAAACAGACACATAGACCAATGGAATAGAACAGAAACCCCAGAACTAGACCCACAAAAGTATGGTCAAATAATCTTTGACAAAACAGGAAAGAATATCCAATGGAAAAAAGACAGTCTCTTTAACAAATGGTGCTGGGAGAACTGGACAGCAACATGCAGAAGATTGAAACTAGACCACTTTCTCACACCATTCACAAAAATAATGTATTTTGAGTGACTCTTACTCACACTGGACACGGCACAATGTGAACTACTGATGGTCCAATGCTTATGTAAATAGATGTGGACGTCAGCTTGCACTTCTCCATGTTCTAACTCGGGTGCTACTATTGATCTACAGCACCTGGGGAAAGGGGCAACACAAGCAGGCATCCTTTACCCTCTGAACTCCATACCACCACACTCACAGAAGTCACTTCCCTTCTCTACAGGCTCTCTGGCATGTTCCAGGCAGTCCTCTTGACATGGTTATTCCTATCTTTTCTGAGGGCTTTGAAGACCATTGCTTTGCAACACCCATGGACCTTTCTGACTGCTGTCCTCTCTTGTCTCAGATAGCTGTGGTGACATTGTGCTTTCCCTGGTCTTTGTTGAAGCCATGCTGGATGTGGAATGGATGTTCCTGTGTAAATGAGTGGATCTTCTTGATTTGTGCACCAGCCCCATGTCTAACTTTCCCCACTGGGGTAGGATATAGAAGGCAGTGGTACAACCAGCATTGAAGGAGATCGCATTTAGGAAGTTCTTGATTATGGCCTAAATAAAGGTTTCAAGAAAAGACATGACTAGATGTGCTGACATAAGTTTATGCTATGAAATTCTAAGCAGAAAATTTAACATAATCATAAACAAAAGATTAACATTTTGCTTCATAATCTGTGTAAGGCTTGCATTAGTTGTTGTCATCAGTGAAGGACAGTAACAAAGTCGGAGTCATTGTAAAAGTATTTATGAAAGGGATGATGAGTGCTATCATGAGTAATGGTGCAACCAGCATTCAATAAATGGTATCAGAGACCTTCAGAGGCAAGGAAATCTGTATTGTTTCAATATAATCAGTTTCCAAAGGCCCAAAGCAAAAGTTAGTGTTACTTTTTCTCACAGTAGGAAATATAAAGTTAGCCAGAAACCACACGTTGGGTAAAAACAAGTATCAAGAGATGTGAGAAGGATGAGATGGTACTGGATGCTGTAAAACAACTTTATGTACACCAATAGGATAATAAACAATTTCCCATTGTCTTAAATATGTGTCACTTATTCACTATGGGATCATCAGTTTTTCATTAAAAATTTAATCCAACTGCTTATATAACAGGGGCTTCTCACATAGCCAAAGGAAATCCCTGTTTATATTATGTATTTTTTGCTATATTTTTGTATCTCCTATCCTCTATTTTTCACTTTCTTTATTTTTCCCATATGCTTCATTGTGGTTACTTTCTTCAACTTAGTTTCCACATGTAGAAGTCTCTTTTCAGAGTGTTTAACCTGATGTTAAAGCCTTCTTTTGATATCCTAAGTTGGGATACTGATATTGTTACCTCATTTTTCATTTCAAGCATATCTATCTGTTGCTTTTAGTAATCTTCATGTCCTTTATTGTGTTGAGTCTTCCTGAGATTCTCAAAATTGTCTTTTGAGAACAGTAGTGATATTGTTTTATGAATTACTTTATATCTGATAACTCCAATATCTGGACCTATATTGGTGTGTTTGTGCTATTTTTAGTTTATGATTCACTTTGCTCACTTTGTTATGTACTTGGTTATTATTTTCTTATTTTGACAGAACATTTTATTTGAAACATTCTTCTCTGGATTTAATTTAGGATAAAGACTGGTAGATACAGATTTATCTCTGAAAGGGGCACCAACATTTATAGACTACCTTCTATAAGGTAATCTGGAAGGGCTGGAAGTTTTTGAATTTAGGTTTCAGTCTCTGCCAGGACATCTCTAGCAGACAAACATAAAACATAAAAAAAAGTTTATTCTTTTTTCCCCCCTGTGGTGCAATTTTCAGGGTCCTAAAACAACACCCATAGAATTTTATCACAATCCATACTTTGGCTACCTCTGTATTCAAACTATTGTTTTTCTATCGTTGGGAATATGTCAAAAAACTTCTCTGGTGCTCAGGTACTCAATGCTCTTTTCCAGACTGGCAAACCTTCCCAGGGGAAAAACCATCCTCAAATGTCAGACTTGCTTCTCTGGATCTCATCTGTCTTTTCCTAGATCTTGGCTTAGAAAACAGTTTCTAGGTTTATTTAGTGGGAGAATTGTTCCAAATTCTGGGCCCATCATTATAAAAAATAGAAGCCCTTATTTAATTTCCAGAAAAGGCTCGGGGAGTAGTTTTTATTCTCTCCAGCACAATCCATCAAGAACTGAAACTCAGAATTTTAAGTTACTTGCCTGAGGTCACACAGTGGTAAGTGGCAGAGCCATGACTCAAACCATGTCTTTAGATATTTATTTTGTGTGCATTTCTCTAAACCTTAGTCCCACAATGCTATAGGTGCTCATTCCTTAAGTGTACGTACACACACACACACAGACAACCTTACCACCAGACTTCCTCAGTTTTCAAAGCTGTAGTCACCCTATTATACATCTTTATCCCATGTCTTATTTACCTTTTGGCTTACTTATGCAGTTTTAATTGTGGCCCCATTGTGAGGCTGCACAAGAAAAACATCTCTTAAAGTGCAAGATCCACAATAATGCCAAGAAGTATCTGTTGCATGACAATGTTAATAAATGTAGGGTATTCAGAATATGATGGTGGAATCATTATTTTAAAGAGTTATTATAGCTTTGGGGGTGTTTTTTTCCAGATATATTGATTATATACTGTGAGATCAGGGAGGAGCGTTAAGGCAAGAGGGGGAACTGGCCAAGAGGGGCAATAATTAAGTCCCTGTACCTTAATCTCTCAACTTGGGGAAATGACAAAATTAGTGGGATACTTATTCCCATGGGTCTTATGAAAGACGCAAAAATTTATAAACTAGGAGACCAAGTTATACATTGTTAAATTGCATCAAATGATGTCAAAATAATTGGGTGATTCCACCAGCTCACTGAACCATTTCATCAATGCAACTTATACCTCAATACATGGGTTCACTTATTTTATGCTGCTTCACTTCCAGCACCTGCTTTGGCCTTCTGTGTTCAGAGCTGCAAACTTTTAAGAGTAATGTTCAAAATATTGGATGCAACTTAACAGTTATGCATACTTAAAAAGTATGCACTTTAAGAGTATGCATCTCTTTTGGTGAATCTCAACTCCTTTCTCCTAAGCATTTCAAAGTAATGTGTCCCGCTTTAAAAATCAGGCTTTGTCTAGTTGCAGATTTTCTTTACATTATTTCAGTTTGGTGTTATTTGGTGCTGCTCTATTGTTTTCTTTTACTTTTATTTTCTTTTGTAATCACATATGTTTCCTTCCAAGATTTACTTGCCAACACATCACTACTTATTTGTAAGTGTTCTTTGATGCTTTATCAAATTTTTGCGCTAGTGGTTCCTTGATAAAACAAAACTCAGAAATCCTTAAAGCTCGAAGATGAAAGAATTAAAAATATCAGTGTGAGAGTAAGCATCATGTGCATAGAGGTGATGAATTGATGACCTTCACAATTAAGGGATACTGTATTTTTAGAGAAGGCTAAAAATGAGGATAATTCATTTGGAAAATGCATCTTGGTTTTATACTAAATTTAAGCACAGCTTTGAATGACCCCGATTTATCTATTTATCCACCTTTTTCTTCACATTTCTTGCCGCAATAATATTCAAAGTGGAGGGTGTTCACCCTAGTGTGTGTACAAGGTGAGTCATTGGTGTGCAGAAGGCAAACACGAGACTATCTTTTCATATTTTTCTTTCATCTCATCCTTTAAATTTTTGTATCTTCTCTATATTGAATACCAGTGAGTACTGCATCTTTGTTCAATAGATTAAAAAACCCAAATATCATGAAAACCATTTCACTTGGGTAACCTTCAGAATGAAGGGGCAGTTGTAGAATATTAATATATTTGGTGAAATTGTTTAAACACCGTGAGAGGTTTTGTGTCTATGTAGGAAGAATATTTTTTTTGACTTCAAAAAGCTGTCAGTGTAACTCTGATAATGACACTTACTGTCAAACTTATCATGCCTCAATTATGTTAACACCTTCTTTTGAAGTTTTCTTTTTAACATGAAAAACACAATTTATTATAAAAGGTCTCTGCCTAAGCTGAAAGTATTCAAAGGCCTCCAATAGGCTGCTCTTAAAAGAACTGTAGGCAGAAAAAAACTTTATATTCATACTGTGAGCAACTTAGTTTCACTTTGCTGTGAGAATAAATCATAAGAAAAAGTGCAACTTGAAGGATGTGAAGCCATCATGAAACAAATTTTATAACATCTGAACCAATCGTTTTGAGGTTTTCTGAAAATCCCTTCCAAATCTCCAATCAGAAGATCCTCGTGGCTCCTCAGGCATGGTGTTGCCATGTTTTACTAACCCAATTATTCTTGACGTGCTTGTAGCTTCTCTTTATGTGTTTTATGCACGAATTATTCCTTGTCCTTGCTTTCCTAACTTTCTATTGATGGACACCATTTGTTCATTTCTCGTTCTCCAAGACATCTACCAGATGTGGCTGAAGACAGACACTTCATCATTGCTGTACTTTAAGATTTCTTTCTCCTCCAAATATTAATGGCTGAGAGGCTGAGACTATTGATTATATTTAGATCTAAGCACTTTCTATGAACTATACTTATCTGTATCTATCAGTGCCCATGAGCCACGCCTCCATGTTTACCAATCAATGCTGCTCACCTCATATACCTATTTGTTATAGAGTGAATCTGTGTGTGTATATTGTTACCCTTTGCTCAAAGTGGCCATGTTAAACAAGAATACTGAATACACTAAATTCCGTATCTTTCCCTCCTCTTCACCTCCAATTATGTCATTCCTTCTCTTTACTCTTGTTTGGACCACACTTATCATGAATACTTCTTCCCTATGAGTCCCATTTTCAATTTCATTGGCAATTTGGATTCTCTCCTTTGTTATCTGATTTAAAAAACATACAGATGTATTAAATATAAAAAAGATATCCCTCAAAGAATACTATACCCTTTATATACTGCAAGTTTAGAGAACAAATATTGACACACACTATCTTATCATATATACCTATGATTGTGCTACAGATCATACAAACGTATTTCTGGCCTCCTGGTCCAATGCTTTGTGATGTTCTCATTTAAGTTGGGCCTAAGTAAATTTCTGCTACTAAAATGTATCATACTTCAAAAATCTCTCCCCTGCCAGATCTTTATCACATCCACCATGTGGTGAAAGAAACTGTGCATTTTTCAAAATAATTAAATTCCCTGACATTCCAATAAGCAAGCATTTATAAAATTATTTTTGTTAGAACATCCATTTTTCCTGGTGGTTAACCCCATTAACTTATTATAACTGAGGACTTCTGTCTTCTATATGTCCACTCAGGTGTTACTCTCACAGAACAGAAATGACAAATTCTCAGCACAGTCTTTCTGCTTGTATCTATTGTAATTAATCACGGTACTCTTTCATACTAGCAAAGATAGGTCTACAATACATTCTTGCTGGAGCCACTATTCATTTATCAGAATGGCATGTGAATTAAAATTTGACATCTTTGTCATAGACACCATATTTTCCAAAAATGCATCTCCTATATGTTTACTAAAAAAGTGGTACATACATTCATGGATAAGCAAAACTTATTAACCATAGTAAGAATTTTATTCATTATATTTTTTAAATGTTTTATATTCTATGTTTCTAAGTAAACTGAAAAGCGAAAACAATACTGTATGTGCTTTAGCTCTCACAGTCTTTGCTACAATTTAACATCAGACTAGTCTGAGGGGATGTGAGTTTTATATGAAAAAAAATTTTTTTCCGACAACAATTAGACTGGCAGTAGACCACCAGATCCACTTTTCCTTTATATTCGCATGTAAACAAACAGGAAAAAAAAAAGGATGCAAATCATTTGCATCTCTTCTTCTCAGTGTTCTCTTTTTGTACTAATCTTCCTTCTTCCATATATTAAAAAAAAAAAAAACTTCAAAACAGTTTATGGTGACAAATGCTAACACTGAGTCAATTCTTTTCTCCAGAGTAGGCGTACTTCCTTTAGGTTATACAGCTAAGAAACTTAAAATACAGGAACATCTGATGGAAGAGGGTTACTGCTGTGTCATCTGGGACATGCTTTTATTTCAGCTTCCAGGATAAATTATAAGTTAGAGAAGAGTAGAGAAATCCTTTAACTTCTGGTTTTCCCTTTTAGTGAGAGCAATCATGGAGAAAATTATGATCATTATCTAGGACACTCATTTAGATAACACATCTGCAAGAAGCAGCTCCTTGGCACGTATTTTGCCTGAGAAAGAAAGGTTCCAGTAGTACCTACCATGTGACACATGATGCCCTTCTCAGAGAAAAACATAGGCAATCAAAAAAGACTTTCACAAGAAATTAAAGAAACAAGGTCAGACTGTCCAAAGGATTTGACCGTATTTCTGAGACTGGACTTGAGATTTTTGAAGTGTGCCTGGAACCCTGTCCTCCTGGTTATCCAAAAGAGAGGAGCAGGAAAGACTTTATTGTGAATAAGTCACCCAACAACCATCATTATGGGTATGAGCAATCTAAAAACATAATTTATTTCCATCTCGTAGGGTTTTATGCTCTTGATTTTGTTTCCAACTTATTAATACTTTGTAGAATTGGTAACTTAGTAGGAATGCACAAATGTTCCTGTCTGTCTTTGCAAGACCAATCTTGGGCACCAGCATCCCAAAAATATTCTTCCAGCTGGGATCTGTTGGTGCTCTGTATCAGTTACACATTGCTATGTAGGAAATAACTCCAGTGCACAGTGGCTTAAAACACAAAGACTTATGTTTCCTTACAATTCTGTGGGTTAGGAATTTTGGGAGGGCTCACATTGGCACTACCTATGTCCACCTGGTGTTAGCTGAGATCACTCACTCAGATACATTCAGATAGAAGCTAGGCAAGGCTGAAAACTCCAAGAGCCAATTTGTACTTTCTATACTCCATATGTTCGTTAGGTATGTCTTCTATATTTTTTACATTCTATGTTGCTGCAGGGGTATAACCTTTCTCTACCCTCCAAAAGCAATTTCCTCACTCTATTTCAAGCCCCACTAACAATCTCCTCACTTTTCCTCAGGCTTCCACCTACCTTCCTTGTTATAAAGCCATTAGCACATATTTTAGAATGTTGTTATAGTGACAAACTATATCTCCTATCAATTTTTGTTTTAGTTATCTCACTTTGGGATAACAACCTAGAACTCTGGTGGCTTTAGACAGAACAATGATTTATTATTTATTACACATCTTTCGTAAGGATTCAGGGAGGGCTCAGTTAGGTGGTTCTTGAGTTCTACTTGACAGTGTCTGGGGGCACTTCACCAGGTGCATTTAGATGGCGGTTGCATGAAACTAACTAGAGGATCCAAGAAGGCGTGACTCACATGTCTGGTGCCTCAGTGCTTTTCCACGTGGGCTCTCCATCCTCCCTACATCCTGTCCCTTCAAACAGCTTAGCTCAAGCTTCTCTGCATCATGGCAGTCCATAGCAACAAACAGTACAAAAACAGAAGCTGCCAAGCCACTTGGAACTAGGGACATTGTCAAAGCTGGTCACAATTCCAGGCCATGTTTGAAGGGAAAGAAGTGGACTTCACTCCGTGATGAGAAGAGAGGCAGGCACGTGTGCACAGGGAAGGGGGAAGTCATCCCTAGCCATATTCAGAATCTGTCTACTACATGTTCTAATCTGTATTGCAAACTCTATGTAAAAGGCTCTAATCTCACTTTCCAGCTGAGTGACTAAATCCTTGTCAATACACCCTTATCAAAGAAAGAGGATATTTTTTTAAACCAATAGGACTGCCCAATACAGAAAATTTTCTAGCATCTAAATATCCTCACAGGTCTGAGTAGTTTATGTATGGAGTTATATTTGTATTAAATATATATTGAATTTCATCAAAGTGTATTACTTGGTATAATATAATGCTATTTTAAAATCATACTTCCTACAAAAGACTTTGACCCATATGTACTTCTGGGTCAGGCCAATTTTTTTAAAGTTATTTATTTATTTTATTATGAATAAAATAAACTATTTCTGACATAGAGTTGAAAGCTATCATTGACACTAGAAAAGTGTGACTTTAAATTGGCCTGACTCAGGGGAAACTGGGTGGCTCAGTCAGTTAAGTGTCTGATTTCAGCTCAGGTCACCATCTCACAGTTCATGAGTTTGGGCCCTGCATCGGGCTCTGTGCTGACAGTTCAGAGCCTGGAGCCTGCTTCAGATTCTGTGTCTTCCTCTCTCGATGGCCCTCCCCTGCTCACATTCTGTCTTTCTCTCAAAAATAGACAAACATTAATCAAAAAAAAAAAAAGACTATCTCAGAGGTAAATTATTACTCTTCCATAGTGGCTGCTTTTAGTATTTGTTTTATCATTTATTTATTTAATTTTTAAAAATGTTTATTTTTCCGAGAGAGAGAGAGAGAGAGAGAGAACAGGGGAGGAGCAGAGAGAGAGACAGAGACACAGAATCTGAAGCAGGTTCCAGGCTCTGAGCTGTCGGCATAGAGCCCAACACAGGGTGCAAACTCACAGACCCCCAAGATCATGACCTGAGCTGAAGTTGGAAGATTAACCAACTGAGCCACCCAGGCATCTTTGCTTTTAGTATTTAATTTTTAAAATTTTTTATTTATATTTAAGAAAGAGAGAGACAGAGTGCAAGCGGGGGAGGATCAGAGAGAGAGGGAGGCACAGAATCTGAAGCAGGCTCCAGGCTCTGAGATGTCAGCACAGAGCCCAGTGCAGGGCTGGACCCCATGAACCATGAGATCATGACCTGAGCGGAAGTCAGATGCTTAACCAAATGAACGAACCACCAAGATACCCCTAATATTTGTTTTAAATGACAAAATTGTCCTTCCTCTAAAGAAATACATGTATAGGGAGATATGGTTTAAAGATACATAGTTTTAGAAGGATTAGAAGTGATTCTCAGCTAGGGATGAGGTGGCAAGGAGCATATTAAAATGACTTTGGCTATTCTCAAACTACAACCCTTAGCTTTGGAGGTGTGGAGTGGGAGCAAGATATGGGTCTGTACTGAATACAGCTTTCAACCAGGGAGCCTCCTCCTCAAGGGGCTAGAAGGCTGCTCCTGGACGGCAGTTTGTGGGGAGGCTGAAGACTGAAGTCATAAAAGCACACTTAAGGTTGAGGCCACTGTGGCAAGTTTCGCCTGTTTCCATGACAACGGGGAAGCTGTCAGAGAACAGAGGGGTCAGAAAACCACCTGATTTGAAATCTTAAGTCTAAGATGAGAAATAAAACATTAGCTTTCAACGGGGTGTATTGGAGTGAGCAGCTGCCATCTAGACAACTGACAATGTTCCTTCTCTTTCCTCCTTTTTAAAACATTTCATTGAGATATGATGTTGTTGAGGTATTCACTGTCTTATGAAACTATCACCACAACTAATTTTAACATTTTCTTTTCATCTTCCTTAACCCATATCCAGTGGGTGCCAATCCCATTTCTCTCTCCAACCCCTCTTCTCAGCCAATAATTTATTCTCTTTATAAATTTGCCCATTATAGGTATTTTATACAAATAGAATCATACAATACTTAATAGCTTCTTTCACTTACCATAGTGTTTTGGGGGTGCATACATACTCTAGTATAATAATTCACTCTCGTTTATTGCTATATAATAGTCCGCTGTAGGAATAGACATTTTGTCTGTGCATTCAACAGTTGATGAAAATCTGGATGATTTCCTGGTTTTGCCTATTATGAAGAATGCTGTGAACATTCATTTCAAAGATTTTGTATGAACACGTTTCCAGTTTTCTTGGGTGACTACCTAGGGGTGGAACTGCTGTGTCCAACCAACAATGTTGCTACATTCACTATGCACATGTACGCATTTGTATGGACGTGTTTACTTTACTGGGGTGGGAATGTGTACCATATGACTGCTGAGTCACATGGTAACTCCAAACTGAACTTTTTCAAGAACTGCCAAGCTGTTTTCCACAGCAGCTGCACCAACTTCCATTCCCACCAGCCATGTATGAAGGTTCCAATTTCTCCACATCTTTGCCAGTACTTGTTACTGTCCATCTTTTTGCTTATATCCATCCTAGTGTGTAAGCGATGCATTTTATATTAACATTTTTAAAGTGTTTTTTTTCCCTGTCAAAAAAGGAATGAGATGGTTACTAGTGCGCTTAGATTAACTTCTGTAACAACTCCCGAAACAACTTGCTTGGCAAAATTAAGGTTAATTTCTTATGCACTTGAGTATGATGTGTGTAGCAGAATATGTCAGGGCGAGCAGGCCGTGGGGCCACAGTCACCCAGGAGAGCTCCTTCCTATGACTGGCCCTGCCATCCTTTCTGCAGAGACCGGCATACAGCCAGCATGGGGGGCAACTTGGCAAGTGCTGGGCAAGAGCCTATAGATGGCATGTACCATCTCCTCACAGTTCATTTCTCAGAATTCAGTCATCTGTCTCATCTCGCTAGAGGGGACGTTGAGAAATATCCTGTTGAGCACCACCACACTCAAGAATAAACACTGAACAGTTTTACTTGAACATGTTCTTGGTGATAGGAAATTTGGTTTCTAATACTGACCGACAGAAATTCATTGTGTGAACCTGGGAAGGTTGTTAAACATTTCTGGTGATAATTCTTCATTCTTAGGTTAGCTCTGGTATTCACATGATTTACACCCCCAATTTTTTATTGTTTATTTTGCTGTAAAAGAAACTTGAACATCTATATCATTGTAATGGAATTTAATGGTCTCTGGAATTATTAAAGAATCTATTCCATGTGTCTTAAAAAACAAAATCCTCTGTGATATGTTTGTTCGTAAAACTCCCGAAATCTGGTGTTTAAACTATTATTATAATGGAAAGTAAGATTATGTGCTCACATTTAATGTATATTAGGTTATTTCGTACAGAACTGCTGTTTGCAATACAGATTGTAGCCTGATTGTGTCCATAAATATATTTACCAAGCTTTTAAACTGGTCTTATTGGCTCCATAAATACTGAAATCTTCCTTGGCATTATAATATCCTGTGGTGTAAATCTTGCATATTCAAATTTTATATGCATATATATTGTATGGATCATAATATTACCAGAACCCTAGGCAGTAACTGTTGGACGTAAATTTTGCTCTTTATATAAAGATTCAGATTTTAATTTTTTAAATTTAAGAAGCTTTTTATCTGCAGATAGAAAAATTAGATTCTGTGTTTTATATTCATACGCCATAGTCTCAGAAGTGTGTTTTATCTTTGTTCCTTAAATATAGTTTTCCTATTTATATTTCTGCTAAAGTGGCCAGAACTCGCTAATCCCTCTTTTTTTTTTTGATTTCTACTTTCATTCCTTTATTTAAACTAGTGGCTTTGCCTAATTTTTTTACCCTTCTTTTTTTACCTTGTCAATTCCACTTTTCTGTGTTAGATTATACTCTCAGAACTTAACAGATAAAACAGTGATCCATATAAATGTTGATACATTATGTGGAAAATGCAGGTATGTGACCAAAGACAAAAATCTAAAGAGAAATCTTGAGTTATTCTATAAGCAAAACTACTTGCTCCTGAATTACATATGATTTAGTATAAAAAAACACAGAGGATAATACTGAATTGAAAGATGGCCCACTGTAAAGTTTACTGGACACAAAGTACTAATAAGCATCACTGTCTACAATTCTACGGCTTTTCCAATAGATCTCAAATTCATCCACTACACGAAAAAGGAAAGATATATGGAAATTCTGTTCTTAATTTATCATCTATGTGTACAGATAATATAATTTGCAACATTTTAATTGCTCCAGAGAGTTAAGGAAAGTGAAGCAAACCTGAACTTCTAGTGTCATTCTTAAGACAATTCTCCTTGTCTTTTTGTTGACTCATGATCTGCTAGTTTACAATAGAAGATGATTTCTTTTTTTGTTTTTTTGTTTTTTTGTTTTGTTTTGTTTTTTTCATTTATAACGATGGATATTCAGTAAAACCTGGGAATCTGAGGGTATATATCTTTGAGTTCTGAACATTTTAGGTGTATTATTTCTTTAATGATTCCTTGTCATCTGTTTTCTCTGTTATATCTTTTTATGATTCCTATCAATGGAATGTTTACCTTGCAATTTAGATTCACAATTTATCCTTTTTTTTTTTCTCATTTTCTATCTTCATCTCTCATACTTTTCAAGAGCCTACCTTAATTTTATGTTAGAACTCTTTTCTTAAAACTGACGGCACTATTTTTCTTAACTTTTATTTTGAAATAATTACAAATTCACAGAAGTTGCATAGGGAGTACAGAAAGATACCATTTGCTCTGCTTTTCCCAATGGCCACATCTTACCCCATTAAAGCATAATATCAGAGGTACTTGGGTGGTTCAGTTGGTGGAGTGTCCAACTCTTGGTTTCGGCTCAGGTCATGATCTCACTGGTTCATGGGTTTGAGCCCCGTGTCCAGTTCCATGCTGACAGTGCTTGGGATTCTCTCTCTCTCCCTCTCTCTCTACCCCTGTCCTGCTCATGGTCTCTCTCTCAAAATAAGTAAGTTTAGAAATAGCATAATATCAAAGTCAGGAATTTAGCATTGGTGCCATGTGTGCATATCATTTTATCATTTGTGAAGAGTTGTGTGATGTCACCACAATCAGGATACGGATTTATTTCATCCCTGCAAAGATACCTCTTATGCTACCATATAGAGCTCTACTTACCCCACAACACATACTCTTGCCCTACCTCCTACCATCTCTATGCCTGGAAGCCAATAACCTGTTGTTTTCCATCTGTATAATTCTGTCATTTTGAGAATGTTACATAAATGGAATCATACCCTATGTGACCTTTTGGGATTAGCTTTTTTTTTTTATTTTATTTTACTCAGAACGGCAACCATCTAAGTTGTTGAGTGTATCAATATTTAATTCCTTTTATTGCTGAATGGTATTCCATGGTATGGGATATACCACACTTTGTGCAATCATTCTCCTATTAAGAGACATTTGAATTGTTTCCAGTTTTTGCTATTATAAATAAAGCTGCTACGAATGATCTTGTATGGGTTTTTGTGTGAACAAAAGTTTTTTGTTTCTCTGGGATATTCCAGGAGTGAAATCAATGGGTCATATGGGAAGATTATGTTTAGCTTCTTAAGAGACTGTCAAACAGTGTTCTAGAGTGGTTGTACCATTTTACATTCCAGGCAGCAACACATGGCAGATCCCATTTCTTTGCATATTTCCCAGCATTTGATATTTTCATTATTTTTAAAATTTTATTTGTTCTGTTTGTGTAGTAATAGCTTCTAGTGGTCTTAATTGTTCCTGATCTTATGGGGAAAGCATTCAGTCTTTTACCACTAAGCTTAGCAATATTTTTCTGAACATGTCTTCCTAGACAAGGGAAACAAAAGCAAAAATAAACAATTGGAAACACAACAAAAAAGCTTTTGCACAACAAAGGAAATTACCAACAAAATTAAAGGCAAACTACTTAATGAGAGAAGATATTTGCAAGTAATACATCTGACAAGAGGTTAGCATTCAAAATATATAAAGAACTCATACAACTCAACACCACACCAAAAATCCAAATACTATGATTAAAAAGTGGGCAGAGGACCCTCATTTTTTCCCAGAAAAGACACGCAGATGGCCAACAGACACATGAAAAGATGCTCAACATCACTAATCACCAGGAAAATGCAAATCAAAACCACAATGAGCTATCATCTCACACCAGTCACAATGATTAGTATCAAAAAGACAAGAAATAACAAAGGTGGAGCAGAGGGAACCTTGTGCACTATAGGTGGGAATAGAAATTGGTGCAGCCACTGTGGAAATCAGTATGCACGTTCTTCAAAAAAACTGGAAGAAGAAATACCATACAATCCAGTAATTCAACTGTGGGTTTTTACCCAAGGAGAACAAAAACACTAATTTGAAGAATATACGCACCCTTATGTTTACTGCAGTATCGTTTACAATAACTGAGATACGGAAGCAACCCAAGCTTCCATCGATAGATAACTGATATACAAGATATATGACATACACACTCAGACTCACACACACACACACGTGTTTGTGTGTGCATGCAGAATGGAATATTACTCGGCCCTAAAAAACAATAAAATTTGCCATTCACGACAACATAGATGCACCTAGAGAGTACTGTAAGTGAGATAAGTCCCACAGAGAAAGAGAAATACCATATGATTTTACTGATATGTGGAATCTATAGAACAAAGCAAATGAAAGCAGACAAATGATAGCAACAACAATAACAAAAAGAGAAACAGACAGAGAAGAAAAACTAGTGGTAGCCATAGGGGAGGGGGGTGGGGAATAGAAGAAATAGGTGGAGGGGATTAAAAGATACAAACTTCCAGTTTAAAGTAAATAAATTATAGGGATAAAAAGTACAGACAGCATAGGAAATACAGCCAATAATTATAATATTGTGATAACTTTGCAGTGACAGATGGTAACTACACTTACTGTAGTGAGCATTTTGTAATGTTTATAATTGTCAAATCACTAGGTAATACACCTGAAACTAATGTGTCAACCATACTTAAAAAATGTTATTGTCAGTATTTTGTACTCTTTATCAAATTAAGAAAAGTTTTCCTCTATTCTTATTTTTCTGTATTTTTATCCTGAATGTGTGTTGAATTTCATGAAATTTTTTTTTTGTATCAATTGATATGATCATGAGATCTGTCTTCTTTAGCTTGTTAATATGGTGGATTACGCTGATTGATTTTTGAATATTCAATCAGCCTTGTATCCCTGGAATAAATACACTTGATCATGATGTATAATGCTGTGTTTATATTTCTGAATACTACTTGCTAATATTTAAATAATTCCTGCCTTTATTGATTTCTTGTATGAGGGTAACTCTAGCTTCATAAATTCATGTGGGAAGTATTTCCTCTTCTATTTCCTGGAAGCAATTGTGTAGAATTGATGTTATGTCTTCCTTCTAGGTTTCATGGAATTCTCAACTAAAGTTATTTGGGCCTAGAGATGTATGTTCTTTGGGGATATTTTTAACTATGAAGTCAATTTCCTTAATAGTTATTAGGGGATTCAAATTAATTATTTTATATTGTATGAGCTGAGGTAGTTTCTACTTTCTGAGGAATTGGTTCATATCATCTAAGTTATGAAATTTAAGTATACAGGAATGCATTTATTACTCCCTTATTATATTTTTCTATCTGCAGGGTCTGAAATAATATCTCCTCTTTGATTCCTAGTATTAATTATATTTTTCTTTTTTTTCTCTTGTTCATCTTGCCAGAGACTTGCCAATTTTATTGCTATTTTTAAAAAACAAGATTCTTGATTTATTGTTTTTCTCTATTGTTCTGTTTTCAATTTCATTGATTTCTGATCAAGTATTTAACATTTCCTTTTTTCTACTTGCCTTTCGTTCATTTTCTTACTCTTGCACCCCCAGTTCTTTGATTTGGGAGCTTAGATTATTGTTTTGATACTTTTCCTATTTTCTAATCCAAGCATGAATTGCTATAAATTTACTTAAAAGCACTGCTTTGGATTATCTTGTAAAGATTTTTTTTTCCATTTTTATTTTCATCCAGGCCATTATACTTTTTTTTTTAAATTATTTCCTTTCAGACTTCTCTTTGAGCCATTATTTAGAAGTGCAATGGTTTGTTTAGACATGCTCCTGTTATCTTTTGGATATTGATTTCTAGTTCGATTTTCTGATGGTCAGAAAGCATACTCTGTATACTTTTCATTTTTTAAAATGGTTAATGTTTGCTTAATGATCCAGGGCATGGTCTACCTTAGTGTATGTTCCATGGGAACTTGAAAATAATTTGTTTTTTGCTATTGTTGGTGGAGTAGTCTACAAATGTTGATTAGATTCTGGTGATTGCTAACAATGTTAAATTCTTTTATAACTTTAGTCTTCTAATTGTTCTATAAATTACTGAGAGGGTGGCACTGAATTCTCCAACTGTAACTGTGGATTTGTTGATTTTTCACTTCTATCAGTTTTTCCTTTACAATACATTGCAACTCTGTCATTGGGTGTATCCACATTGAGGATTGCTGTATCTTCCTGGAGACAGACTTGTTTATCATTATGTAATGTTCTCCTCTATATCTGTAATTTTCTCTGAAGTCAGGTCTACTTTATCTGATATTAATGTAGCTACAGTAGCTTCTCTTTGATTAATGTTTGATGGTACATTTTTTCCATCTCTTTACCTTTAAACTACAGATATTATTGTATTAAAATGTTGCCAGTATATAGTTGGGTCATTTCCCCACCCCCACTCCCACTCTGCTCATATATTTTCATTAGCCTTTTTAGACCATTTACATTAAATGTAGTTGTTAGTATATTAAGGTTTAAATCTGTTTTCTGTTCACCCTGATTTCTGTTTTTCTATTTTCTTTTTCCTGCCTTCTGGTTGCTTGCTTAAACATTAAAAATAATTTCATATTGATATATCTATGGTGCTTTTTAGTATATATTCTATGCAGCTTTATAATGGTTATTCTAGATAGCATATTATATAATCACAATTTATAAGTATTCTAGTGTTGACCTTTTACCCACTAACATGAAGCATGGAAAACTTATTTCCCAGGGCACCCATGTGGTTCAGTCGGTTGAATGTCCATTTCTGGCTCAGGTCATGATGTCACGGTTCATAATTCAAGCGCCACATCAGGCTCACTGCTGTCAATACAGAGGCCACTTAGGACCCCCTGTCACCCTATGCTTTCTCGAAAATAAATAAAACATTAAAAAAAAAGAAAACTTATTCCCTTTCCCTTTACCAATATATTATGTAGTTTCTTAAATCCCACCTCTACATAATTTGAGAACTACAATGGACGTTGTTATAATTCTAGTTTCAAATGTCAAACAATTTAGAAAACTCAAGAGGAGCTGGAAAATCTATTGTGAACTGCCATATTTTTGCTCTTTCTGTATTTCATCTTTTTGATTTTCCGAGATTTCTTATCATTTACTTTTGTTTAGGGAATACCCTTTATCATTCTTTTAAAAAAATTTTTTTAACATATATTATTGAGAGAGAGAGAGACAGAGCATGAGCATGGGAGGGGCAGAGAGAGGGGGAGACACAGAATCCGAAGCAGGCTCCAGGCTGTGAGCTGTCACCACAGAGCCCCACGCGGGGCTCGAACCCACGAACCGCGAGATCATGACCTAAGCTGAAGCCAGACGCTCAACCGATGGAGCCACCCAGGCGCCCCGCCTTTTACCATTCTTTTAGAATAGATGTGTTGGCAAAAAATTATCTTAGTTTTCCTTCATCTGAGAATGTCTTGAATTCCTTCTTTTCATTCCTGAGGATGCTTTCACTAAGTATAGGATTCTCTGTTGATGGT
This sequence comes from Panthera uncia, assembly GCF_023721935.1. Lineage (NCBI taxonomy): Eukaryota > Metazoa > Chordata > Mammalia > Carnivora > Felidae > Panthera > Panthera uncia. Next base: position 8,997,424 of record NC_064809.1, on the reverse strand, counting down.
TCTTCATATTTAGCTCTTGAAAAATACTGTGGTGCTTTCTTCTGGCCATCATGGTGTCTGATGAGAAATCTACTGCCATTAGGATGGTTTCTCCTTGACAAGTAATGCATAATTTCTCTGTTGTCTTTCAAGAGGTTTTTTTTTTTTTTTGTTTGTTTGTAGTCTGCAGAAATTTCACTAGAATATGCTTTGGTATGGAATCCTTTGGGTTGATTCTGACTGCAGTTTACTCAGTTTCTTGAATCTATGGGCTTAAATTTTTTAATGTTTGTTTTATTTTTGAGAGAGAGAGAGAGAGAGAGAGAGAGAGAGACAGAGACAGACAGACCATGAGCAGGGGAGGGGCGAAGAGAGAGGGAGACACAGAATCTGAAGCAGGCTCCAGGCTCCACGATGACAGCACAGAGTCCAATGCAGGGCTTGCACCATCACCACAAGATCGTGACCTGAACTGACGTCAGACACTCAACTGACTGAGCCACCTAGGTGCCCCTTGAATCTATAGATTTATTCTTCTTGGCAAATTTGGGAAGTTTTAATTCATTATTTCCTTATTTTTCAGCCTCATTCATTGAATCTTCTTCTGGGGTTTCAAGAATATAAATTTCTTGTTATCGTCGTACAGGTTCTTAAGGTGTTGTTTTTAGTTTTTGGTTCCTTTGGTCTAGTGATCAATTAGATTGGTAATTTCTATTGTTCTCTTTTAAAATTCACAGATTCTTTCCTCTTTCCTCTCATTCTGCTGTTACAGCCCATTCATTGAGGTTTGTTTTTTTTTTTTTTAATTTTGGTTATATTTTTTTCAAAAATTTCCATTTGGTTGCTCTTCATATATGACATTTGGTTCTTTAATTTCTGACATTTTGCCTCTTTCCTGAGACTTCCCATTTTTCCATTTGCCACATTGTGTTTGCAAACGCTCCCTAAAGCGTTTTCATTATGGCTGCTTTAAAAACCATGTCAGATAATTCTAATATCTACATCATCTTGGTGTTGGAATCTGTTTGTGGACTTTTCTCACTTAGTTTTAAATCTCCTTTCTTCTTTGCCTTGCACCTGCTGAGAGGGAGTGAAAGTCTTGACTCCAGTAGCAGTCCTCTGACACAACCCCAGCAGTGAGCCAAAGGCTATGGCATTGCCCCTGAATAGGGTGTGGAAGTCCAATCTCCTTTGATCTCCACCAACACTGTCGAGGCTGGGAGTACTTCATTACAGCCTGGCAAAGATGGAAGTCTAGACTCCATGTAGTTGCCTAGAAGGAGTGGGAGAAGGACTACTGTTTTTCTTTGGTGTTTGCCTGGACTAGGGCAGTTATTGTCTACAAGTGTTCTATTCTTTTAGGCTCCCTCTTTCCTATCTTTTGGCTAGAACGAAAAAGATTTCCTCAGCCCTTTTCTTTTTACCCCTGCACCTGTTGACATTTCCCACTAGCCACCCAGTCTGGATATATGAACAAAACAAAACAAAACAAAACAAATCCAAACCAAAACCGGCATACCATCACTGTGTTGCTCCTTGGGTTCCAAGGTCCCTAGCCAGTTGGCCCCTTTCTTTACCTTTCAGAGTCTTCTTTCATTTGTTTAATATATATTGATTAGTCATTCTTAGCAGGGAAGAAGAAGAAGGAAAAAGTCTATCTTTTGCATCTCCTGCAACCAGAACATTCAAGTATTCTATTTTTAATTACAAAGAGTTCATTCTTGTTCTGATTGTTTCCTTTTTCCCCCCAGAACATCTTATTTCATATCTGTCTCTCTAATGACAGTAATTATAGTTGACTTTTTTTAAATTGCTTTTTCTTCCCACAATTTTCTATATTTATTCTAGTTCCTTTAAATTATTCTCCATCTTGTTCTCCATACTAAAAATTCCAGGAATCCTTTTATTATACTGGTATTTTTTTCATATTATATCATAAACATTTTTCATGTCAGTAAACCCCTTTCATAATTATAATTTAACACCAATTGCTCTACTTGTTCATTTCTCATTCCCACGACTATTTTAGAACTTACAGCATTCTTTACTTATTTTTTTTTTACAGTAGTTTTAGGTCCACAACAAAATTGAGATCATGGTACAGAGATTTTCCACATACCCTTCCCCTACATCTGCATAGCCTCCCCTATTACCAGCATTACTCACCAATGTGATACAGGCATTACTACGAATGAACCTACCCTGACACATCATAATCACCCAAGGTCTGCAGTTTACTTAGGATTCACTCTTGGTGTTGTACATTCTATTTGTGTGTAAAAATGTATAATGGCATACTTTTACCATTATAATATACAGAGTAGTTTCGCTGCCCTAAAAACTCCCTATGCTCAGTTTATTCATCCCTCCCCCATCCCATAACGTCTGGCAACCACTGATCTTTTCATTATCTCCACAGTTTTGTCTTTTCCAAAATATCATAGAGTTGGAATGATACAGCTTGTAGCTTTTTCAAATTGACCTCTTTCATTTAGTGATATGTATTTAAGTTTCATCCATGTCTCTGCATGTATTAATAGTTCATTTCTTTTTAGCACTGAATAATATTCCATTTTCTGTATGTACCATAGTTTATTTCCATTCACTTTCTGAGGGCATCTTGGTTGCTTCTAAGTTTTGGCAATTATGAATAAAACTACTATAAACACCTGTGTATAGATTCATGTGTGGACATATGCTTTCAACTCGTTTAGGTAAATACCAAGGAGGACTGCTGGATACTATAGTAAGACTATATTTACTTTTGTAAGAATCCACTGAACTGTCTTCTCAAGTGGCTGTACCATTTGCATTTCTATTAGCAATGGATGAGAGTTCTGGCTGTTCCACATCCTTGCCAGCATTTGGTGTAGTCAGTATTCTTTTCCTTAAGTTTATTTATGTTGAGAGAGAGGGAGAGAGTGAGCGAACACGTGCAGGGGAGGGGCAGAGAGAGAAGGAGAGACAGAATCCCAGGCAGGCTCTACATTGTCAGCACAGAGCCTGACATGGAGCTTAAACTCCCAAACTCTAAAATCATGACTTGAGCTGAAATCAAGAGTCTGACACTTAACCGACTGAGCCTCTCAGGCTCCCAGGTGTTGCCAGTATTCTTGATTTCAGGCATTTTAATAAGTGTAGTTCTTTTAATTTCCATTTCTGTGATGACATATGATGTGGAGTATCTTTTTATATGTTTACTTTTACATCTGTTTATCTTCTTTGGTGAGTTGTTTGCTGAGGTCTTTGGCCATTTTTTAGATTGGGTTGTTTGTTTTCTTATTGTTGAGTTTTGAGAGTTCTTTGCATATTTTGGATAACATCCTTTATCAGTTATCTTTGCAAATATTTTCTCCATTCTGTGACTTGTCTTCTACTTCTCTTGACATTGTCTTTCACAAATAAGATTTTAGGGGCGCCTGGGTGGCGCAGTCGGTTGAGCGTCCGACTTCAGCTCAGGTCACGATCTCGCGATCCGTGAGTTCGAGCCCCGCGTTGGGCTCTGGGCTGATGGCTCAGAGCCTGGACCCTGCTTCCGATTCTGTGTCTCCCTCTCTCTCTGCCCCTCCCCCATTCATGCTCTGTCTCTCTCTATCTCAAAAAAATAAATAAACGTTAAAAAAAAAAATTAAAAAAAAAAACAAAAAAAAAACAAATAAGATTTTATATTAAGTCAAGTTTATGGTAATATCTTTCAAGGATTGTGTCTGGTGTTGTATCTAAAAAGACTTCACCATACCCAGGGGCATCCAGGTTTTCCTCTGTTCATTCTTCTAGGAATCTTATAATGGGACTCATTTTTTAAGAGACACTAAAAATTTGATTGGAATTTCTGGGTAAGTGATTAGGGCTTATGAGTCATTGTATTCACTATAGTATGAATATGTGATAAGTTAACTTTTTAAATGGAGAATAAAACACAATTGTTGATAAACAGGTGCCCCTTTTTTTCTGGGGTGGTTAGATTCTCTAGTCCTCAGATGCTGAGCCTTAGTTAAGATGAGCAATAATCCAATCTACTGACATTCTAAAAATGGGTACAGCAAGAGATCTGGGTGCCCAAATATCTATGTAGATTTTCACTTACTCTTTATCTTCCACACCTGTCTCTCCTTCCCTGCATCTTCTTTTTGTCTTCTCCCATGTCTCTTGGCTAACCTGTCTCTCATTTCACCAAAATCTCAAAGGTGGATGTATGTCTCCCACCAACAGAAGGGGTAGGTGACTGTTATAAACTCTCCACATGTATGTTTTCAACGAGTTCATATGGTTTCAACCTAGCCCCTGTCCTACTATTTCTGGGTTAAACTGGGTTTCCAATCCCCTGAGCATCTGGGGTATTCTCTGGAAAAAAGACTTGTCTTTTATTGATATTAACCTCTGTAGTCACCCAAGTTATAACTTCCTCCATTAACCAAACAATTGTTCTTTCATCTCATTTATATCTTGCAAATTGTTAGAACTACTTATCTGCTATTATCTCTTCTCCTTTTCCTTTGTCTTTGTGAATTTATGCCTTTATTCTTATCTGACATTTTAATGGAATTTAAAGAAGAAGAATAAGTATGTATGGTCACTATGCCATATTAAGTAGTCCTATATTACCACCATTTACATGTATAAGATTTGCACTATATGTTAAAGATTCCTATTGGGTCACTAAACAGTTGATACTATATGCTAAGTGAGGTTGATTAGCTGTGATTTTGCTAACTTATCTGGATACTTCAGTACATTTTCTTAATGTTCCATGTTTGAAACTATTGTACTTTAATCATATATTAAAGATTCATGAACAAGATTCATGAACATAACAGAATCACTAATACATAATTGCATTTTTACCTTCAAAAGACCAACTAAACTTCAAAGAGACAATGATAGGATAAGACTAAGTTCATTTGAGAATAAATTTATTAAAATTAGGAAAAGACAAAACCCTGACCAAGACTAAGTTCATTTGAGAATAAATTTATTAAAATTAGGAAAAGACAAAACCCTGACCTACTAATCAACTTTGAATTTTTCTTGATAATCATAGAACAGAGTGAAGAGTCACTAAAACTTTACCTAGGGCTTCATTCTTTATCACTCATTTAAACTACTGAATTCATATGTTTGTACCATAGAAGGTACATAAAAACACTCATTAAATGACAATCGATTTGCACATAACCCTACTTTTCTTAGCTCTCACTAGCCTATGGACTCAAATGAGCCTATTTTAATTTTAATGCCCAGATCTTGCTGTTTAATTTTCCCTACTTACCTACTCAAAACTTAAGCCCTCTGTAAGGCAACTTCTCCCATCCCTTCAAATATGCTGGGCTATTTCAGGAGCTAAATCATCTGTCCTTAGTATCAATGTGCATCATTGCTCCTTACTCCCTTAGCCCTGCTGCCTTCATAAATCATCTCTTCTGATCCGAGCTCAGTTTGGAACCACAACTCACTGTGGCTACTTTAAGATTTGACCAACCACTATTATTTCTACGTGCCTTTGGAACTTAGCTTTAGGCATCTTCTGCCGTTGGGTTAGTTGCTACATCCCAGTGTCACTGTTAATACTTGCTTCTGTAGCTTCTGCCTCAGTGCTGGTGATTACCGCTGCTGCAGCTAGTCCAGGGCTTGCCCTGCACCACCTCTCTCTTCTGCCATTCTGACAAGCCACAGGTGCAAATTCTGCTGACCAGCGCACCTGCTAACACAGTTCTCCATCTGGGGCGAAGTAAAAGGGAAATGGATTCCTCCTCTATGCATTGAGAGCACTTTAATATTCCAAGGGGAAAACTGTTTCCTTTCTATTGTGCTGTAGGGTTTAATAAACACATCTCTCATCTCACTCCTGGGCATTTTCTCTCTGTGGCTAGAACACACATTTTAGGTGGCAGTGGCAGCACAGAATCATAACCTAGAACCATTGTTTCCCTTTGATCCTAATTTTCAAATGCCAGTGGTTTCCACCTGGAGATAATGCACCCCCACTCCTCCCAGGAGACATGTGTCAAGGTCTGGAAACACTTTCAATTGTCACTATTGCATCTAGTGGGTAGAGGCCAGGGATGCTCCTAAATGCTCTACAAAACATACGTCAGCTCGGCTCTCCACAAGAAATTATCTACGCCTGTGACAATCTGGAGAGGATCATGCTAAGTGAGATATGACAGAGAAAGACAAATACCACATAATGTCGCTTATGTGTCACATCCAAAAAATGTAACAAATGAATAAACAAAAAGCAGCATCAGACCCATAAACACAGAGAACAAGCTGATAGTTGCCAGAGGGGATGGGGGGGTTGGGAGATGGGCAAAATGGGTGAAGGGGACTGGGAGATACAGGTTTCCACTGAAGGAATGACTAAGTCAAGGGAATAAAAGGTACAGAATACAGAATATAGTCAATGCTATTGTGATAGTGTCCTATGATGACAGAGGGAGGGTAGCTACACTTGTGGGAGCCTAGCATCACAAACTTGTCAAATCACTATGTTGTACACCTGAAATTAATGTGACATTTTGTATTAACTATACTAAAGTTAAAAAAAAAAAACTCAATTGCATGAGGATTGAGAAATCCTGTCATGAGGGACAGAATGGAGTGAGCAGGCACAGACACTTACGACAAAGAAATCCTGAGAATTCTAACCTTTCTGTGGATGATATGGATTTTTTTTTCTGCAGAAATAAAAGCTTTTAGAAATGGTCTGAAATGAACTCACTGTATACCTAGTTTTTAAGTAGTGAATGTTCTAAAACATGTTATTCCCATGTAGTAATGGCTGTAGAATTTGTAGAATGACATGAAGGAACATCCTAATCTAAACCCTAACATTTTAGCCGACTTATTTCAGTGTCTTTTTTTGCCACGACAAAAAGATTTCCCTTGGTTTTAAAAATACATTCAAATAAGGGGAGGTAACTGTGGGTTAAGGTGATATGACAGTAACTGATATGCCTCCTTTCAGCTTTCTATGAAGGTGTAAATTTTCTAAAGGAATTAAAATGTCCAAAATCAGTGGAAAGAAAGGCTAACGAGAGACCTCATGGTAGCATCTGAAAGGATTTCTTATAGATGGGAATGAACTGAGATTAAAAGCCACAGCATCTGAGTTAGAAGGTACTGGCTGATGGGGAATGAGTTAAATAAGTCTTTGGCTTTCTTTTACTGTTTGGTAAAACTAGAGAGCACAGTGGCTACACCAAACAGAAACCTGAGAATTCCCATGCCACTTCTGCCCATAGTCATGATGTGAAAAATAAACTGAAACAGCCAGAAATAGATTTTCCTCCTATAACTGCATCTCTACCTACTTCAGCTTTTTGTATTCCTTTTCCAACCGTAACTTCCAGCTTATAGTATTGGGATAACAAGGGAGGGTGATAGCACTTTGCATCCTGAAATGTTTACATACAGCCATGCAAAATACTTCAGGGCCAGTCCCAGAAGGACTGTATACTTGCAGTCCTGTCCCATCTTGATTTTAGACAAAGAGATACATGAAAATGCTTCACTGGCAAAGAATTTTACCATCTCAACCTCAGCATAAATGCTTCTCAAAAGTGTCACACTTGGGGATGCCTGGGTGTCCCAGTCAATGAAGCATCTGACTTCGGCTCACGTCATGATCTCACGGTTCATGAGTTCGAGCCCCACGTCAGGCTCTGTGCTGACAGCTCAGAGCCCAGAGCCTACTTTGGATTCTGTGTTTCCCTCTGTCTCTGTCCCTCCCCCACTCGTGCTCTTGTCTCTTTCTCAAAAATAAATAAACGTTAAAATTTTTGAGCTGTTAATTTCAAATAAAAGGGTCATACTTGGGGAGTTCCTATTTGATAAGACAAAATGTATTTAGGGTTGTGGAGAGCAATCTCCCACCTATCTCAGATGTTAGGAGGGGAATCACGAGGACGTCTCAGTGGACAGTGCAGGCTGAGGACACCGTCTGTTGGCGTGCCCCTGGATAGGGGTTGGTGGTTTGTGTTTGTTTCCTATTGCTACTTACCACAAACTTAAGGGTTTAAAGGTTTAAAACAACACATGTGTATTATCTTAATCTCAAGGTCAGAAGTCTAAATTCAAGTTGTCTGAATTTAGTTGGCTAACTTCAAGGTATTGGCAGGGCTGTGTGCCTTCTAGAGTCTCTGGGGACTAACCCCTTTCCATTTATTCTCCACTGCCCACAGTCCTTAGCTCATGGTCTCATTCTTCTACCTTCAGAGCCATGAGTGGTTGTTCAAGTCCTCCTCATGCTACAATACTCTAGTTTTTTGCTTTTGTCTGTACATCTTCTCTCTCATTCCTCTACCCCCTTCTTTTTCTTATAAGGACCCCTGAGCCCAGGTGGTGATCCACAACAATCTTTTTCATGATCCTTAACCAATTCACATCTGCAAAATCCTTTTTGCGTTACATATTCATAGGCCTGGGGAATTAGGACTTGAACATCTCTGGGGGTCCATCAAATGCCTACTACAAAGCACTTCACCAAAGGATTAGTACACGAACAGAAAACCTATAATTTGTGGCATGTAAATTAGTGTATCTGAAAGAGAATCCGATAAGGAGAGTTAAATGTGAATTCCTATTTCTTCTTGCTATATGAAGATTTAGCACTGTTGCCTCAGCACTCACCCTGCTCTTTCACACTACCATTGCGAGGGTAGAGAGCACTTACAGATATACAAGATAATCTGTGGGACACAGAGCTTTCACCAACAGCTGGTTCTGGCTCAGACTACAAGTGAAAAGACCCAAAAGTAATACTTCATCTGTGCTCTCTCCAGATTGTCCTTGTTCTTCCCTTGACCCGTTTCTCTAACCAAGATGCTTTCCCAACTTGTCCCTTTAGCTCTTATTCCTTTTTTAAATAGTTGTTGAGGACCTACACTGTGCCAAGAATTACTCCAAATACTTTATGGGTATTATCTGATTAATATCTCTCAACAATATGTAAGGTAGGTATTCTTATCAGACACGAATGAGGGACACTCGGCCTCCCATTCTGTCATCCCCTGAGGATTAGCCCAGCAGAGATTGCATGCTCCTGGCATGTTCAACAAGGAAGAGCAGGATCAGATACCAGGCACTGTCCTGATATTAAGTGTATTAAATAAATTGAATGAAACACTGAGGTTTTATTTTCCTGATAAGACTGAAATGGTGGAGCACAGTTGGATTTTTTTATTGCAGTTAAAACTCTGATCAGCCTAAAATCCTATCAGTAGATGTTACTTAATCAGAAGAAACTCCCCTTAAGAATCATCATCATGAAACTTATGTCTTCATCTGTCACTGTAATTGTGATTTGTCAATATATACACAAACACATACCTATGAGAGTTGGGAAGGCCTAGCAGATTATGGAAGATAAGAGCAAGGCAGAAAAAGAAAAATATCCTTGTTTTAGAAACATAAATCGCAGTACTTTTCCCTACTGCCATTCTTTCTGCCCATTTGTTCTACTTTTATTGACTTCCTGGTCTTTGGTTCCTACTGTCTATCTATACACATAGTGTATACCTTAAGAAATACAGAACAAAAACCACCTCAGTGTCAGAAAAACCTGTGCTCATATCTTGGCTTTGCCAAGTATTGGGTATATTTCTGTGATCCCATGCAAGCCCCTTCTTTATGTATCAATTTCCCCATTTGTAAAATGGAAAGAAATAGCCTGTCTTGAGGGATTAGTTTTGAGGTTTGGTTTATGTTACAGAATAGACAGCCAATAAATGCTAAATTCTTTTGCTGATATTTTTGATATTGCTATTGTAATGATATTCAATTCAGCATGTGTCAGGATTTAATAAGTAAATATGTTGAGAGTTTTTAGAACAATTCCAGGTTAAAAAACAAAGTCGCTCCATATAAATTTTAACTATTAGTACTTCTTTTGAGCAATTATTATTTTATCAAATCTGCTTATCTTTTCTTCATGCTTTCTGCCTGCCTTTTAAAACTGGTTTTCCCACTTCTTATCTAAGCAAGTATCCAGACTTTATATTCAATCTCACTGCTTTGTAATACTGGCTTTCTTCTCCTGATATTATTTAACACCCATGACCTGATCAATTCCATCTAAGCTTATAATATATAAAAACACCCTTCTGCCTAAATAGCCTCCTGGAATTAGCTTGACCTCTGCTGACTCTCCTTTGTTCCACCATAATGAACACCTCAGTATGACAATACTCTAGGCCCTATGGATATTATAAAATCATAAAGCCAAGACATCATTTCATAAGTTGTCACTCTGTGAACTAAAATACTTCTCTAACATCTCATTCTCAGTCTTGATGGTCTAGAGCCAGGCATGACAAACATTTTCTCTAAAGGGGTCAGATACTAAGTATATCAGACTTTGTGGGCCAGTCTGCGTGGCAACTACTCAACCCTGCAGATACAGCACAGAAACAGCCATTAAGTATGCAAATGAATGGGCGTGGCTGCGTACCAATTAAACAATGCACAAAAGTAAGTGACAGCCTGGATTTGACCCACAGACCACACTTTGCTTATCCCTGTCTTAGAGCATGTATGTTTCATCAGGGGTGATATTAACCCCAACAGGGTATAAATTAGATTTTGGGGGGAGGCAGCAAATATTTTTAGTCTTTATGTACAAAGCACAGATATGCATACAGTACAAAAACAGATGGCTCTGCATTGAACACTGTCTTCAAAAATTCATATCTACTGAGAACCTGAATGTGACTTTATTTGGAATAGGGTCTCTACAGGTGTAATCTCTACAGGTTAAGATGAGATCATACTGAATTTACGGTGAGCCCTAATCCAATGGCTGGTGCCTCTGTAAGAAGAGGGAAGTCTGGCTGGAGACAAGCACAAAGGGGAGGTGGTTTGAAGACACAAAGGGAGAATTTCATGTAACTGAAGTGATGCTTCTACAAGCCAAAGAATGTCAAGATTGCTGACAAGAGAAAAAATAAAAAAGACAGAAAAAAGAAAAAAAAAAGAAGGAAAGATAGTAAGAAGCTAGGAAAAATCCTTCCCTATATAACCCTCACAAAGAGCATGGTCCTGCCAGCATCTTGTTACCAGATTTCTAGCCACCAGAATTTTGAAACAACAAATTTCTGTTGCTTTAAGCCATGTAATTTGTGGTAATTCTGTTATGGCAGCCCTAGAAAATTTCATAGGAAAATAAAGGTGATTAGGAGAAAATATTTTAAAAGGCTCCCAGGGGTTGATAATTTTAAAAAAATGTTGAAAATTATTGGTATAGATGTACTGCTTTGCTGACCATTTTGATGCATTTCAGAAAAGAACTAGACTTTCTTTTGAAAATGTTTTCTGCTTGTTTAATCTGGCCCCATGTCCACCCTTTCAAAACCCATTGCCTGAATTTCATGCTCAATCCTTCTCTAGAGGTGTTTCAAATGAGGAATGGTGACTTTGTATTTCATCAAATGGATTTAACCTTTGCCCTGTTCACATTTATCTTCAGGTATGAAAACATGGAATGATTAGAACTGAACTGCAGATCCCAAGACCCCAAATTAGGGAGGCTCTCATTTTCGAATATGCTGAAGAATTTGGCTGTTCCACTTCTAACTTCCAACACTAGGTGGAATGAGATATAAAAGAACCATACCAATTTCTAAATTTCAGGACACTATTGAATTTGTATTCATGCTATCAGATTATGAATTGAGTTCTGAGAGCTCAATATTTCTAAGCCTGATTTAGAGAGAACAAAGCTGAAGCTTTGAGATGCTAAGAAAGTTCCCTAAGGTTATATAAGTATCTGAGTTGTCAGGTATGGATTTGACACAGTTTGTTGTATTCTTAATACCGTGTTACTTTCTATCTGAGACCCACAGGAAAGAAGGGTCTAGGGGAGCCACGCTGAAATCTACTATCAGAGAGGTTATGACTCTTACTTAGATGCTCATACCAGAATGGATGTTACTCAGAGAACGAGAAATGGAGCTTCCATACTCGGCAGTTATCTTGACAGATCAGCCAGAGAATACTTGATAGCCAGCCACCTGTGTAGGTGGCAAACACCTCACTCCAAACATCCCAGGTTGTCCTATCTTGGGATTTAGTCCCGAGAATTCCCATCTCTAATATCAGCATCCTATGTCACAAAAGAGGAAGCATGGTCAATACATGTTAAAAGTCTTCAATATGCTAGGCACTCTTCTAGGGCTTGTAAAAAGACAGAGAATTAAAAAAAAAAAAAGTAAAAAAAAATCTACCTTCTCCTGGAGCTCCTATTGTAGTCAGAGTGGAACAAACAGGCAATAACATTTAAAATAAGTAAAAATGCAGAGTATACCACGTGGTGCCACTAAGAAGTGGTTGAGAGCACAGAAAAAAATGCCAGGCTTTACCACATAATAAGTGTGTGGCCTTAGCTGAGCCACCTCTATGTACTTCAGTTTCTGCATTTGTAAAATGGGAAGAATACCAGAAATTGCCAAATAGGATTGTTGGAAGAACTGATGGGGGGGGAGCACTAAGATCCCAGCCTAGAACACACACCACATTAGCTCCTGTTATATAATGAGAACTAGAGCCAGAGGCAGAGCTAGGGATGGACATGGTGATGGTGGGGGGGATCCTTGTGGAGCATGAGGCTGAGAGGGAGAAAACTCTGGTTTCGGATCTTGCCTGTCGCTTACTCTGTTACCTCAGAAACACGTACGTAACCTGAGTCTCTGCTTTTATGGTTTTTGTTTTGGTAGGTTGTAAAAATGAAATACTACCCAGGTGAATGAAATACTACCCAGGTGAATTTGAGATAGACTGGGATGCACAGAATGAAGCAAGACTGGTAAAGCTCAAAGTAGCATGGACACCGAATACTTAACTCATGACTCTCTTTTCTTCTTAATCCCTCAGCTGTCATTGACAGGGAGTCCTTTCTCAAAGTCCTAGATGGGAAAATCGAGAAGACTGCAAGCATTCCCATGGGATCTAAAGCTCTCCAAAGAAGTGTTACATGACTCGATACCAGCACAGGTCTTTTACTTTTGTCATTTAATAGGGGTCTCCCCTCCAAATAACACGCTTTGACAATATCAAGAAGTGTCTTGATTTGTGGGTAATTTGCATCTGACAATATGTCTTAGTCATCTCAGGCTGCATAACAAGAACACCCTCAACTAAGTGGCTTAACAGGAAACATTCATTTGTCACACCTCTGGTGGTGGAAAAGTCCAAGATGAGAGGGCTGGCTGATCTGGTGAGAACACTCTTCCCGGTTTGCACATGGTCGTCTTCCCCTTGGATCTCCACATGCTGGAGATGAAGAGGAAGTAGGCTCTCTAGTATCTTCTAAGAGCACTATTCCCATCAGGAGGCCTTCATCCTCATGACCTAATTATCTCTGAAGACCCCATCTCCAAATATTATCACACTGGAGACGATGGCATCGGCATATGAATTTTGGCGAGGACACAAACATTCTCTCCATAGCACGTATCCCCATGAACCCTGGTTCCACATTCATAACCGTACCACCAAGCATTATATGAGCTTTGATTCTCATCCACAACCTTAAGATGAGATTACATGACTCTATAACAAGACTACCAGAGATTAATCTTGGAAAGACCTCTACCACACTACCTGTTACTTCAGGGGAGTATCAAGCAGGTTCACCTACAAGTCTGTGCTAAAATTCCACTATTCTTTTTTTTTTCCTTTCTTTCTAAACAATAGAACGTACTTCTTCTAAAAGTGCCTACTGGCTTAAAGAGTAATTTTCTTACCAAAGATGTAGGAATCCTTTGATATAACCATTTCTTGTTGGGTCTAGAATCAGAAAGTCAGCCATTATGCCTTTTTCTATCTAAGAGTAATGAAGTTGTGTGTTTAAATAAGTAACAATGATAAAACCATATAATTCATCAGTTCCAGTCAGTTCTAAATGGAAAAAAAAGAAGTAACCTATTCCATCTTTGTTTCAGAATTGTTTAAATGTTATCAAATTTTCCCTGAAGCAAGATTATGTAAAGACAAGTGGAAGAGAATAATCCAGAGAAGGTAAGGACTGTTCTGAATTATATAACAGTTAATAAATTTTCTTTTTTTTAAGTTTATTTATTTTGAGAGAGTAAGAGCAAGTCCAGGGGGGCAGGCGCAGAGAGAAGGAGAGTGAGAGAATCCTAAGAAGGCTGTCAGCACAGAGCCCAATGTGAGGCTTAAACCTATGAACCATGAGATCATGACTTGAGCCAAAGTCAGATGCTTAGCCAACTGAGCCACCCAGGTGCCCCAACACAATAAATTTTCAAATACCTATCTAAATAAATCTTTGGAATTTTTCCTAACCTGTCCATAATAGAATTTGTGTACTTAAACATATCTCTATGAGGCATCAGCCTCTGGCTCTATTGAAATCAATTTTACACATGGGGAAAGAAAAAAAAAATATACACACACACACACACACACACACACACAACTGACCAAGTCACTGAGAGCTTATAAAGTATTAGAAAATCTCTTATGACAGAGAGTTACCTATTTTTTTAAGAGTATATATTTTTAGTTTTATTATTGACATATAGTTGACATACAATGTTAGATTTAGGTATACAAAATAGTGATTTGATGATTCAAGTGCTCAGCATGATAAATGTAGCTAACATCAGTCACCATAAAAAACATTACAATATCATTAACTATTTTCCCTATGCTATACCTTTCATCCTTGTTACTTATTTATTTTGTAACAGGAAATTGTTATCTTCTAATCCCTTTCCCCTAAGATATGGTATATACATACAATGGAATATTACTCAGTAGTAAAAAAAAATGATCTTGCCATTTGCAACAGCATGAATGGTTTTAGAAGGTATTATGTTAACTGAAATAAATCACTGAAAGACAAATGTCATATGATTTCGCTTTTTGTGGAATCAAAAACAGTAAAAAAAAAAAAAAAAAAAAAACAACAAACCAAACCAAGCCAAAACAAAAGGCAAGAAAAGAGAAAACCAGTTCATAAGACAGAGAAGACGACTTGGAGTAGCCAGAGGAGAGAGGATTGGAGAGATGTGAAAACTAGGGGAAAGGAATTAAGAAGTAGCAATTTCCTGCTATAAAATAAATACAGCATGGTCCTGTTACAAAATAAATAAGAAAGCTATCTATTAATATAGTTAAGGTTTAGGCATTTATCAAATTTGAGATTCATTATATGCATATTATGGTGTCTTTTGCAAATGTTAACAACCTTTATGACTTTATGTTTAAATTATGGCTACCCAATACCAAACAATGTCTGTTTCCTTCAACTCCTTCAGTAAGATCAACAGCCACCATTCTGATTCAACACCGACGGTGCCCGCCAATTTGTGATCATGGCCTGGCCATTAGGACAACTTATCAGTTATAAATGCTTTAGGCTGTTAGCAGCAGAAAATCCTACAAAGAATAAAGCAAGAAGGTGGGCATTTTTCTTGATATAAAAAAAACTGTAGAGTCAGACAGGGGTGGTCTTGATTGAGCATCTCAACAATGCTCCCAGGGCTGGCAGTCTTTGGACCCTTGAAGTTTGGCTTTTAGTCTTCATATAGGTGACAAGATGGCTGCTGCAGCTCCAGATCCACATTTGTGTTCAAGCTCAGAACAAGGAACGAGGAATAGCATCAATACATTTCTCCTGCATTATCAGAAAACTAAAAGCCTGTCCAGAAGCCCTCCATTTCATTGGCTGAACAGAAATCAACATGAAAATCACATTAAATCAACGTGGAAGGTCAAATATGGTGTAGATTTTTTTTTTCCAAAAAACACTTGTTTTAATTTTATGTTTACATTGACTGTAAGAGTTTTCTATACATTCATGTTCCCATGAATATTGTCACTACAACAGTATGCTCCTGGATAAAGAGGAAGAATGGAATGTTTTTCTGTTTTTTGTATTGGTTTCTTTTGTAAAATGCCTAGCTGGGTAACAGTTGCAATGAGGCTTTTTACAAAATGTTGATATATAATAGAAAAGAATAATTGGATTTGTTCACTATATTCAGAAGTCATATCACTAAATTTATTTAGCCTAAGTATTTCAGTTGCTGAAGAGAGTCCTAAATCAAAGTTCATAGAAAGGTTGTAGCTGATATCTAGACTCTTCCCTAGATGATTCATTTATTAATTTGATAAATATTTATTATTTATGTCATGGAAAATGTGTCCATTTCTGGGAATAAAACTGAATAGGTGGCCTCTGATTTTTTTTTTTTTAATGTTTGTTTTTGAACAAAGAGAACAAGTGGGAGAGGGGCAGAGACGGAAGGGAACAGAGGATCTGAAGCAGGTTCTAGGCTGACAGCAGAGAGCCCAGCACAGGACTAGAACATATGAACTCTGAGATCATGACCTAAGCCAAGGTCAGAAGTTGGATGCTCAGGGGTACCTGGGTGGCTCAGTCAGTTTGGGTGTCTGACTTTGGCTCAGTTCGTGATCTCATGGTTTGTGGGTTTGAGCCCCACTCTGGACTTTGTGCTGACAGTTCAGAGCCTGAAGCCTGCTTCGGATTCTGTGTCTCCTTCTCCCTGTGCCCCTCTCCTGCCTACACTCTGTCTCTCAAAAATAAACAAAACATGGAAAACAAAGTAGGAAGCTTAACTAAGCCACCCAGGCACCCCAGGTGGTCTCTGATTTTAAGGAGTTTATATTCTTGGAAGCTCCATACAGGCAGAAATTTTTTGTGCTTACACTATTTTTTCAATAACTAGATGTTCTTACCTACCATGCTTTTTAAATATAACGTTTTATATTATAATTATATATAGTATGTTTATATATTACATATTTACATACGTTATATATAAAATATGTAATTAATATATATTATGTATTTTTAAAACACACTTTAAAAATATACAATGTCCTATCCCTAGCTCATCATTTAAATTAGGATGTTTGGAGGTTGGACCTGGGCATTGCTATTTTTTAAAAGCTCCTCCTATGGTTCAAGAACTGCTGTTATAGGGGAGGAAACACACACACACACACACACACACACACACACACACACACACACACCGGAGTACTCACAACTTGTCCAAACGCTGTTTTAGACTTTTTACAGTCTCATTCACTCATCACAAAAACCGTATAATATTGGTACCATTGTTATTTTAAAGATGACACAATGGAGACTAAAAGAGATTAAGTACCCTGAACAAAGTCTTACAGAAGGAGTGTTTTGGCCATAGGATCTGAACCAGTCTGGTTGTTTTTCAGTATGTTATACTGCCTATTAGGTGCCTGGCACATCAGAGCCACTCAGTAAGTACTTGTGTAAATGAATGTATTGAAGTGGAAGCCACAAATAATTCAACCCAAACTACCTCAAGAACGTAAGAATGGTGCATCCCATTACAGAGATGGGTATAAATGAGGGACTGCTGAAGCCATCTGCATCAATTTAAAACACAATCAGGGCTCAAGGACTAATTGAAGAATTTTCTGTAGGCTCACCTTTTTATTCCTTTCCTTGACGATTTCAAGTACTAACAACTGGCATTTAGAAGGAATAGAGTTCACAGTTTTATACGGTAAAAGCTCATATTGAAAACCTTACCACATGGACATACCCAAGAATGTCACTTCTTCATGGACATACCCAAGAATGTCTACACACTTATTAGGACTTAATAGTACTCCAAGTATTATTTGCAGAAAAGAAATAACAAAGCAAAGGTGTTACTACTTAAAAATTTTTTTTCTTTAGTGAGAAATGTTAGAAGATAATTTTTTTTAGATTTTATTTTTAAGTAATTTCTACATCCAAAGTGAGGCTCAAACTTACAACCCTGAATGAGATCAAGAGTCGCATGCTCTACCGACCAAGTCAGCCAGGTGTCCCACTTTTTATAAATCAACAGAAAAAAATTCTAAGCCAAATGAATAGCATAAGTCAAGCAACAATATGTGAATAAACAGCATTTTCAGAAAAATGCAAGAAATCTGAAGTGACTGAAAGGGGAACCACTGATGTCACTCTTACAGAGTTCAGAGCAGTACCTAGGGAGACACTCCCTTGGACCTGGTCTTCAGTTTAAGCAGCCACTGTTTGTCAATTCTCTTTTCTGTTCTGCTTTCAATGAGGCTAGCTACTGAATGAGAGAATTTGTGGGAGGTACATGGCACTCCATATTTTCCCCAGCTCTTGAGGTAAACATTCATCCTTGCCAAGCAGAGAAACACGGGACCTAGTGTTTATGTCAGAAACATATTATATAATAACAATCAGTTCTTGGCTTTCTACAACACCCATTTAGCCGTCAGTGCTTATGGCACAAATTTAAATAGAGATCATGCAAGTACCTACCATACAAGGATGCCAACATAGATTCCATGGTGTTTCTCAAAGCAGAGCAGTATCAGAAAAAACATGGCTGTCAATTTAATTGCATTAAAACTGGCCTCTCTGGCATGTTTTATTGGAAATAAAAAGGAAATAAAATTGTATTATCTTTGTTTTTTTTGGCAGAATTGCATATTATAAAACCAATTCATCACTTCTGAAAAAGGACCCAAACCACTTTCAGAATACTTCAAAGATACTAAATAACAGAACTTAAATCTAAATTCCATAAAATGGTCAGTAAAGAATATAGAGAACATGAAATTATAGCCTGTATTGGATAGGAAATGAGTCCCTCTAATAATTAAATTTCGTGTCAATGTCAAAAGCAATCTGCTCTTTGAAAAAGTATAAAGGACAACTAATCAACATCTATTTGCCCTTTTTATTCTTATGACCTTTGATCATTTTTTTCTTCCTGTATGACCATCTCTGAAAATATGTTTTACAGATACAACAGCTTGCACAGTTGCAACTCAGCATCATAATGCAGCACACAGACTTGCCAGTTTGCATCAAAATGGCATTTTAGTTCCATTTCTTAGGGTCTCTTTCTGCAATCAAACATAAGTACATTCTTCATCTGTCTTCAGTAAAGTATTTAGCTATACAAGTGCAGACTCACCAAGGAATTTCATGACAGAATAAGAACATCAAAAGGTAAGAATCTACTTTTTTTCATAATACTCTCAAAGATTTTCTTCATCTACAAAATACCAGCTCATAAAGAAAGCAAGCTAGCTCAATGGCTCAAGCAATAGGTTATCCTCTTGTATAGCTCTCAAAATATGAGGCATTAGCAGACAAATGTAGTAGCAATAATTTATTTTTAAGGCATGGATAACATGTGATTTTCTTACATTTTTTCCAAACGAAAGAGTCAACTGAGATCTCAGGGTATGGAATTGAAAGCTTTTTTTTTTTTTTTTTTTTATCCCGTTGAAAATATAATGTAGAAATTGAGCCAGACCTGTGCCACCTAGGATATATCTCAACTCTTAGGAAAATAGCTTCTTTTTTTTTATAGGCCAGATGTTAAAAAATGCAAGCACCTACTTTATAGAAATATAAATATATAATATATATAATATATGCCAAACACACACACATACACACACACACGAACACACTCACACATATTTGCCAAATACTACCAAAGATGGCTGTTACATTCTTTCATAAAACTGCCTGATTCGTCCTCTTTCTGAAGGGTGAGGTGTCCCTTATGGTTGGATGACTCCAATACATGTTGACTCGTTCAACAGGAGAGTTAAATAAAAGAAAATCTTACTCACACCATGCCTGTGACTTCAAATTCCATTTTCTAACCCTTGAAATTTCAGTGAAAAATGTTCTTTCTCTCCTGTGCTGTCAGAGAAACTTCGCTCCAGTTACATTTGTAACGTCTGGTGCTGCTTCAGTGACAGGGTCTTGCTGATGGAATCATTCTAACTGGACTAGAAGGCATGGCCCTTGAGCTTCTGTGCTCATTTGCTTGGTGACCCCTCAACGAAGGGTGATGAATTGCTTGTTACTTTTCAAGCTTCTCAGAGACAGAGAGACTACTATAAGCTCTTGGGAGATGGTTTTAAGTGAAGTTATTTTAAAATCACCATAACTGGTCTATGGAAAATGACTTTTACAGAACTGTATCCATTCATAGTATACCAGCCTGGGTCATTTCTCTAATTGGGGAGTTTGTGTATATGTTCATACACACACCAATAGCTTTGCTTTAATAACTCTTGGTGGTGTAATTTCAAATAGGAACAAACATAATGGAGCTAATGGTCTTGTGACAAACAATTGTTTCCAATAGGTAACACATGCCATTTATTTTAGGAACAGTGGATAGTGTCCACCACACTGTTCATCCCCAGTAGAATGAAAGCCCCAAACAAGAAGGTAACTTGCAAGATACTGGAAGTTGTTCTTATTTACCATTGTGCCAGCAGCACCTAGAACAGCAACTGGCACACAGTAGGTGCTCAGTAATTTTATATTAATAACACAATTACTTTAATTAATTATAAAGCCATTCATTAAACTATTTAGACATGTTTCTGGCATTCGTTGATTTATATTTCTTTCTGTGATAGCACTTACAATTAAGTTCTTATGGTCAATTATGAGCATGAAAAATGTTTCTCTCTCTCAGTCTTTTGTTTTCCTGATTATTAAAATTCTCATTAAAATTCACGCTAATTTCTAACAACAACCAGAAATGAAAATAAATGAGTAATAATATATACTACTTGTAGCATATTTTACAGATAAATATTGTCTTTTACTGTACATCAGTAGTTGGCAGTCCAGGTTTAAGATTATTCCTGTGCACACTTACAGGAAGGTGGCACAGCAAGAAGACCCTAGAATCGCCCTGTCCCACAGATACACCTACATGACGCCCAGTCAGTATAAGCAACCTACAAAACAACCTGAAGACTGGCAGAACAGACTGTCCACATTTAAATGTAGAGAAGAGGCCACCCCAAAGAGGGCAGCAAGGGTGGAGATGGGGTCGGGAGCAAAACTGACCCACAGGACTATCCACAGGAGGGAGGGACATTGCAACCAGCCAGAGGGGAGAGGAGACCCTAACTCAAGGGCCCCATGCACAGGGGACCCACACTGGAAAGATAAAAACCCGCAGTATTTGGGTTTGAAAACCAGAGGGGCTTAACTTCACAAGTTTTTACAATTGGTGGGGCTCAACAATGGGAACTTTCAAAATCAGGAGCTCTGCTCTGGGAGAGTCCGAGGGTGACTGGAAACTGAGTCCCCGGCTTTGAAGAGGCAGCTGTTGGTTGTGCTTAGAGATGCAGCACAGAAGAAGTGGTTTGAAAAATGTCTGGGGAGTACAGGAAAAAGATTTACTTACTGATTTCAGAACTTGAGCTGGAAGGGCAGGGATCTTTAGCAGACTGCTCCAAGAACAAAAGAGCTGGCAGTCACCATTTCCTTTCCCTGCTCCCAACTAGATATAGGGACACACGTGGGATCCATGAGGAAACAGCACAGCTCCAAACCTGTCTATCTAGCTTGCTAACAATGAGCCTAGCCCCCATCCTCTCCTTCGGACCCACACCCATCAGTTTGCCCTCAGTGGCTCTGTAAAGTGGCTCCAGGACTCCTACCACAACAGACAGGCACAAGCCTTACCCTAACCTGCCTGTGGTGAGAGCCCATCCAAAGCAGCACCCCAAGCGTGGTATCGTGCAAGTGGCCCCAACAGAGGCCAGCACCACTCCAAGGTGAATCTTGTTCCATGGGGTGTGGAAAATGACAACACATACACACACACAAGTTCAACTTTGGCCCCAACAGTGGGCTGGGGACAGACATCTACTGCAGGCCCCATCCAAAAGCAAAAGCTTCTCAGGGGACAATACAGGGAAAATGCCCTGCAGTTACGTGCTACTGCATCACTGGAAAATGCTTGGTCAGACTCAACTTCAGCCTAAGGCGGCCCCCGACTGGCCCATTAACAACACAAGAACCAAACCTTGCTGACAACAGGCAAAGAGAGCCATTGCAGATGACTGGACTGAAGGAAAAAATGGCTCAGCTACAGTAGCAGAGCACACACAACACACACAGAAGACACCCCTGAAACACTAGATTCCGGTGAACAGGGGACACTGCACAACAGGAGCACTACAGGACCTCTTCTTCATAAGGCTCCTATTTGCAAGAAGAGGAAATGTAGCTGACTTTCCTAACACAGAGAAACAGACACACAGAGTTAGACAAACTGAGGAGACAGAAGAATATGCCCCAAATGAATGATCAGGACAAAACCCCAGCAAGAGACCTAAGCAAAATAGAGAAAAGAAACATACCTTATAGAGAATTTAAAGTAATGAACATAAAGATACTAACTGGTCTTGAGGAAAGGGTAGAGGATCTAAGTGAGACCTTCAACAAAGGGATAGAAAACTAAAAAAGAACTAACCACAGATGAAGAATCACTAACCGAAATTAAAAATAAACTAGAGGAAATAAATAGACTAGTGGAAGCAGAAGAATGGATCAGAAACTTGGAAGACAAAGTAATACAAAGCAATCAAGCTGAACAGGGGAAAGAAAAATGAATAATAAAAAAATGAGAATAGATTAAGGGAACTGAGTGACACCACCAAGTGTAACAACATTTGCATTACAGGGATCGCAAAAGAAGATAGAGAAGAGCATGAAGAAAACTTATTTGAAGAAATAACAGCTGAAAACTTTCAAAATGTTGGGGAGGAAATAGAAATCCAAAACCAGGAGGCGCAACAAGCCTGCAACAAAATCAATCCAAAGAGGGCCACATGAAGACATACAGTAATCAAAATCACAAAGAAGTCCTGATAAACAGATAATTTTAAAAGCAGCAAGAGGGGCACCTGGGTGGCCCAGTCAGTTAAGCGTCTGACTTTAGCTCAGGTCATGAACTCACGACTCGGCTTGTGAATCTGAGCTCTGTGTTGAGCTCTGTGCTGACAGATCTGAGCCTGGGGCCTGCTTCAGATTCTGTCTCCAGCTCTCTTTGCTCCTCCCCCACTCATGCACTATCTCTTTCTCTCTCTCAAATATAAATAAACACTAAATTTTTTTCATCAAAAATAAATTAACAAAAAAACCCCAGCAAGTAAAAAGACAACAGTTTCGTAGAAGGGAAACCTCATAAGGCTATTCAATGATTTTTCAGCAGAAACACTGAAGGCCAGAAGGAAGTAGCATTACAAGGTCAAAGTGCTGAAAAGGAAAAAAAAAATTGTAGTCAAAAATACTGTATCCAGTAAGGCTATCATTCAGAATAGAAGAGATAGAATTTCCCAGACAAACAAAAGTTAAAGGAGTTCATGACCACTAATCCAGATCTACAAAAAATGTTAAAGAGTAATCTTTTAAAAAATATTTTTTAATGTTTATTTTTGTGAAAGAGAGAGAGATAGAGCATGATCTGGGGAGGGGCAGAGAGAGAAGGAGACACAGAATCCAAATCGGGCTCCGGGTCTGAGCTGTCAGCACAGATCCCGATGTGGGGCTTAAACCCATGAACTATGAGATCATGACCTGAGCCGAAGTCGGATGCTTAACCAACTGAGCAACAAAGGCACCCCTAAAGGGGAATCTTTGAGTGGAAATAAAAGATCATAAGTAAGAATATGAAAAGTAGGAATCACAAAATAGTAAAAATAAGTATATCTGTAAAACTTGGTCAAAAGACTCACAAAATAAAAAGATTTAAAGTATGACATTATATGCCCAAAACATAGCAGGGAGAAGATCAAATAATTAGTGCTTTTAGAATGGGTTCAAACTTAAGTAACCACCAACTTAATATAGACTGCTACATGCATAAGATGTTATAAATAAACCTAATAATAACTACAAATCAAAAATCAGTAACAGATATTAGATATACAAAAAATAAAGAGAAGGAATCCAAGTATATCACTAAAGAAAGCAGCAAAGGGTAAGAGAAGAGAGCAAGAAAGGAACAGAGAAGTACAAAAATAAACATATAACAAGTAACAAAATGTCAATAAGTACATACCTATCAATAATTACTTTGAATGTAAAGGGACTAAATGCTCCCATCAAAATATAGGGTTATGGAACGGGTAGAAAAGCAAGACCTATCTATATATTGCCTACAAGAGATTCACTTCAGATCTAAAGATACATGCAGATTGAAAAGGAAGGGATATAAAAGCACTTATCATGTAAATGAAAGTGAAAAGAAAGCTGGAGTATCAATACTTTTATCAGACATGATAGACTTTGAAGCAAAGACTAACAAGAGACAAAGAAGGACACTACACAATCATAAAGAGAACAATCCAACAAGAAGATATAACAACTAGAAATATTTATGCACCCAACATGAAAGGACACAAATACAAAAAGTAGCTAACAAAAAAATAAAGGAAGAAATCAATAGCAATACAATAATAGTAGGGGGCTTTAATAGCCCACTTCCATCAATGGATAGATCACACAAACAGAAAATCAACAAGTAAACAGTTGCTCTGAATGACACATTGAGCCAGAGAGATCTAACAGATATATTCAAAACATTCCATCCTAAAACAGCAGAATACACATTCTCTTCAAATGCACATGGAACATTTCTCCAGAATAGATTACATGTTCGGCCACAAAACAAGTCTCTACAAATTCAAAAAGACTGAAATCATACCATGCATATGTTTTCAACCACAATACTATGAAACTAGAAATCAAACACAGGAAATAAATCTGAAACAAACACAATTACACACAGGTCAAAAGCACACTATTAAACAATGAATGGGTCAACAAAGAAACCAAAGAAGAAATCAAAAACACATGGATATAAATGAAAATTAAAATACAACAGTCTAAAATCTTTGGGATGCAGCAAAAGCAGTTCTAAGAGGAAAGTTTAGAGCAATACAGGCCTACTCCAAGAAACAAGAAAAATCTCAAATAAACAACCTAACCTTATACCTAAAAGAGCTAGAAAAAGAAAAAAAACAACAACAATAACCAGAAGAAGGGAGGAGATAATAAAGATTAGAGCATTCATTCATAAATTAAATAGAATCTAAAAAAACAATAAATCAATGAAACCAGGAGCTGGTTCTTTAAAAAGATCAATTAAATTGATAAATGTTTTGCCAGAGTCATCATTAGAGAGAAAGGGGGCAAAAGGGAAGGGAAGACTCAAAAAAAAAAAATCAGAAATAAAACAAGAGAAATAACAACCAACACCACAGATATACAAATGACTGTAAAAAACTACTACAGAAAATCATATGTCAACTAACTAAACAAGCCAGAAGAAATGGATATATTCTTAGAAACATATAATCTCCCAAAAACTGAATCAGGAAGAGACAGAAAATTTGAGCAGACCAATTACAAGCAATGAAATTGACTCAGTACTCAAAAACTCCCAACAAAACAAAAGTCTAGGACCAGATGGGGTCAGAGGTTAATTCTACCAAACATTTAAAGAAGAATTACTACCTATTCTTCTCAAACTATTCCAAAAAATAGAAGAGGAAGGAAAGCTTCCAAATTCATTCAATTAGGCAAGAATTACCCTGATACCAAAACCAAATAAAAACAAACAAAAAAAGAATTACAGGCTACTATCTCTGATGAACACGCAAAATATTACCAAACTGAATCCAACAATACATTAAAAAAAGCATTCACAATGATCAAGCAAGTTTTATTACTGGGTTAGAAAGGGTGGTTCAATATTAAAAAATCAATCACTGTAATACATCACATCACCAAGAGAAAGCATAAAAATATAGCGAAAAAAACATTTGGCAAAGTAAAACATCTGTTCATGATAAAAACCCTCAACAAAATAGGTTTAGAATAAACATATCTCAACATAATAAAGGTCTTAAATTAATTACCCACAGGGGACATCATACACAATGGTGAAAAACGGAGAGCTTTTTTGCCTAAGATCAGAAACAAGACTTTCACCACTTTTATTTAAGAGAATACATGAAGTCTTAGCCACAACAATGAAACAAGTATAAGAAATAAAAGGCAACCAAATTCAAAAGGAAGAAATCATAAGGAAGAAGTAAAACTCTTAATATCTGCAGATGGCATGATACTATATATGGAAAACCCTAAGTACTTTAAAAAAACTAGAACTGGTAAATGAGTTCACTAAGGCTACAAAATCAATATAGAGAAACTTATTGCATTTCTATACCCTAATAAGCAACAGAAAGAGAAATTAAGAAAGAAATCCCATTTACAATAGCATAAAAATAATAAAATAACTAGGAACAAATTTACTCAAACAGGTGAAAGACCTGTTCTCTGAAAATTATAAAACATTAATGAAAGAAATTTAAGATGACACAAACAAATGGAAAGATATTCCATGCTCATAGACCAGGAGAACGGAGAACAAACATTATTAAAATGTTCATACTACCAAATTATACAGATTTAATATAATCCCTATCATAATACAAACAGTATTTTTCACAGAACTAGAACAAATAATCCTAAAATTGATATAGAACCACAAATGACCCATCAGTAGGTAAAGCAATTTGAAAAATAAGAATGAATCTGGAGCTATCACAATCCCAGATTTCAAGATACATTACCAAGCTGTAGTAATCAAAATAATATGGTACTGACACCCACAAACACAAAGGCACATAAATCAATGAGAGAGAACAGAGAGCTCAGAAATAAACTTATGATTATATGGTCAATAAATCTATTAAAAAAAGGAGGTAAGAATATGCAATGGGGAAATAAGTGTCTTGAACAAATGGTATTGTGAAAAATGTACAGCTACATGCCAAAGGATGAAACTGAGTCACTTTCTTACACCATATACAAAAATGAAATCAAAATGGATTAAAAAGCTAAATATAAGACCGTGTACCATAAATATCCTAGGAAAGTACACAGGCAGTAATTTCTTTAACATCAGCCACAGCAACATTATTCTAGTATGTCTCCTGAGGCAAGAGAAACAAAAGCAAAAATAAACTGTTGGGACTAAATCAAAATAAAAAGCCTGTGTACAGCAAGGGAAACAATCAACAAGAAGACAATCCTCTAAATGGGAGAAGGTATTTGCAAATGATATATCCAATAAGGTGTTAGTATCCAAAATATGGAAAGAATTTATACAACTCAATACCAAAAAAAAACCACAACAATAACAAAAAACCCCAAATATCCAATTAAAAATAGGCAGAAGACATTAACAAACATTTCTCCAAAGAAGACATACAGATGGCTAACAGACACATAAAATATAAAACAAAACAAAACTCAACATCACTACTCATCAGGGAAATGCAAATCAAATCCATAATGAGTTATCATCTCACACCTGTCAGAATGGCTAAAATCTAAACCATAAGAAACAGTTGCTGGTGGGGCCTGGAGAAAAATGAAACCCTCATGCACTGCTGGGAGGAATGCAAACTGGTGCTGGCACTTTGGAAAACAGTATGGAAATTCCTCTAAAGATTAAAAATAGAATTACTACATGATCCAGTAATAATTCTACTGGGTACTGACCCCAAAATACAAAAACATTAATTTGGAAAGAAATATGCACCCTTATGTTCACTACAGGATTACTGACAACAGCCAAACTATGGAAACAACCCAAGTGTCAATCAACAGGAGAATAAATAAGTGGTAATTATACAATGGAACATTATTCAGCCATAAAAAGAATGAAATCTTGCCAGTGGCAACAACATGAATGGATACTGAGATTAGAAATCTAAGTGATGTAAGTCGGTCAGAAAAAGAAAACCACCATATAATTTCACTTGTATGTGCAATTTAAGTAACAAAGAGAAGAGTGTGGGTTATGGGGGGAGATGGGCCAAGATGGCGAAACAGCATGGAAGTTTTTTTTGTGTGTGTCTCTCCTTCCTGAAATACAACCAGATAAACACTGAACCATCCTGCACACCTAGAAAATTTATTTGAGGATTAACACAACAAACTGCACAACCTGAAACAGAGAATTCAGCATAAAGTGGAAAAACTTACTTTTATTTTCCATTTCTATTAAAAATATTTTAATTTTTTTCTACTATACTTTTTACTTTTTTTAAAGTTTTCAAATTCTATTTTACTTCCATCATTTCCTTTTATTCTATTTCATTGTATTTATTTTTTCAAATTTTCAAACATTTTCCTTTTTTCCTTTACTTTTTTTTTTCTTACCTTTCCCTTTTTTCTCTAATCTATTAAACTCCTTTCAACTACCAGATCAAAACACAGCCAGGATCTAGCATCCTTTATTTGATTTTTTGTGTGTTGTTTTTAATTTTTTTAATTTTAATTTTTTTTTACCTTAATAACTCCTCTTCTTCCTTCAAAATGAAGGAATTCACACCAAAAGAAAGAACAGGAAGAAATGACAGCCAGGAACTGACACAACACAGATACAAGCAAAATGCCTAAACTAGAATTTAGAATCACAATAATAAGAATACTAGCTGGGGTTGAAAACAGATTAAAATCCCTTTCTGCAGAGATAAAAGCTAGCCAGGATGAAATAAAAAAATGGTATAACTGAGCTGCAATCTTGAATGGATGCCACAGTGGCAAGGATGGATGAGGCAGAGCAACAAATCAGCAATATAGAGGACAAACTTATGGAGAACAATGAAGAAAGGAACAATATCAGAATCATAGGGGTCCCAGAAGATGAAGAGAGAGAAAAAGGGGTAGAAGGGTTATGTGAGCAAATCATAGCAGAAAACTTTCCTAACCTGGGGAAAGACACAGATATCAACATCCATGAAGCATAGAGGACTCTCATTAGATTCAACAAAAACCGACCATCAACAAGGCATATCGTAGTCAAATTCGTGAAATACTTAGGCCAGGAAAGAATCATGAAAGCAGCAAGGGAAAAAAAGTCCTTAACCTACAAGGGAAGACAGCTCAGGTTTGTAGCAGATCTATCCACAGAAACTTGTCATGGAAGAAAGGAATGGCAAGATATATTCAATGTACTGAATCAGAAAAATATGCAGCCATGAATTCTTTATCCAGCAAGGCTGTCATTCAAAATAGAAGGTGAGACAAAAAGTTTTCCAGACAAATGAAAATTAAAGGAGTTCGTGACAACTAAACCAGCCCTCTAAGAAATTTTAAGGGTGATTCTCTGTGGGGAGAAAAGATGAGAAAAAAAAAAAGACAAAAACCAACAAAGACTAGAAAGGACCAGAGAACACCAACAGAAACCCCAACTCTACAGACAACATAATGGCAATAAATTCATAATGGTATGAATTTATTGAGTCCATAAACGTCAATGGACTCAATGCTCCAATCAAAAGACACAGGGTAACAGAATGGATAAGAAAACAAGATCCATCTATATGCTGTTTACAAGAGACCCACTTTAGACCTAAAGACACATTCAGATTGAAAGTAAGTGGATGGAAAACCATCTATCATGCTAATGGTAGACAACAGAAAGCCAGAGTAGCCATACTTATATCAGACAATCTAGACCTTAAAATAAAGGCTGTAACAAGAGATGAATAAAGGCATTATATTTTAATTAAGGGGTCTATCCACCAACAAGACCTAACAATTACAAACATTTCTGCTCCAAATGTGAAAGTACCCAAGTATATAAACCAATTAATCACAAACATAAACTCATTGATAGTATGGGTACTTCAACATCCCACTTATAGCAATGGACAGATCATCTAAACAGAAAATCAACAAGGTAACAATGGTTTTGAATGACACACTGGACCAGATAGACTAAACAGATATATTCAGAACATTTCATCCTAAATCAGCAAAATATACATTCTTCTCCAGGGCACATAGAACATGCTAAAGAACAGATCACACACTGGGACACAGATCAGTCCTTATCACATAAAAAAAGATCGAGA
Source organism: Panthera uncia (assembly GCF_023721935.1). Lineage (NCBI taxonomy): Eukaryota > Metazoa > Chordata > Mammalia > Carnivora > Felidae > Panthera > Panthera uncia. The sequence continues at coordinate 8,967,676 of NC_064809.1, read as the reverse complement.
TCATATCATGCATATTTTCAGACCACAACGCTATGAAACTTGAAATCAACCACAAAAAAAGGTGGAAATTTAACAAATACTTGGAGACTAAAGACCATCCTACTAAAGAATAAGTGAGCTAACCAAGAAATTAAGGAGGAAATTAAAGTGTACACAGAAGCCAATGAAAATGATAACACCACAGCCCAAAGCCTCTAGGATGCAGCAAAGGTGATCATAAGGGGGAAGTGTATAGCAATCCAGGCATTCCTAAAGAAAGAAGAAAGGTCACACATCCACAACCTAACCTTACACCTTAAAAAGCTGGAAAAAGAACAGCAAAGAAAACCCAAAACCAGCAGAAGACAGGAAATAATAAAGATTAGAGCAGAAATTAATGCTGTCAAAGCCAAAAAAAAAAAAAAAAAAAGTTGAACAGATCAATGAAACCAGAAGCTGGTTCTTTGAAAGAATTAACAGATTGATAAACCACTAGCCAGTTTGATCAAAAAGAAAAAGGAAAGGACCCAAATAAATAAAATCAAGAATGAAAGAGGAGAGATCACAACCAACACAGCAAAAATAAAAACAATAATAAGAGAAAATTATGAGCAATTATATGCCAATTAAATTGGCAATCTGGAAGAAATGGACATATTCCTAGGAATATATACACTACCAAAACTGAAACAGGAAGAAATAGAAAATTTGAACAGACCCATAACCAGTAAGGAAATCGAGTTAGTAATAAAAAATCTCCCAAAAAACAAGAGTCCAGGGCCAGATGGCTTTCCAGGGGGAATTCTACCAAATGTTTGTTTGTTTGTTTGTTTATTTATTTATTTATTTATTTTTAAATGTTTTTATTTATTTTTGAGACAGATAGAGACAGAGCATGAGCAGGGGAGGGGCAGAGAGAGAGGGAGACAACACAGTATTGGAAGTCTTAGCTTCGACAATCAGACAACACAAAGGAATAAAAGGCATCCAAATCAGCCAGAAGGAGGTCAAACTTTCACTCTTCGCAGATGATGTGATACTCCATATGGAAAATTCAAAAAGATCCCAGCAAAAAACTGCTAGAACTGATCCATAAATTCAGCTACGTCGCAGGATATAAAATCAATGCACAGAAATTGGTTGCATTCCTATACATGAATAATGAAGAAACATAGAAATCAAGGAATCGATCCCATTTACAGTTGCACCAAAACCCATAAAATACCTAGGAATAAATCTAACCAAAGAGGTGAAAAATCTAGACACTGAAAACTATAGAAAGCTTATGAAGGAAAATGAAGATGACACAAAAAAATGGAAAAATATTCCATGCTCCTGGATAGGAAGAATATTATTAAAATGTCCGTACAACCCAAAGCAATCTACATATTCAATGCAATCCCTATCAAAATAACACCAGCATTCTTCACAGAGGTAAAACAAACAACTCTAAAATTTGTGTGGAACCAGAAAAGATCCCGAATAGCCAAAGCAATCTTGAAAAAGAAAACCAAAGCTGGAGGCATCACAATCCTGGACTTCAAGATGTATTCCAAAGCTGTAATCGTCAAGAAAATATGGTACTGGCACAAAAACAGACACTCTGATCAATGGAACAGAATAGAGAACCCAGAAATGGGCCCATAAACATAAGGCCAACTCATCTTTGACAAAGCAGGAAAGAATATCCATTCAAATAAAGCCAGTCTCTTCAGCAAATGGTCCTGGGAAAACTGGTCTGTGACAAGCAGAAGAATAAACCTGGACCACTTTCTAACACCATACACAAAAATAAACTCAAAATGTAAGAATGATCTAAACATAAGACAGGAAGCCATCTAATTCCTAGAGAAGAAAGCAGGCAAACACCTCTTTGTTCTCGGCCGCAGCAACTGCTTACTCAACACACCTCCGGAGGGAAGGGAAACCAAAGCAAAAATGAACTATTGTGACGTCATCAAAATAAAAAGCTTCTGCACAGCAAAGGAAAAAACTCAGAAAAACTAAAAGGCAACTAATGGAGAAGATATTTGCAAACAACTTATCAGATAAAGGGTTAGTATCCAAAATCTGTAGAGAACTTACCTAACTCAATACAGTGAAGAGATGGACAAAAGACATAGATAAGCACTTCTCCAAAGAAGATATCCAGATGGCCAACCGACACATGGAAAAATGCTCCACATCACTCATCATCGGGGAAATACAAATCAAAACCACAATGAGATACCACCTCACACCTGTCAGAATGGCTAACATTAACAACTCAGGCAACAACAGATGTTAGCAAGGATGTGGAGAAAGAGGATCTCTTTGGCACTGCTGGTGGGAATGCAAACTGGTATAGCCTCTCTGGAAAACAGTATGAGGGTTCCTCAAAAAATTAAAAATAGAACTACCCTATGACCCAGCAATTGCACTACTAGGAATTTACCCAAGGGATACAGGAGTGCTGTTTAGAAGGGACACATGCACCCCAAAGTTTATAGCAGCACTACCAACAACAGCCAAAGTATGGAAAGAGCCCAAATGTCCATTGATGGATGAATGGATAAAGAAGATGTTGTGTGTGTGTGTGTGTGTGTGTATATATATATATATATATACACACACACACACACAATGGAGTATTACTCGGCAACCAAAAAGAATGAAATCTTGCCATTTACAACTACGTGGATGGAACTAGAGGGTATTATGCTAAGGGAAATTAGTCATATTAGATATTTGAAAGACAAATATCATATGACTTCACTCATATGAGGACTTTAAAATACCAAATAGATGAACATAAGGGAAGGGAAGCAAAAATAGTATACAAGCAGGGAAGGGGACAAAACATAAGAGACTCTTAAATATAGAGAACAGAGGGTTGCTGGAGAGGTTGTGGCAGGGGGAATGGGCTAAATGGGTAAGGGGCTTAAGGAATCTATTGCTGAAGTCACCGTTGCATCATATGTTAACTAACTTGGATGTAAATTATAAAAATTAAATTAAAAAAAAAAGAAAGAAAAAAAAGAAAAAAATCATACTCTTCAACACAGACAACTAATGGAAGTGGTAGGGAGATGGGTGAAATAGTTGAAGAGGAGGAAGAGAACACTTAAAGTGATGAGTACTAATGCATAGAATTGTTGAATCACTATATTATACCCCTGAAACTAATATAACACTGTACATTAATTATACTAGAATGTAGAAAAATCAAGTAAATTTTTTTTAAAAAAAGGTTATTTCTTTGCTGAACTATGTAGGAGTCCAGGTATAATGATTTTAAAGACAATACATGTGTGCATATTGATGTATTTAAACATTAATTTACTAGTAAATATTTACAGCTAACTTCTTAATATCCAGCATTATTTCAGGCACCAGGAATATAATAGTAAACAAACTGAACTAACTCCCTGACTACATGCAGCTTTCATTTTAATGAGGAGAAACAAGCAGTAAAAATAGATTTAAAATTATATTACATTTTAAAAGGTGATTATGATGATGGAGAAAAACAGGTGAATGGTAAGCCTTTTGACGGGCTTAGAATAAAATGAAGTGGCCCAGACAAATGACTTCTGAGCAGAGACTTGAAAGAACTTAAAAGAATTGAAACAGTAATTCATGCACATAATTGGGGGTGGGGTGTGGGGGAGGCAGTGTTCCAGCCAGTGAAAGGAGCAAGTGTGAGGCTGCAAAGCAAAAATGTGCTAGGCAAGTTCTTGAAAAGTAAGGAGGCTACGATGTCTGGAGCAGAATGAAAGATGAGAGAACATTAGAAAATGAGGTCAGAGAGACAATGGGAAGACACAAAGACGGTAATATGTGGTTATATTTTGGACATTTTTAACAGTAGAGCTGATATGGTTAAAAGAAAGAGAGGAATCCAAGATTTTTGGCCTATATGCCAAAAGATGGAGTTGGCATTAATTGATATGGAAAAAAACTACATGTGGACTAGATTTGAGGAGAGGATTTTCTGGTAAGTTGAATGCAGGAAGTGGTGAACTAGCAAAGAATATCAGCAAAGAAACTCAGTGGATGCATGCAAAACTAAAGCATATCTACAAAAGATACAGGTGTGGTGTTCCAAAGGGACACATGCACCCCAATGTTTACAGGAGTGCTATCGACAACAGCCAAATTATGGGGTGAGCCCAAATGTCCATCAACAGAGGAATGGATAAAGAAGATGTGGTTTGTGTGTATGTGTATTGCACTACATATATAAATTATACATAAATTATTGCAATACACACACACACATACATACACACACACAATGGAGTATTGCTTGGCAATCAAAAGGAATGGAATCTTGCCAGTTGCAACAATGTGGATGGAACTAGAACGTATTCTGCTAAGTAAAATTAGTCTGAGAAAGACAAATATCTTATGACTTCACTCATATGTGGAACTTAAGATACAAAACAGATGAACATAAGGGAAGGGAGGCAAAAATAATATAAAAACAGGGAGAGGAACAAGACATTACAGACTCTTAAATATACAGAACTGAGTGTTGCTGGAGGGGTTGTGGGTGGCGGAATGGGCTAAATGGGTAAGCAGCATTCAGGAAGACATTTGTTGGGATGAGCACTGGATGTTATATGTAGGGGATGAATCACTGGTTTCTGCTCCTGAAATTACTGCACTATATGCTAACTTGGACATAAATTTTAAAAAATAAAGACATTTTAAAAAAGGAAATATCACAAAAAATAAAGAGGATCTAAATCTATAGTGAATATGATTACATTCGCTGGTTATAATAAAAAAATGTAAAGAATCATCATAGTATTCTCAAATTATTTATATTTATCATTGAACTATTCAACACACCAGAAGATTGCATAATTTACAACTATCTAATCTATATAAGCCAAACTTTGCTATTAATACATATTATAAAACACACACACATTCCCTTTCAGTCAGGGTAGAAGGCCACAGTATCTTAATATCAAATTGGATGCCTGTGGTGATTCAGAAGATGCTGGATGTACAGATGCTCCCTGTGTTTCTCAAACCATAGACTGGATAACTGAGTAATTTGAAAGTAAGTATAAGACATGATAATATTTGACTCTGAGAGACTTAGTGTGCCTTTCCTTAGAATAAGGACAGTCTTCCATGTAACCATAAAATTATTATCACAACTAAGATACTTAACAGTAATACAGAAATACTATCCAATACACAATCTATGTTCAACTCAGTAGCCCCAAATTATTTATATGTTTACTGCTTCAATCTAGGATGCAGTCATGTATCCCTCTTTACTTTTGGACTTTAATCTGAACAGCTCCTCTGCCGTTTATGGCTCTGAAATTTTTGCAGAGCCCAGAAAAGTCATCTTGTAGAATGTCTTTGGATTTGCCTGATTATTTACTAATAATTCTTCCCAGGCTTATAATAGGACAAGAGGACTATATAGCTAACATATATTTCCTAAAACATCCTATCAGGAGACATGATGCTAGTTTGTCTCATTAATGCCAATAGTAAATGGCAAAGACAGTACCTGTTAGCCTTTGTAATAACAGGAGTACTTTTCCCCTATTTAAAACATTTATGGATGGATTGGCACTTTCATGGATGTGTGGATATTTTCATCCAACAATTGTTCATCCAATGCTCTTAGCAAACACCTGATTATCTGAATCATATTTTAAATTGGTAGTTGCACAAACGTGATTTGCTAATTCTGTCATTCAGTCTGGATTTATTAACTGGCATTTTTCTCATTTCTCTTTGATTCTATCACTGTAGACGTCTCTGTTATAGTCCATTAATATCATAATATTGCTATTCTTTTTTCATGTTCCATCTGTCAGAAAGTTGAGTATTGGGAGTCCCTTCTAACTGGTTCTTGTTCTCTTGACATCTCTGTGCCAACTGCAAATAGTATCTCCAAGATTTATCTTGACATGGAACAAGGTATTCTCCAATGGGCCCAGAATCCTTGGAAAGGATGGATTTTGCTTAGAAATCAAGATCTAGACTTCTTTATTACATCTTTTAGATTGAGTAATCAAGACTAAGATTAATGCTCCATGATGCCATCACAGTAGGGCTCTGTGAATAAGGCTCAGAAATTAAATTTAAGAGGGGCACCTGACAGCTCAGGTCACAATCTCATGGTTCGTGGGTTCAAGCCCCACGTCAGGCTCTGTACTGATGCTCAGAGACTGGAGCCTCCTTCAGATTCTGTGTCTCCCTCTCTCTCTGCTCCTCCCCCATTTATGCTGTGTCTCATAAATAAATGAATGTTAAAAAATAAATTGAATTTAAGAAATTATAGGTTCATATTCGCATCACAATGTCAAATCATGCATAAGTTTCTTCCTCATTCTCCACCTTTGAGTCTTCTTTCTCCCGTAGCAAAAAATCACTAGATTCACTTATTTACTCTGTCTTAAAGCACACACAGAATAGTTTCAAAAGCTCATGGGTTATTTAGAAAAGTTTTATTTAACTCCTGAATATTTGATGATTTTTTTTTTTCAGATATCATTTTGTTACCTTAAGGATCACAACCTTAAGCTGCCTCTTGTCCAGTTTCTAAAAATGGTTGTTTCATCTTTTCCTATAAGCAGTTGTTCAGGGTAAGAGATACCAGTTAACATAATCAGAAGTTTTTTTTTTTTTTTTTTTTAATTTTTAGTATTTATCTATTTTGATAGAGAGTGCACAGGAGTGGTTAGGGCAGAGAGAGGAAGAGACAGCATGAGTGGGGTAGGGGTAGAGACAGAGGGAGAGGAAATTCCAAGCAGATTCCACATTGTTAGCACAGAGCCCACCTGGGGCTCGAACCCACAAACCATGAGATCATGATCTGAGCTGAAATCAAGAACTAGACACTTAACCAGTTGAGCCACCTAGGCACCCTTCACAAGTAGTCTTTTTACACTAATATTTTAATGTTTTAAAGATTTTGTGAATATGTAAAAATCTATATATTTCAAAATTCAAAAGCACATAAAATGTAAACTCATGTAAGAATCACTGTGATCCCTATTCCATCTCTTTCCTAATTTTCTCCTATAGGTTACCTTTCTCATTAGTTTTTCGTTTCTCATTACTTCCTGTTTTTTTACAAATATCAGCAAATAATGCATTAAAATTTTTCTCTGTTTTTTCTACATGAATTTCACAAACTTTATAAAATGTTTCTACTTATTATGTGTATCAGTTCATGAAGATACTTTCCATTTCATCTATCTTTACATTTGCATAATATTTCATTGCTGGTATATAACACAGTTTATTCAACCATTGCCTCTAATATTTTGCTCACACAAATAACGTTCCATATGTTGTTTTGTGTTTGTGGAGAAGTATCTTCAAATAAATCTCTAGAAGTGTGTTTTCTGGGTCAAAGGTAAATGCAAAACTAGTTTTGTTTTATTTTACCAAACTTCTTTCTAAAGAAGTTGTATTACTTTGTAGTCCTACCACAGAAGTATGGCAGTGCCTATGTACTCAAAGTAATTTAAGGATTTTTCTACATATTTTATGGTAATATAATTTATTATAAATCTTATTATATAATGTTTATTTTTGAGAGAGAGAGAGAGAGAGCACACACAAGTGGGGAAGGGACAAAGAGAGGGAGAGAGAGAATCTGAAGCAGGTTCCACGCTGTCAAAGCAGAGCCCAACATGGGGCTTGAACTCATGAATTGTGAGATCATAACCTGAGCTGAAATCAAAAGTTGATGCTTAAGAGAGTGAGCCACCTGGTGCACCTAATATATAGCACATTTAACAGGCCAAGCAAGCTGGAAAATCATGAAAAAGAAGAGAAATCATGAAGCAGAGCACTAATAAGTATAAAAACGTATATGCTGTGTATCATTTAAAAAGTTTGGTTTTGTCAAATGAATAGACAAAGAGATCTGTATGTAAGAAGTGACCCTTAAAGAGCAACATGTATATACCCTGCTCTAAACAACACTACTCCTTCGAGTACACCAGAGCTAAATTCTTTTACATGTGTACAAGAATGTACACAGCAATGTTATGTGAAATAGCCAATATTGAGAAACATACAAAACACGCATTATAATAAAAATGTTCAAAAATTTATACAATTTTATGCAGCATGGAAAATGAACGAGCATACATTCATACATGGAATAACACGGATAAATCTTGTGAATAATTCAAACAATGTTGAATGAAAAAATCTAAACTCAGAAGACTATGATGGCATGGTAACATGTTTATGAAACAGAAAATAAGGAAAGTAAAATTGTGTATGTTTTACGTTGTGTAGCGTTTCATGAACTTGTTTTTACCATTGCTGGGAAACAGTTCAGACAAAATCTGCAACAGTGGTAACCTTACTGAGACGCAAGGCATTCTGAAGAAAATACACCAATAGTTTTATTGTTATAGATCATGAATGAGTTACTGAATTCCCTGGTGGTTTTTCCATTAGGTTTATGATGATTCATAATTTTTACATAGACCATGTAATGGACACTGCTAGTGTTTTGCTCATCTCTCTCCAGATACTATTCCCTGTTTCTTTATGTTTCTTTTCAGGCTTTTCTACCTTATTGATTATAAAGGCTCTTAACTATATTGCCTTCAGATGATTACCATTAGCCTAATAGGATCACTTTAAGTCTTTGCACACAGAACCAGCAGTACCTGCAAGTTCATTTCCCCCTGGGGTGGCCCTTACCTAATGAAAATAAATCAATGAAAAGAGAAATATTTCTGCTGGACACTTCTTCCCCATCTCCTTGCTAGCTCTCTCTCCTATCCTTGCCCTCCAATACTGGAATAGATTAGGTTCTCAGTCTTTGGCCTTCTTCCCTTTGTTATCAATATTTAGTACTTCTATGAATACATACTCCCTCATGGTTATGTGATCATGCTTCTTAAAATTATATCTTTTGCTTAAAATTCTGTATCACACTTCAGACTTGTATATCAGACTGTCTCATTGGCATCTCCCCTTGGATGGAGATGTTGATTCAACAAATCTCACAGTGAGAGCCTAATATTCCTCATAAACTTATTTTTGTTACAATGTTCCTATTTCAGTATATTCTTCCAACTTCTCAGGCCAACCCATCAGGAAGTTTTGGCATTTCTCCTGCAGCAAAGGGTTAACTCACTCAATCAGACTTGTTCAAATCCTACACATTCCAAAGAAATATTTGTCTTCAGGACTAAGGCTATTTTTGTACGTTTGAGACCTTGGGCCATTTCTGTACCAGTGTGATCATATAAGTCTGTCCTAACAATGTGATTTATGGTGTATTAGTTGGAGTTCTGCAGAGAGACAAGATCAATAAGATATATAAAGATACACAAGAGGAGACTTATTATAGGAATTTACTCTCATGGTAAGGAGGCTAAGAAGTCCAATGATCTGCCATCTGCAAGCCAGAGAACCCAGAAAGCCAGTGCTGTAATTCAAAACAAGTCCAAGGGCCTGAGACCCAAGAGACTGATGGTGTAAATTCCAGTCTGAGACCAAAAACCTGAGAACCAGCAACACTGATGTCTGAAGGCAGAATATGAATGTTTCAGCTCGAGCAGAGAAAGCAAATTTTCTTTCTCCCCCCTTTTTGTTCTATTCAGGCCCTCAGCAGATTAGATGATGCCCACTGGCATTGGTGAAGCTAATGTTCTTTACAAATGCTAACCTTATCCAGAGGCACCCTCAAAGACACATCCAGGAACGTTTACTAGGGATTATAAAAACAATCCCCTCGTCTCAAATTGATGTATTGGGTAAATGTAATCTCAATCAAAATAAAGACCAAGAATAACATAAGATAATCTTGAAGAAGAGTGGAAGACTACTGTGTAATAAAGTTGTCAGAAAGCTAGAGAAAGACATGGATAGAGAAATAGACCAATGAAAAAGATCATCAACAAAGAGACTCACATGTCTATGGATACAGCTGAAGAGAAATGCTTGTCAATTGAAAAAATGCTAATTGGATATGTGTAGGGATAAAATGTATTTTCACCTACACATCACACTATACACAGAAATCAGTTCCAGATGGATTGTAATCTAAATGAGAGAGATAAAACAATGGATCTTCTACAAGGCATCACAGGAGAAAATCTTCTTGATTTAAGGTAAGCAATGTTATCTTAAACAAGAACAATATTAATAATTGGGAAAGAATTAAAATCAGCAATGCCAGTCCATAAAAAAGCAAAAAACAAAAAACAAAAAAACCAACCATCATTTATGGAGTGAAAAGGCAACCTTAACAGAAAAAAACAGGCCAGGGACTTGAACGGAGGATATTGAAATGGATAATAAATAGAGACTTTGGAGAGGAGCTAGTGATGGGAATATCTATGGAAAAGCATTGCAGGTAGAGGGAATTTCAAGTCCACAGTCCTTAAACACTTGAATACCTGATATATTCAACCAACAACAAAGCTGTTGTGCTTTGTTCTCTCTCAGCCCCTTCCACAGTAACATAATTGGCTCCTAAAGAGAGAAGACCTGTCCTGTTCACTGATGTGACCCCAGTAGTTAGACTTGTACCTGGCGTATAATATAAAAGCTCACTAAACATACATAGAATGAATGAAGGAATAAATGAATAAGAGAGACACATCCAGTTTCCCTGTTTTTTCATTAGGACATCTCTGTTATTTTATTAGTGGTATAAATCTTTATTATGGCTCACATAATTAAAGCATGACAGCTTCTGACCAGGATTCTATTTCTTAAAGCGTTTTTTGGTGGAGCATTAGTTTTACAAATGCTCATAAAAAAAAGTAGGTCTTGCAATTGTATATGGAAACTCTGCTTACCATATCTCCTACTTGAAAAAATTACACTGTACTTTAGCATATTAAAATAGTTTTAAAAGCACATAAAAATATATAAAAGCATATGAAAATGTAAAATACCAAAGTTGCAGACGGAGAAGTTCTATGATTTAAAAATATTCCCATTATAGCTTTTTCAGATATTTCCCAGATTGATTTGATCCTGAAACCCTTTTAACTTTGTGTCTATTAACATTTTAGGAAAGTCAGTGTTCCACTACATACATGGGGAAATCAGAAAAAAAAAACACTGATAAACAAGTCTTGCTTTTACTAGTTGGGCTGAGTCAGTGCAGAATGAAGGTCAAAGACACAGTAAGAAGTAGCTTATAATGTGATAAGGAATCCAGAGAACCCCTCTTCTTGTCCTTTTCCTTTGGCAAGGTTTTAGGTAAGAGCCACGTCTTAAAGGGGGGAAATGGGTTAATGCAGCAAAGAATGAAAAAATAAATAAAATGAAACATAGTGTCAAGATTCCCAAAGAACCAGTTCTAAAACTCCTGTGGCTTTCAAAGACCATAAAAGAGTCTAAATTCAAAATGAAAGTGAATTGAGGCACGTTCCATTGGGACGACACCAAGTGCTGAGTATCATCTCCTGCAGTCCTTGCCTAACACAGAGAGAAGGCAGATTTTCTTTATAGCTGTAATAAAACATAAAAGGAAGGATGAAAAGAAGTGGAGAATCACTAGCGATTATCCTCATAGCTGAGTATTTGTTGTGTGGTGGAAAGGGCATTTGGTGGTCTGATAAATGACTCTTACATTTCCCCTTTTCTCATAATGTGACTTTGAAATTGCTCCCACATTTCACAAGTGTTCCCCATATATTTTCAAGTCCAATATTGCCGTTTCTGAGACGTGACTCTGGTTATATTCAGGATCCATGCTTTCCTAGAAGATTAAGCATTCTTAATAGCACGTTTTGCTACCAGAAGAAAAAAAAAATCTCGCTTTTTTACTCAGCATTACACAAACAAGTCATATCTAATTCTCAGAAGTAAAAGTGCCATAAAAGATATATACATATACATTCTTTCAGCTAAATTGGTACCATAAAGCTGTATTGCAAATATGAGTAATGTTTTTTTCTGCAGTGATGTTTATAGCAATACAGTACAGTTCAGAGACATTTTGGTTTCTTCTACCTTTGGAGGATAAGGCATTAAAGGAAATTATTACTCTATATTATTGAAGATAAAATTGTTGGGTTATGGCATTTTTAATATGGTGAACCTAGGCCAAATGTTGAAGCTACCATTTATTTTATTGCTTTCGACATCTCTTGTTTAAAGGCTCTCAGAAATGAAAAATTTCAGTGAAGGCCATATTGAAGTTTATTGATATCATCTCTATAAAGTAAAATCTCAATAAAAATTTATGTCATCTATTTAATGAGAAGACAGGAAATGGAATCATTCTTGGAGATATTTTTAAATGGCCAATCAGGTATAATTTAACTATCGTGTGGTTTTCTTTACACTAGTAGAGATTACAGGATGTGTTTTCAGGAGAAGTATTCACTTGACAACTTTTTATTCTACAGAGAACTAAACGGAAGTTATTATGACATTCCACACTACACTGATTGTAGTAAAACAATTCAATAATGTAGTTAAAATGTTATCTGGGATCTATAAAAATATATTAATTCTCCCCCTATCTTCCTATGGTTCATTGGTTCTTAAAGATCTCTGCATATTAGAATACATATGTGATAAGGAAAATGTATGTTATTAAAAGGTCTATAGGGGAACTGCTGCTGTTATAAATTGTTGGAGAGGAATTATGTTGAATTGTATTAAAAGTTAAGTTTGGAGACAAAAACAATGAACTTTTGTTGTGGCTTTTCTCATAATTTGTATAACTAAATGTGTGAATAAAATAAATCTTTTCAAGTTCTTCATCAGTAAGTAAAAATTACACTGGTCACATGGATGTTATGCTAAAAGTTTTCACAAATGACTTGGAGAAAGTGTATGTATATATGTATGCATATTTTATATACTAAAATTTTAATTACATATTTATACAAAATATGTATTCAGCAAAGAAATGCTAATCAATAATATCTGTCCACTAAAATTTTAGGGAAAAAAACCCACATTCTACCACAGTTTGCCTCCAATCAAGTTTACTGTGCATTTATCTATCAAACAGGTAACTTATTTGTCCAGTAACGAGAGATTCTCCCATGTACCTGAACAATGATTTCAGTGTCTCCTTAGGAACTATGACCTCTTCTTTCCATGTATGCTCTTTCAGGACAACCTTTTCCACTATTTTGACTAAACAGTAATGTCTCCAACATTTTGTAACTAAATATGTATCATGAAATACAAATACCACTTGTCTAAATTCACGGGACAACCCCCTCCCCTCCTTGGTTGTCCTATAAACACATCAAATCCAATTTCCTCCAACCAGCATTATTAAAGCCATCAGTGATTGGCCCAGATATCAGAGAGTATTCACTGGTCAGACAGTTCATGAGTGAGGGAAAGTCATTGTGCCCTGTCTTCTAAGGGGAAGGTGGACCCTTCTGTGCCATCAACTGACTCATTAGAATATACTCATATCAGAAGCATTTGCCTCTAAAGTTATGTTACCAGATTAAGCAAACAGAACACAAGATTCCCAGTCAATCTTGGATTTTGGATCTGAACACACACGTGCGAACACACACAAGCATACAGACACTACATACAGCACATTTCATACAGTATTTGCAACATATTTATAACAAAAATATTTATTATATGATATTAAGAATTACCTAGGCATCTTTTACTTTATCTTGCGATCCTGAATCTAAAGACAACTTGCACATACACTCTTGGGTTTATATCTAGATAAAGCAGAAATGAAGGCTGAAGATGTTTGTTTCTTAGTTTGGGCTATGCATAGTGTTACCTACATTTGAAACCTTTGTATAGATTTGTTGTACAATATATAACTAAATCTTTCCTAAGTTTTACTGATTAGTGCTTGCTGATAGTTCGGATAATGCTTACAGAATATTTTCCATCCTAAGATTATGTTTGATTATTCAAAGAGAAATTTTATTCCCCACCCCAAATATATTCCTCTTTCTAGCTCATCCAGAAACTGAGAAGCAGAGGGGTGCCTGGGTGGCTCAGTCAATTGAGCGTCCGACTTCGGCTCAGGTCCTAATATCACGGTTCGTGGGTTTGAGCCCCGTGTCGTGCTCTGTGCTGACAGCTCAGAGCCTGGAGCCTGCTTCTGATTCTACCTCTCCCTCTTTCTCTGTCCCTCCCCACTCACGCTCTGTCTCTCTCTCTTTCTCAAAAATAAGTAATAAACATTAAAAACAATTAAAAAAAGAAACTGAGAAGCAGAAGTATGTCCTGTACATTTACCAATCAACTTAACCCAATTACATTGGGCATGCTTATTTCATAAATAGGGACCAAATAACATTTTACAAAGTCTCAGTACTGACACTCAATTCTCTATACATTAATTTTTTAATGTTTATTTATTTTTGACAGAGAGAGAGAGAGAGAGAGAGAGACAGAGCATGAATGGGGGAGGGGCAGAGAGAGAGGGAGACACAGAATCTGAAACAGGCTCCAGGCTCTGAGCCGTCAGCACAGAGCCCGACGCGGGGCTCAAACTCACGGACCGCGATATCATGACTTGAGCCAAAGTCGGATGCTCAAGCGACTGAGCCACCCAGGCGCCCCTCTATACGTTACTTTAAATAAGAATTTAATATCCCTAAAATAAATTCAGCATCTATTTCCTTCTGGCTCTCCATACACTATGAATTTGCTCCGATCTCTATACAATTTTTGGCAGGCTGCTCACTAGCTTCCACTTTAGTACAGCCTGCTTACCTGCCCCAATGACAAACACGTCTGTAAAAGGTTCCAAAGTTCTAGCCTCTAATACTCTCTTCATCTCTGAGTGCTTACTGTACCTTTAGCATCATCCACCTGCATTCACATTTGAGTCTAATTCATCACTGATCCTTAGCTACTTTTGCTGTGGAATCTTACTTGCACAAATAGTTTATAAGATCATGCAGAGGAAAGCTAGCTTACCACTTATTATATGATACCACACAGGGCACAATGCACTCCAATAAATTCTCGATGAATGAGTTAATTATTCACCTCTTGTAAACTTTTGAAACAAAAAATTAGGAGTTACATTTTACTTTGAGATTATATTTACAAATGTGTAGCATGCATAAAATAAACAGTAATGTACATGAACCACTGCTGTCCTTGTAACTATTTCTTGATTCTGTCATATTCCAATGAAGTGTAACAACTCTGACTTTAGAAAATTTTTGAAATTAAAAAAAGCATAAGAAAAAATAAAACACTCATAATTTTAGTCTTCCCCTGTAGTCCTTGTAAAGCAAGTGATCCATTTCCTTTCTTCTCTGAACATGAAATATTAAAAACCAAAGTTTATGTAAAATTTGAATCTGTTTTTTTTCACATGGGGTTATTGTGAGCATTTATCCCATTTTATTAAATTAGATGCATGGGGCTGAATAATTGTGCCGTGATCTTTAAAAGATAAATAGCCATTATATATAAGATTTTTGAGCATGTAGCCATGACTACAATTTGAATAATTCCTTATTAGAATTAGCAATACATGGTCAAAGTCATGCTTTATTTAATCTTTTGATGCAAATTTACAAACTTATTTCCAGAAGGTTTGTGGCAATTACATTCTCATTAGCAGTCCATTTTAACACACTCTCATAAATAACATTTTGTCCATTGTTTACCAATTTTACATGTGAAATAGCACATTATGTTCATTTAACTTGTGTTACTTTATTATATTTTAAAGTAAGTGCACATTTACATGTTTTACTTTTATTTCAAGAGAAGAGGTCTTTACAAGTTAATTATACATTTTGGTTGTCCTTAGTGTTGCAAACAGTTTTCATATTTGGCATTAGCCTTCAGAGCTTTGAAAGGAGTGATAAAGCATAATGGTTGAGTGCACTTCCTGTGTGCTATGATCACTCACATATGTAAGTGGACTTCTTTGTGCCCATGTTTCTCCACATGTAAAAGGAGGGTGATAGTAATAACTATTTCATAAGGATTTTTAAGAATAAATTAGTACATGTATATAGCATCTTAGAATTAGTTTCCAATAAATATTATCTATAATTAGGTACAGAGATTTTTTAACAGCGTTCACTGAGATATAATTCACACAGTATATAATTCACTCAGAATGTTCAAAATTCAATGACTTAATATATTCACACGGTTGTACAACCATTGCCACAATCAATTTAAGTCAGGATTAGAATTTAGAATATCTTCATCACTCCAAAAAGAAATCCTGCAATTCTTAGCCATAATTCCCCAACTCTACTCAGCCCTTGGAAACCACTAATTTACTTTTCATCCCTACAGATTTGCCTGTTATGGACATTTTATTTAAATGGGACTATACAGTATCCAATCCTTTGTGTCCGGTTTCTATCACTTAGCATATGTTTTCAAGATTTATTTCTCGAATGTAACAGTCCTTAATTGTTTTTTATGATTCAATAATATTCCATTATATCAATTGACTGCATTTTATTTAGTAATCGGTTGATGGACATTTGATTGTTTTCCACTTTTTGGTTAGTACGAATGATGCTGCTATAAACATTAAAACAAGTTTTTATGTAAGCATGTTTTCATTTCACTTGGATGTATACTGAGTAGTTGAATTGCTAAGTCATATGGTAGCTATAAATTTAATATTTCAGGAACCTCAAGAGCGCTTACCAGAGCCACTGCACCATTGTGTATTCATATCAGAAATGTTTGAGGGTTCCAGATTCTCTTCCTATTTGTCAGCATTACATGTCATTTTGATTACAGCCATCTTAGTGGGTACAAAGTGTCATCTCATAGTAGTTTTGCATTCCCATTGTGGATTATGATGTTGAACATCTTTTCATATGCCTTCTATTAAGTATCTTTAGAAAAGTATGGATTCATATCCTTTGCCCATGTTTTGGTTGGGCTACTTGCCTTTTTGTTAGTAAGAATTCTTTTTAGGAGTGCCTGGGTGGCTCAGTCAGTGGAGCATCTGACTTGACTTTGGTTCAAGTCATGATCTCATGGTTCGTGGGTTCAAGCCCCGCATCAGACTTGCTGCTGTCAGCACAGAGCCTACTTTAGATCCTCTTTCCCCCTCTCTCTGCCCCCTCCCCTGCTCAAGCTCTCTCTCTCAAAAATAAAACATTTTAAAAAATAATTATTTGTATATTTTAGATTCAAATCCTTTCTCAAAGACACGATTTGCAAATCTAGCCTTCCATTCTGAAGGCTGTAAAAGTGTCATTCTTTGCAACATAAACATTTTTAACTTGGATAATATCTAATTTAGCTATTTTTATTTTTGCTCCCGGTGTTTTGGTGTCATAGCTAAGAAATCATTGCCTAATCCAAGGTCATGAAGGTTTAAACTGTGTTTTATTGTAGAACTTTAAGAGTATTAGCCCTTTATACTTAGGTTTTTGATTCATACATTTTTTGTATATGGTGTGAAATAGTGGACCAAATAAATTCTTTTGTTTTAAATGTGTATTTATTTTCGAGAGAGAGAGCAAGAGCAGGGGAGGGACAGAGAGACAGGGAGATAGAAAACCCCAAGCAGGATCCGCAATGTGAGTGCAGAGCCTGATGTGGGGTTCGAGAGATCATGACCTGAGCCAAAATCAAGAGTCGGACACCTAACCAACCAGGTGCCCCAGTACAAATACATTCTTTTGCGTGTGGATATCAGTTGTCTCTACACTATTGGTTAAAAAGACTATTCGTTCTCCATTGAATGGTCCTGTCAGGCTTGTCAAAATTTAGTTGATTGTAAATGTGAACTTATTTCTGTACTCGCAATTTCTGTACTACTGATCTACATGTCAGCCCTTATGCAAGTGAAGCACTGATTATTGTAGCTTTGTAGTCACATTTGAAATGGGAAAGTAAGACTCCTTCAACTTACTGCTTCTTTTATAAACTTGTTTATATACTTTTATAAACTTGTTTTGGCTCTTCTGGGTCCCTTGGTATTCCTCATGAAGTTTAGGAATAGCTCATCAATTTAGGCAAAGAACACAGTTGGATTTTGATGGGGTTTGTGGTGAAATTTTACATCAATTTTGGGAGTTCTACTGTAATATTAAATCTTCTGATCCATTAATTGGTGACATATTTCCATTACTTTTGATCTTTAATTTCTATCAACAAAGTTTTATAGATTTCAGAGTTGTCCAATATCATGTTGTCCAACACAAACTGCAGTGGTCTAGAACAATGTTGAAAAGAGTGTCAAGGGTAGATATCCTTGCCATGTTACTCACCTTAGGGAGAATGTTTTCGGTCTTTCTCCACCAAGCATAATGTTTGCTGTGAGTTTTTAGATGGACTTATTACATCAAATCATTCCTTTCTATTCTTAACTTTTTTTTTTTACCATGAAGGAATATGACATTTTGTAAGATTCTTTTTTCATGTCCAAAGAGATGTCATGTAATCTTTGTCCTTTTTTCTGATATATTACATTAAATGATTTTTGGATGTTAAGCCAACCTTGTATTTTATGGTATAAATCCCACTTGGTAATAGTTTATAATACTTTACAGGTGTTGGCAGATTCAGTTTGCTCATATTTTAGCCAGGATTCTGTGTTTAAATTTATAAAATACATTGCTCTGTACTTTTACCTTCTTAAAGTCTTCACTGGTTTTGATACCAGGATAATACTGACCTCAGATAATAAGTTAGTATTTGTTTGCTCTTCTATTTTTTGTATGATTTATGAAGAATTGTATTAAGTCTTGTCAAATGTTTGATAGTATTCACCAATAAAGATATCTGGTCCTGGACATTTCTTTCTGGGCAGATTTTACCTACTAACTAAGGCTTTTTATTGTTATAGGCTGCTATGGAATTAACTGTATTCACTTTAAATTCCTGTGTTGAAGCCCTAACCACCAATGTGACTATGCTTGGAGAGAAGGATGATCAGGGAGTAAGTAAGGTTAAATGAAGTCTTCATGATGGGACCTCGATATAACAGTATGTGTCCTTTTAAGAAGAGGCACCAGGGAGCTCTCATTCTCTTTCTCTCCATGCATGACAAAGAGGTCATATAAGCACACAGGTGAGGTGGCTGCAGCCTATAAGCCAGGAAGAAGTCTCATCAGAACTGACCATACTAGCACACTGATCTCAGACTCCCAGACTCCAAAGCTGTCAGAGAATAAATGTTTGTTGTTTAAGTCATCCAGCAGATGCTATTTTGTTATGGCAGCTCAAGGAGACTAACATAGAGACCTACTATGATTTTCCCTTTCTTCTTAATTCAGTTTCAGTAGTTTGTCTTTTTATGAATTTATTCATTTAATAAAAGTCAGTTAATTTGTTTGCATACATTTCATTGTATTCTTACAATCTTTTTAAAAAATATATATTTCTGTAGGGGCACCTGGGTAGCTCAGTCGGTTAAGCGTCTCACTTCGGCTATGCGGACAGCTCAGAGCGTGGAGCTGGCTTCAGATTCTGTGTCTCCCTCTCTCTCTGCCCCTCCTCCACTCATGCTCTGTCTCTCTCTCTCTCTCTGAAAAGTAAATAAACATCACACACACATATACACACACACACACACGTGTGTGTGTGTATGTATATGTATGTATGTGTGTGTGTGTGTGTGTGTGTGTGTGTGTGTGTATATTTCCGTAACATGAGTAGTAATGTCCCTTCCTTCACTCCTGATTTTAGTAATTTGAATCCTCTTTTTCCTGGTTGGTCTATCTTGAGGCTTGTCAATTTTTTTTAAATTTTTTAAAAATGTTTATTTATTTTTGAGACAGAGAGAGACAGAGCATGAACAGGGGACGGTCAGAGAGAGAGAGAGGGAGACACAGAATCGGAAACAGGCTCCAGGCTCTGAGCTGTCAGCACAGAGCCCGATGCGGGGCTTGAACTCACGGACCGCGAGATCATGATCTGAGCCGAAGTTGGACGCTTAACCGACTGAGCCACCCAGGCGCCCCGAGGCTTGCCAATTTTGTTAATCTTCAGATTTTGGTTTGTTGATTTTTCTCCTTTGTTTTCTATAGTTAATATATTTCTCCCTTATAATTATTATTTACTTCCATTTGCTTTGAGTTTACTCTTCTTTTCCCCATGTCTTAAGATGGAAGGTCAAGATGTTGATTTGAAAGTCTGTTTTTGTTTTGTTTTGTTTTCACATCTATAAATTTCCTTGTAAGCTCTGTTCTACCTGTGCACTGTAAGTTTTGGTAAATAATGCTTACTTTTCATTAATCTCAAAGAATTTTTTAATTTCTCTGATAATTTCCTCTTTGTCCCACTGGCTATCTAATGGCATTCTACACATTTGTGTGTTTCCCAAGTTTTATTCGGGTTTGAATTTCTAACTTCATTCCATTATGATCAGAGAACACTATTTCAACCCATTTAAATTTGTTCGTGTTTATGACCTAGAATATGGTTTACCCTGGAGAGTGTTTCATGTGCACTTGAGAACAATGTTTACTCTGCTCTTACTTGGTAGACTATACATAGATGCCTGTTGGGTCTACTATTGTGCAAGTCTTTGATTTCTTTGCTAATATTCTGGTTTTTTTTTTCCTAGTCATTATTAAAAGTGGGGTATTGAAATCTCCAACCATTATTTCTGAATTATCTACTTGTTCCTTCAAGTCTGCCAACATTTGCTTCACATATGCCGAGGATCTGCTGTTAGGTGCATATGTTTGTTTCTATTATATCCTTTAGAGGGACTGACTCTTTCATCATTATAAAATGTCCTTATAAAGTCCATTTTGTCTGAAATTAGTATAATAATCCAGCTTTATTTTGATGGTTGTTTAAATGATTTACATCTATCTTCTTAGTTTTCACCTACATATACCTCTGAATCTACAGTATATCTCCCATAGATAGTTTATAGATGGATCTTGAATGTTTTTATCCATTGTAACAACCTCTGACTTTTCATTTGTGGTTTAAACTTAATGTTATTATATAGCTGGATTTACATTTGCCAATTTCCTTTCTGTTATTTATATGTTTTATGTGACTTGTTTTTTTTCTCCTTTCCTGCTTTATTTTGCATTAAATGAATATTTTCTAGTATAACATTTTAATTCCTTTACAGATTTTTCCATTATATTTTTGAATTATGTTTTTAGTGGTTGTGCCAGGGCTTATCCTATGTATCTTACTAAAAATCTATTTTAGAGTTATATTAATTCTAATGAGATATAGAAATATTACTTCTATAATACTCTATTCCCTCTTCTCCAATTTTTTATTTTTTATTTATACTTATTAATACACATATGTATGTACATAACAGAAACATGTTACCTTATACATTTAAAGCCACTTTATAACATTTATGTCTATTTAAGAAACTGAGAAAGAAAAGAGAACAAGTATGTTTTTAGGGCTTGCTATGCTTCCCTTCTTATTTACCATTTCTGGATTTCTCCATTCGTTTCTGTGGATTCCAGTTATATCTGGTATTGTTTTCTTCAGTACAGCTTTTCTCCCACCTGGCTCCTTTGTGTTATTACTTTAAAACATACTACATCTCTATATGTTATAGGCCTGGGGATACACTATTAGAGATATTGTTTTATACTATTTCTTTTAAATCAAGAGAAAAAAAAGAAATATGCCTTTACATTGTCTTTTATGATTACATAATTATTTTTGCTGTTCCTCTTTGTTTTCTTGTGTGGACTCAATTTTCCATCTGAGATCATTTGCTTTCAGCCTGAAGAACATCCATTTCTTATAAGGCAGATCTGCCGGCAACAAATCTCTCAATTCTTGTTTACCTTGGAGTGTATTTTGTCTTCATTTTTTAAAGACAGGTTTGCTGAAGACAAGATTCTTTGTTGATAGTTCTTCGTGTTCTTTCAGTATTTTTTCATATGTCATCCTACTGTTTTCTGGATTCCTTTGCTTCTGCTAAAAAGTTGGCTGTTAATCTTATTGGGATTCCCTAATAATCTAGGAGTTATTTTTCTCTTGCTACTTTGAAGATTTACTTCTTGTCTTTGGCTCTCAACATTTTTACAATGATATGTCTATTTTTAAATCTTTGTTCATTTATCCTTCTTGGAGGTCACTGAACTACATATTTTTTAAAAACTTTGGGAGGTTTGCAGACATTATTTTTTGAGTATTTTTTTCTCCTCTTTTTTTTCCTTTTATCTTCTTGTATTCCATTACACACATATTGGTCCTCTTAGAAGTCTCCCACATTTCTCTGAGGCTCGGTTCTTTTCATTCTCCCCCCACCACCATTTTTCTGATATATAAAATCCACTGATCTTTCTTGAAGTTTGCTAATTCTTTCTTGTGACAGTTCACATCTATTGATAAACTTCTCTAATTGATACTTCACTTCAGTTACTGTACATTTCAATTCTAAAATTTCTATTTGAATCTTTGGAAATAATTTCTATATCTTTACTGATATTCTCTGAGGTTACATTGCCATCATACCCATACTCTCCTTGTGTCTGTAATCATGATTTATTTTCTCTCTTTTAACATATTTATTGTGACTGCATGTAAATCTTTGTTAAATCTGACATCTGGTCACTCTTACCAGCAGTTTTACTGTCTCTTTTTTCCCCAACATACACATGATACTTTCTTGTTTGATGTTTCATAATTGTTTTGTTGCAAAAGAAATATTTTAAATAATATAGCAAGTCTTGGCATTTATATCCTATACACACTCACCACTGCCCCACCCCCTAAAATTGGCCATTTCTCTAAAAAGCCCTGTATTGGAGAATGGTTTTAGAAACTATTATCTGGGTGACAGTTGTATGCCATTGCTACTGGGTTGCTGTTGTTTCAAGACCCTCTTAGCTAACACAACAAGGAGATATATATGCATATACTAACCAGAGCATATACACATATCTGTAAATAAATCTATGTGAATCTGTATCTACATTAAGTCAAACATGAGTTCTTACCAATTTTCCCAATACTGATCTATTATCACATCAATCATTCTAGACTCTTTTCCTTCCCTATGTATAAATTTCCACTTCAATGGTGAGAAATCTGGCCCCTACTAGTCATCATCCATTATTTAATTGCTGGATTCTAGTGTACATGTATAGCAGTATCAGAATTATTAACCTGTAACCCCTGGGATCACCTTATCAACTAAAGTACATTGGGTTATATGCAGTTCATTCTGTCTTTAGTTTTACAGACTCCTTTCATTTTGAAAATTACTTAGATCAGCACCTTTTCCCCGACTCCCTTCAGTAAGGTTGTTTCATACATTTCTAATACCATTAGATTCTCTTGTCACATTCTGCATTCCTTCTTGAGATCCCCTGACCTGCTAAGTGATTTTTTTTAACTTATACCTAAAGTTCACTCTTTGTTATGTAGAGTTCTATGGGGAATTGACAATTGCATATTGTCATGAATCCGCCATTAGAATGTCATACAGAATAGTTTCACTACCTTAAAACTCCCTGTGCTTTACCTATTCATCTCTGCCAAGTCCCTATTAACTAGTTAGTGGTCAATTTACTGTCCTGTATAGGTCATCTGCCTATTCCAGGGTGTCATCTAACTGAAATTGCCCAGTATTGTCCAGACTGGCTTACTCAACTTAACAGTATGCATTTAAGGTTCTTTATGTCTTTTCATGGCTTCCAAAATCATTTCTTTTTTTTTCCCCCTGAGTGACATGCTATTTGTATGAATGAACCACCATTTATTTAACCATTTATGTATTAAAGGACACCTTGGTTGCTCTAGGTTGATTATGAATACAGCTCCTATAAGATCACATACAGCTTTTTTGTGAACGTACATTTCCAAGTTAACTGGGTAAACCCTGGGTGTATGATTGTGGCTTTTTATAGTAAAACAAAGACAAAAACAGTCAAACTCTCTTCCAAAGTAGCTGTACCATTTTGCATTTTCACCAGCAGCGAGTAAGAGTTCCTGCTTCTCTGCATCATCATCACTATATGGTATTGTCATGTTTTTTGTTTTTAGAAAATCTATGTAGGAGTATCTCATTATTGCTTTAATTTTCAATATGCTAATGACAATATTGAGCATCTTTTCCTGTGCTTACTTACCACCTGATGTGTTTGGTGAGATTTACATTAAGTTCTTTAGCCCATTTTGTAACTGGGTTATTTGTTTCCCTATTGCTGAGCTTAAAGTATTGCTTGTATATCTTAGATACAGGTCCTTCATTATAGTATTAGCTTTGCATATATTTTGTCCTACATCTGTATCTTACTTTTCATGCCCTTACGGTATCTTTAAGTTTTTAATTTTAATCAAGTGTTGCCTATCAGAATTTTTTCTCTCATGGATCATACTTTTAAATTAAAAATGTTTAAGTTTGAAAATTTATCACCAACCCCATGATCAACTACATTTTCTCTTTAAATGATATTGTATGTATTTTGTAGTTTTACACTTTACATTTAGGTCTATATTCTGAGACAAAATTTTTGTAAAATGTGTAAATTCAGTGCCTAGATGATTTCTTTTTATGTGAATGTCAAAATTTCCCAGCAACATTTTTTGAAAGCCTATCCTTTCTCCATTAAATTGCCTCTGTTTCTTTGTCAAAGTTCAGTTGATTATGTTTATGTAGACCTATATCTGGGCTATTTTTTTTCCACCGATCTGAGTCTATTATCAATATCAACGTGCCTTGATTACTTGATGTCTCAATTGTGCAGCTTTATTGTAAGACTTGAAGCTCAGCCATGCCAGTCTTCTAACTTTGCTATTCCTCAGTATTGTGTTGGTTACTGCAGATATTTTTTCCCATGCATATAAACTTTAGAGTCAGTTTTTGAGTATTTACAAAACGATCTGCTAGGGTTCTGTTTGGTATTGCATCAAATCAATAGATCAAGTTTGGAAGAAATGACATACTAACAATATTGAACTTTTCTATCCATCAACACAGAGTATCTCTTGGAATATTTAATTCATGTCGTGGACTTTTTTTCACCAGTTTTATAGTTCTGCATATGGATCCTGTATATGTTGAGTAGATTTATACCTAAGTATTTCTTTTCTTTTTTTTTTAATAATGTAAATGGTAGTTTGTTTCTAATTTTATATTCTAATTGTTTATTGCTGGTTATACTGGGAGTCCCCAAGACTATGCTCAGAAGACTATGCTCAGAATTGTTAGACTCCTAGGACTCAGAAAAGTTGTTATAATCATGTGTATTTTTTTATTAAAGCAAAAGGATACTCATTAAATTAGCAAAGGAAAAAAATGTCTATGGGGTATAATCTATTAAAAACTAGGCACAAGCTTCCAGGTGTATTCTCCTAGTGGAGTCGCACAGATACACTTAATTTTCCCAATGACAACTGGTGCAAAATGCCACCAACCAAGAATGGTCAGCCAAGTCTAGTGTCCCGTGTTTTATTGGAAGTAAGTCACATATACATGTAGTACTTGCACGGCTGACTGGTGTGACACAGACACCAATTCCTCAGAGCAGAATATGTATTCACCATTTATCATGTTTGTTAACGTAAATTATCTCATTGATTTAGTACCATTTCGTTGAAGGTCAGGCTTACAAAAATTTATATTCATGAAAACATTTTTAAAATAATAAGAAACTATATTATCAAAAAAGTGTAGCATAAACCCAGACTTCTGTCATACAAAAACCCTCTTATCAGGCAAATATTCCAAGAATTCCTAGGATCCAGATAACTCTGAATCCTGAAGACAGTTTAATTACAAAGTGCAGAATCTGAGCAACCTAGGCCTGTGAATTATCTCTTTACCTGCACGCTAGTATAGGAAAGCAATTAGCTTTTATATATTAACTTTATATTCTGCAACATTGCTCTAATGGTTTATTAGGTCCAGGAGTATTTTTTTTTCTTTTGATTCTTTGGAATTTTCTACAAAGACATCTGTGAACAAAGAAAGGTTATTTACTTCTTCAATCTGTATATCTTTATTTCCTCTTCTTGTATTGCACTATCTAGGATTTCTGAAATGATGTTAAAATAGGAGTGGTAAGAGGAGACCTTCTTTCCTTGTTGCCAGTCTTAAGGGCAAAACATCCAGTTTCTTGTCATTAAGTTTGATTTTAGCTGAAAGGTTTCTTGCAGATGTTCTTGATCAAGTTAAGGAAGCTTCTAATTATTTCCAATTTGCTGAGGGTTTTTAAAGATGGATGTTGGATTTTGTGAAGTACCTATTTTTCTGCATCTATTGATATGATCATATTGTTTTTTTTTTTTCCTGTTGAATTGATGAACCTAAACGATCAACTGGAATAAATTACACTTGGTATTAATGTACGGTTCTTTTTATGCATTTTTGGATGCAATTTGATAATATTTTTTCAAAGATTTCTATGTCTATTTTAATGAGAGATACTTCTCTGTAGTTTTGTCTTGTAATGTCTTTATTTGATTTTGGCATTAGGGTAGTAGTGGCCTCACAGAAGGAGTTAGAAAGTGTTTCGTGTGCTTCTATTTTCTGGAAGAGATTACGCAGAACTAATGTTATTTACTCTGTAAATGTTTGATAGAATTTACCAGTGAATCCATCTGGGCCTGGTGCATTTATTTACTTACTTACTTTTGTAAGGTTATGAATTTTTATTTAATTTAATTTCTTTGATAGATATAGGCTTATTCATATCTCTTTCTCCTTGTGTAAGTTTTGGTAGACCATGTCTTTCAAAGAATTGTCCCATTTAAACCATGTTATCAATTGTACCGCAATGCATGGTCCATAATATTCTTTATTATGCTCAAAATGTCCATGAAATTATAGTGATGAATAACCTTTTTTCATTTTTGGTATAACTAGTGCTTTTTTTCTCTTTCTCTCTTTCGTTAATATGATGAGAAGTTCATTAACTTTAAGATTTTAAAAGAGTTTTTAGCTTTTGCTATTTTTCCTCTATTGATTCCTGCACTATTCTTTTCTTGTCCATTTAGTTCAAAATATTTTCTATATCTTATATTAGAATTGTGTTCACGACTGAGTCTATTTCTGGTTTTTCTATTCTTTTCTATTGCTTTGTCATTTAACATTCCAACGCTTATTTGATTATAGTAGTTTTGTTCTTTTATATGATACGGTTTATTTCAAGCAACTCACTGCAGTTGTTTTACTTTTTTTCAGTCTTATTGGTTAAATTTATTTGAATTGGGTGGGATACATTTATTTCATGAAATATTAAATATATCTTCAATTCAACAAAACAAAGAAATTGTGATTGCACTGAATTTATATAATAACTTTGGAGAAGCTGATGTTTTACTGCTTCCCATATGATTCAAAAACATGAAAAATCTGGGGTGCCTGTGTAGCTCAGTCACTTAAGTGTCTGACTTTGGCTCAGGTCATTATCTCACAATTCACAAGTTAAGGTGCAACATCAGGCCCTGTGCTGACAGCTCAGAGAATGGAGCCTACTTCGGATTCTTTGTCTCCTGCTCTTTCTGCCCCTCCCCTGCTCACACTCTTTGCCTGCCCCTCCCCCTCTCTCTCTCTCTCTCTCTCTCTCTCTCTCACACACAGAAATAAACATTAAAAAAAGATGAAAAATTTATTTTCTAGCCTATCTATGATCCTAAAATGGGGATTGCAAAGCCGTACTAGTAGTATAGACCAATAATAATATTATAATTGACCAGTCTGATAGCTGCAGGAAAAGGGGATTAATAAAAAAAGGAATTGGGGGTGCCTGAGTGGCTCAATCGGTTGAGTATCTGACTCTGGATTTCAGCTCAGGTCATGATCTCACGGTTCGGTTTGTGAGTTCTAGCCCCACATCAGGTTCTGGGCTGGCAGTGTGGAGCCTAAGTGCTTGGGATTCTCTGTCTCTCCCCCTCTCTCTGCCCTGCCCTTCCCCAAATTTCTCTCTCTTCTCTCTCAGAGAGAGTAAATAAACTTTAAAAATTTTTAAAAATAAAAAGAAACTGGACAAATGGAAGAAGGAAAAAAGGGGACTAATAGGAGATAGAACCTATGTTGTCACTGAATCTCTGTCAGAGTGCAGCTAGTTTGGTATCTTGAGTGTTTAGGGAAATTAAGATACCTTTATACTTTTATATTACTATATTTATATTAAATATATTTCTATATCTATATTTAAAGTATGTCTGTGGGCACATAATAATTCTTTTTTCCCACCAATATTTACATAGAGTTTGCAGATTTGAGTTTACCTTTTACTGTGTAATGAAAAATTAGAAGAGGAATGGATATCATTCAGAGAACAGGTGAAATTCCTAGAAAAAACTTTAACAGATCTATGTTCACAAGTAACTAAAATAATAACCAATTGGTTCTAGAACTATTAAGGAAACTGAATCCAAAGTTAAATATTTTTCCACAACAGAGAAGTCTTACTAAAACATTAAAATGGCAATAGCAGTAATAATACAAACAATAGAAATAGAGATAATTTTGATAGAAATTCAGAAAAAAAGCATCCTCCTCAACTCTATATATGATGGTAGTGAATTTTATAACAGATTAAAATTGGTTTGGTACAAAAATAAAATTACTTCGCAATCTCATGAATACTAAAGTAAAAAAAATAAAATCTAAAGACACATATAAGAGATATTACATTTTGAGTAAGTTGCATTTATCCTATTTGTGAACAGTGGCTCATTACTGGAATATTTATCAATATAATTCAGCACATTAGCGGATTAAAGGTAAATAAAACATATGATCCTTTCAAAAGACATAAAAATAAAATAAAACCAAAATAAGCAAAGTCAATGAAACATCCATTCAAGGACTCTAAGCTAACAAAATAGATAGTAATTTCCTTAACTCAATAAAAGGTATTTGTAAAAGATCTACATGAAACATTATGCTCAATAGTAAAATGTTTGGGGCAGTTATTTAAATAAATAAGGACAGAAATAAAATGAGGATGATTGTTATCACTATCTCCATTCAGCTTTATCCTGGAGCTCCTAGTCAGGTCCCTCAGTTAAGGCATTTCTTTTAGAAACAAGTGCGTAATGATTAGAGTGGTTTTATATGCAGATGATGTGTCTACATAGAATTCTATTATAAACCCAATATTCTACAGAATTCAAAGATTCTATAAGAGAAATAATTAAAATTACAAATGGAGTTTGGCATTGTTGTTGTATATTAGGTCAGTATGTGAAAGTAATCTGTATTTATAGCAACAAAAGATTTGATTTTAACAAACTATAACTTACAACAGCACCAAATATGTGTAACATTTAAATAAGTGATCTAACTGTAAATACTTTTGTAAAATAATAATAAAAACTCAAGAAATAAATTCCCAAGCTATGGGAACCATGACACCTTTATGAATGGAAAGATTAAATATTTACTCCCTGTCGGTTGTCTCCAAAATTGATCTACATTTAGTACAATTTTAATTTAAATATGATCACCATTTTCTCTGAAACTTGAAAGGTTGATTCTAAAATTTATATATAAAATTCCAGTAACAGTTAAGGCCCTCTAACAGAATAAGCTAAGGATCTTATCCTCTCAGACACTAAGACTAATAATAAAATTCAAGTTATTAAAAGTCTGAAATGCAGTAGGTTAAACGAGACTAACAGACCTGAATAGAGAGCTCTGAAACAGAATCTATAAGAGAAGAACAATCACATACAAAAACCTGCAAAGAACTTGAATAGCCATTTTTAGGAGAGGAAATGGGAATAAACAATGTGAACAAAGTATCCACTGGATTAGTAAATAAGGAAGGTCAAATTACAATCACCTTTATAATTTCATGTACATCAGATCTGCAAATACCCTGCTGATTAAGTGTGAATTATAAATTATATATCTTTCAGAAAACAATTGAGTTTTAGTAAAGCTGAGCAGATAAACACTCTATGATCAGAAATTTATTAAAGAAACCTTTGTTCATTTCCATCTAGAGGCATACTGAACATTCTAGAGAGTCACATCATTCATAAGAACAAAAGCTGAAACAACTCAAATGGCAGCAGTAGCAACAGTTGGCAGTAATGGAAAGGAATATGATCCAAAACTAAACTACAGTAATGCACTTTATGATGTTAAAAGAAAAAAAGGACATCAAAGAATGAATATATATATATATATATATATATATATAAAATATTTTATATATATATTCTCACAAAAACTAATTCTATTATCTAGGTCACAAATAAGCAAAACTAAACAAAAAGTCAGCAAATTAATTTGTATAGAGAATTATTAACACAAAATCAAGATGGTAATTACTTCCAGAGAAAAAAGACTGGGATAAAATCCAAAAGATGCCTACAGGGAATTTTCAACAATATTGTCAAGGCTCTATTTATTTAACTAGACACAATGCATGCACATGAATTTGTTGATTAGTAATCTTTATACTGCACATGTATATCATATCTATAGGCCAGAATAAAACAATCATAATGATATTTTAAATGAAGTATGCCTTTTCTTTACAAAGAGAATACAAATATATATTCTCAGAATGTAAATAATATACTCAATGTTTTTTTGCTTGGAATAAATTATTTTTAGAGTTTGTCAAATCTACTGTAAGAAAGATGTCTCGAGCAACCAGGAATAGTTTCTTAAAGGGAGGTGAGTTGATTTTGTGATAGGTGACCTTTAAATTTTTGTGCCTTTAGGGGTTTCTGCCCTGATTCTGCTTCAAGAATTTGCCAACCTTTATAATTATAATTCCCTTATAAAATCCTTATGTATTTGTTGTTTAATTATCCTGACAACATCTTTATTTTATGAAGACCCCTGACTCAAACACAGTGGTTCCCTGAAGGTACTTAGTTATTACTGTAGACATCCCTAAACTAAATTATGAAGCTGTTTTACCCTAAAGAGGCAAACCAAACCAGAGGAGAAATTGAATGCACTCTGAAGAGACAAAACTGAGCTAATCACTTTAGATAGATAGTCCATTGCTTGCACAGCTGGGCGTAATATGCTCATTTTGTAAATATGCTTTGTTATTTTCTTGGTATTAGTCAGTTTGCTTGAATGGATTAGAGATTTGAAAGCTGCTTTGTCTAATGTCATGGTAAATTTGTATCCTGATACAAGCATGCTTATATCCTGATAAGTATTGATGCCCACCCCCCTGCACAATTCCCTCCCCTGGTGTTGGAAGCCAAGGGGACATACAACACACAAAGGCTTAAACTCAAGATTCCTCAGCGTTTGTAGGAGCTTGGAAATAGTTTTAAAAAATTAATCCATTGGATGGAGTATAATATTAAAGCTGTTCACATAGTTTGGCCCTCTAAGAGAAGAGAGATTCAGGAAAAAATATATATTTTTTCTTCTTTTTACAGACAGTACCTGCAAATAACTTCCCCACTATCACTGGCAGTGGTAGCTTCATTAGGTAGCCACCCAAAATTTCTCTAGAATACAGTACAATAGGATAGAATACTCTTGAGTACCACATCACTGATTAAGTGGGTAAAACATATTTAAAAGGCATTGTAGGTACTCAGATGAGAAGAAAAGGCCCAGGGCAACTAGAATGCAGGAGTTGGAGATAACTTTTAAGAAACACCTGAGCACTGGGTGTTGTATGGAAACCAATTTGACAATAAATTTCATATTTAAAAAAATCAAAAACATCTAAATTGTCCGAACGGATCAGAACTGGCATTAACGATAACAGAAAATGTGCGTGTGTGCTGTGTGTATATTTTTCCCCAAAAGAATCCATGATAATATCTACTAGCTCACATGCTCTTTCAGAACCTTCCTATTCCATCACCAAGAGGTGGACTCTAAGCATCCTCCCCTGGAAACTGGGTAGCTGTTTGTGTCTGTCTCCATTGATATAGGTACGTAAAGTACCACCATGCGATTCTGGAGACCAGAGAATAAAAGGCCACAGATTTCCACCTGCTCTATATTGGGACACTCATCTTGGGAACCGATGTCAGATGAAGCCCAAGCCTCATGGAGTCTCATGTCAAGCAGAACAGAGGCCCCTGCTCTTAGTCCCACCCGAGCTTCCAGCAACAGCCAGGGAATACCAGCTGTGGCCAAACTGGAAGCTGATCCTGCAGTCCTCAGCTGAGGCTAACTTGTGCAGAGCTGAATCTTTCCCAACAAACTTGCTAAAACTCAAAGTCTGGGAGCAAAATAAAAAATTATTATTTTAAAGTACTCAATTGTAGGGTGGTTTGTTATGCAGCCGTATATAACTGGAACAGATCTCCACAAATCATGGCGGGGTAGGAACTAACAAATAATGAGCTCTGAAGAAAAAGAAAAAAGAAAAACATTGGATGGGCTTTGAAGGAACTCTACAATCAAAGTTTGCTTTTTATTTTTTAAGTTCTTCAAAGAAAAATTGTGTGGGACCATT
Organism: Panthera uncia; assembly: GCF_023721935.1. Taxonomy (NCBI): domain Eukaryota; kingdom Metazoa; phylum Chordata; class Mammalia; order Carnivora; family Felidae; genus Panthera; species Panthera uncia. Next base: position 8,935,439 of record NC_064809.1, on the reverse strand, counting down.
GGGAAAGGTTATTAAGAGTAAGCTTTGAATTAAAAAGGTAATTGAGAAAGTAATTAGATTATTTAATTTATGCTTTAATGGAATTTCTTTGGAAGAATCACTATCCGTAGTTCTCCTTTGAAGTAGGGATCACCAGTGCAGATAAAGCCATCTAGAACTTCTTGGCAAAGGAGATGCAAAAATTAACACATAATAAAATCTTCTCAACTTCTGAAGGACAGAAATCATGGAAGTGCTGAATATAACATGTAAATTATTACTTTGACAAAGGTTTTTTTCTATGTGCATTAGTAATTTATAGGATCTGTTTGTTTTTCATGTGAATGTCAAAGACTCTCTAGGTGAGTAAAATGCACTTCCATAAAAGTAGATTCCTGAGTGTCGAGTAAGTTTTAAGACTGTTGATCACTTACTCATACACATATATGGAGGAAGGTAAAATAGATTCTGTAGGGGATGTAATCTCTATTAAGAAATATAATATCCATAGATAGTTTAAAAAAAAACATTTTATAATATCCTACAGCATGTGCTTATTTGTTTGCTTTGAGAGACTGTTAGATTCTCTGAGCTCCAAACCACTCTGGTAAAGTATACTTCTCTAAAACTGTCTTTGCTCATGTTGATGCACCCCTAAGGACAGAACTTTCTCATAGTGGCTCAGCTAGCTCCCTAAATGTGAACCAGATACAAGAAGAATTATAAGGATGATGTTAGAGAGTTAAGCTACTTTCGTCCCACTTGATTCAACTCTACAGGTAGTTTCAAATGTACAAGATGTGAGAAATAAAAGAAGGTAAGGATATGATATCAAGTAGGTCAATCACACAGGCATAAAATCAGTATCTTACCACTTACATTTGAGTGTTGGTTGGCCTATCATCTATGAATCTATTTATCTGTTATTTAGGTTAGTTTTGTACAACAGTGGTAATCAAGGAATTATACTGCTCCATCCCTGTTTTCCTGGGCATGTAATGTTAAGATGTGAGTGTTTTTGGTGACACAATCTAGTTCCATGGTAGAGAATAAGTTAAATTGGTCTTCATGGAAACAAGCCCTTAACTGCAAAACAATGAGCATAGAATTTTAGCTAATTATGCATGCATAGGATTTTGGTGGATTCTTTTAGGTTTTCTATATATAGTATCATGTTATCTGCACATAGTGAAAGTTTTACTTCTTTCTTACCAATGGAGATGCTTTTTTATATCTATTTTTACTGTCTGACTGTTGTGGCTAAGGCTTCCATTACACTGTTGAATAAAAATGGTGAGCGTAGACATCCTTGTCTTGTTCATGATTGGTGGAAAAATATCTGTTGTTTCACCATTGAACATGATGTTAGCCGAGGGTTTTTCATACATGGCCTTTATTATGTTGAGGTGTGTTACCTCTATTTGTTGAGGGTTTTGAATGGATTTTGTACTCTGTCAAATGCTTTCTTGTGTGTCTATTAAAATGATCATATGGTTCTTATCCTTTCTTTTATTGATGTGTTGCATCACTTTGATGGATTTGCAAATATTGAACCACTCTTGCAACCCAGGAATAAATTCCACTTGATTGTAGTGAATGATTTTTTTTAATGTATGGTTGGACTTGGTTTTCTAGTATTTTGTAGAACATTTCTGCACCTATGTTCATCAGGGATGGCCTGCAGTTCTCTTTTTTAGTGGTGTCTTTCTATGGTTTTGGTATCAGGGTAATGCTGGCTTCATAGAATGAATTTAGAAGTTTTTCTTCATTTTCCATTTTTTGGAACAGTGTGAGAATAGGTATTAACTCTTCTTTAAATATTTGGTACAACTCACCTACAAAGTCATCTGGTCCTGGAGTCTTTTGTTGTGCTGTTGGGAGTTGATTAGTGTTTCAATTTCTTTTCCAGTTATTGGTCTGTTCAAATTTTCTATTTCTCCTGTTTCAGTTTTGGTAGCTTATAGGTTTCTAGGAATTTTTACATTCTTCTAGGTTCTCTAATTTGTTGGCATGTAGTTTTTCATAATATTTATTCTCTTATAATTGTCTGTATTTCTGGGGTGCCTGGGTGGCTCAGTCGGTTAGGCGTCTGACTTTGGCTCTGGTCATAATCTTGTAGCTTGTGAGTTCAAGCCCCGCGTTGGGCTCTGTGCTGACAGCTCAGAGCCTGGAGCCTGCTTTGGATTCTGCGTCTCCCTCTCTCTCTGCCCCTTCCCTGCTCATGCTCTGTATCTGTCTCAAAAATAAATAAAACATTAAAAAAATTTTTAAAATAATTGTCTGCATATCTGTGGTGTTGGTTACTACTTCTCCTTTCTCCTTTGTTATTTTGAGACCTCTCTCTCTCTCTCTCTCTCCCCCCCCCCCACCCCCCGCTTTGGTAAGTCTGGCTAGAGGTTTATTGATTTCATTGAGTTTTTCAAAGACCAGCTCCTGGTTTCATTCATCTGCTCTATGGCTTTTTTAATTTCTATATCATTTATTTCTGCTCTAATCTTTATTATTTCCTTCTTTCTACTGGTTTCAGGTTTTTCATGTTGTTCTTTTTCTAGCTCCTTTAAATGTAAGGGTAGCTTGTTTATTTGAGAATTTTCTTGCCTTGAGGTAGGCCTGTATTGAATTTTGGAAAGGTCCTCAATAGGGTCAAATTCATATTTTTAAAATATATATTAAATATATAATATCATGTCTGTGTATATACGTATACGTGTGTGCATATATATGCGTGTATATATATTACAAGGTCTATATATCAATCTATTTATCAATCATCTATCTCTATTTTTCTCATGCTGATTAACATAAAATCTAATAAAAGATTACCTTTATTATAAAAGCAATTCCTCATCTATTTGGAATAGTCACATCTCACTAGTGAAGGGCTATGAGGCTTTTGTATACAAATACATATTTTTATACAAGTAGCAAACTGTGCAGCATTTAGATGTGGTGCATATCACTGAATACAGAGAGTAGGATACTTTAAATGAGTTTATTTTATCTATCTATTTTTCAATTTCAGGAGATGCCTATCTTGAAAAGCATCCACTGCTTTAGCATAGGAAAGGTAACAGGAAATATTTTACATTTTAAATTGAGATTGATGTATATTCACATTACATAATATATGCACAAAGCACAGAACAAAGTATTAGACGTGTAGTCTCCTCACAATTCCATTTCATTTTCTGTTAAAATTTTGGCTGAGGTCATCACAAGTTCAATTATTTGTGAATGTTGTTTACTTTCAAAGCAAATGTGCTAAAGAGTATTTTATATATTTATGCATTTTTTTAAAAAGGTTCAGCTAGCTGATTTATTCATGAAATGTTAAGGGGACCCAGACAAATCCCCAGAGTGATGTTAATTTTTAAATTTAATATACATAAATTAATCCACATAACTCTGGGAGCAAAATGATTTTTGGAAAATGCATAGAATTCATTATGAGCCATTAAAAAAGCATTTACTAATTACTAGTGGTGAGAACAATTTATAAAATAAACTTCCACTTTTTTCCTGTTTTTTTTTTTTTTAAACAGACAAAATAATTTCAAGTTTTATTGCTTTATGAAAAAAAACAGGGGATAGAGATAATAATAGCCAACAGTTATTGAGTGGAATGTTTAATATGTGCCAAATACTGTTCTAAGCTTTACACTGACTAACACAACTCTCAAGGTCCCCATAGGCTTAATATTCTCATTTTAGAGATAAGGAAATTAATGCACATAAAAAGGGCCAATATTACATAACCAAGGTTCAAACCCAGGCAACAGTTCCTTTTTTAGACATGTTAATTTTGAAATTCCTCTAAAACAACCAGGTAGATATGTTGGATAGGAAAGCGGGGATATGAGTCTGGGTATAAAGGAAAAGCCCAAGCTGCAGATATAGATTCAGGAGCCATCAACATAGAATTGGTTTGTTTACTTTTTATAATTAAAAACAATTTTTTAAATGTTTATTTATTTTTGTTTTTTTTTATTTTTTTTTATTATTATTATTTTTTTTAATATATGAAATTTACTGTCAAATTGGTTTCCATACAACACCCAGTGCTCATCCCAAAAGGTGCCCTCCTCAATACCCATCACCCACCCTGCCCTCCCTCCCACCCCCCATCAACCCTCAGTTTGTTCTCAGTTTTTAACAGTCTCTTATGCTTTGGCTCTCTCCCACTCTAACCTCTTTTTTTTTTTTTTCCTTCCCCTCCCCCATGGGTTTCTGTTATGTTTCTCAGGATCCACATAAGAGTGAAACCATATGGTATCTGTCTTTCTCTGTATGGCTTATTTCACTTAGCATCACACTCTCCAGTTCCATCCATGTTGCTACAAAAGGCCATATTTCATTTTTTCTCATTGCCACGTAGTATTCCATTGTGTATATAAACCACAATTTCTTTATCCATTCATCAGTTGATGGACATTTAGGCTCTTTCCATAATTTGGCTATTGTTGAGAGTGCTGCTATAAACATTGGGGTACAAGTGCCCCTATGCATCAGTACTCCTGTATCCCTTGGATAAATTCCTAGCAGTGCTATTGCTGGGTCATAGGGTAGGTCTATTTTTAATTTTCTGAAGAACCTCCACACTGCTTTCCAGAGCGGCTGCACCAATTTGCATTCCCACCAACAGTGCAAGAGGGTTCCTGTTTCTCCACATCCTCTCCAGCATCTATAGTCTCCTGATTTCTTCATTTTGGCCACTCTGACTGGCGTGAGGTGGTATCTGAGTGTGGTTTTGATTTGTATTTCCCTGATAAGGAGCGACGTTGAGCATCTTTTCATGTGCCTGTTGGCCATCCGGATGTCTTCTTTAGAGAAGTGTCTATTCATGTTTTCTGCCCATTTCTTCACTGGGTTATTTGTTTTTCGGGTGTGGAGTTTGATGAGCTCTTTATAGATTTTGGATACTAGCCCTTTGTCCGATGTGTCATTTGCAAATATCTTTTCCCATTCCGTTGGCTGCCTTTTAGTTTTGTTGGTTGTTTCCTTTGCTGTGCAGAAGCTTTTTATCTTCATAAGGTCCCAGTAATTCACTTTTGCTTTTAATTCCCTTGCCTTTGGGGATGTGCCGAGTAAGAGATTGCTACGGCTGAGGTCAGAGAGGTCTTTTCCTGCTTTCTCCTCTAAGGTTTTGATGGTTTCCTGTCTCACATTCAGGTCCTTTATCCATTTTGAGTTTATTTTTGTGAATGGTGTGAGAAAGTGGTCTAGTTTCAGCCTTCTGCATGTTGCTGTCCAGTTCTCCCAGCACCATTTGTTAAAGAGACTGTCTTTTTTCCATTGGATGTTCTGTCCTGCTTTGTCAAAGATGAGTTGGCCATACGTTTGTGGGTCTAGTTCTGGGGTTTCTATTCTATTCCATTGGTCTATGTGTCTGTTTTTGTGCCAATACCATGCTGGCTTGATGATTACAGCTTTGTAGTAGAGGCTAAAGTCTGGGATTGTGATGCCTCCAGCTTTGGTCTTCTTCTTCAAAATTACTTTGGCTATTTGGGGCCTTTTGTGGTTCCATATGAATTTTAGGATTGCTTGTTCTAGTTTCGAGAAGAATGCTGGTGCAATTTTGATTGGGATTGCACTGAATGTGTAGATAGCTTTGGGTAGTATTGACATTTTGACAATATTTATTATTCCAATCCATGAGCAGGGAATGTCTTTCCATTTCTTTATATCTTCTTCAATTTCCTTCATAAGCTTTCTATAGTTTTCAGCATACAGATCTTTTACATCTTTGGTTAGATTTATTCCTAGGTATTTTATGCTTCTTGGTGCCATTGTGAATGGGATCAGTTTCTTCATTTGTCTTTCTGTTGCTTCATTGTTAGTGTATAAGAATGCAACTGATTTCTGTACATTGATTTTGTATCCTGCAACTTGGCTGAATTCACGTATCAGTTCTAGCAGACTTTTGGTGGAGTCTATCAGATTTTCCATGTATATCATGTCATCTGCAAAAAGCAAAAGCTTGACTACATCTTTGCCAATTTGGATGCCTTTGATTTCCTTTTGTTGTCTGATTGCTGATGCTAGAACTTCCAACACTATGTTAAACAACAGCAGTGGGAGTGGGCATCCCTGTTGTGTTCCTGATCTCAGGGAAAAAGCTCTCAGTTTTTCCCCATTGAGGATGATGTTAGCTGTGGGCTTTTCATAAATGGCTTTTATGATCTTTAAGTATGTTCCTTCTATCCCGACTTTCTCAAGGGTTTTTATTAAGAAAGGGTGCTGGATTTTGTCAAAGGCCTTTTCTGCATCGATTGACAGGATCATATGGTTCTTATCTTTTCTTTTATTAATGTGATGTATCACGTTGATTGATTTGCGAATGTTGAACCAGCCCTGCATCCCAGGAATGAATCCCACTTGATCATGGTGAATAATTCTTTTTATATGCTGTTGAATTCGATTTGCTAGTATCTTATTGAGAATTTTTGCATCCATATTCATCAGGGATATTGGCCTATAGTTCTCTTTTTTTTACTGGGTCTCTGTCTGGTTTAGGAATCAAAGTAATACTGGCTTCATAGAATGAGTCTGGAAGTTTTCCTTCCCTTTCTATTTCTTGGAATAGCTTGAGAACGATAGGTTTATCTCTGCTTTAAACATCTGGTCGAACTCCCCTGGGAAGCCATCTGGTCCTGGACTCTTATTTGTTGGGAGATTTTTGATAACCGATTTAATTTCTTCGCTGGTTATGGGTCTGTTCAAGCTTTCTATTTCCTCCTGATTGAGTTTTGGAAGCGTGTGGGTGTTTAGGAATTTGTCCATTTCTTCCAGGTTGTCCAATTTGTTGGCATATAATTTTTCATAGTATTCCCTGATAATTGTTTGTATCTCTGAGGGATTGGTTGTAATACTTCCATTTTCATTCATGATTTTATCTATTTGGGTCATCTCCCTTTTCTTTTTGAGAAACCTGGCTAGAGGTTTGTCAATTTTGTTTATTTTTTCAAAAAACCAACTCTTGGTTTCGTTGATCTGCTCTACGGTTTTTTTAGATTCTATATTGTTTATTTCTGCTCTGATCTTTATTATTTCTCTTCTTCTGCTGGGTTTAGGCTGCCTTTGCTGTTCTGCTTCTATTTCCTTTAGGTGTGCTGTTAGATTTTGTATTTGGCATTTTTCTTGTTTCTTGAGATAGACCTGGATTGAGATGTATTTTCCTCTCAGGACTGCCTTCGCTGCATCCCAAAGCGTTTGGATTATTGTATTTTCATTTTCGTTTGTTTCCATATATTTTTAAATTTCTTCTCTGATTGCCTGGTTGACCCACTCATTCTTTAGTAGGGTGTTCTTTAACCTCCATGCTTTTGGAGGTTTTCCAGACTTTTTCCTGTGGTTGATTTCAAGCTTCATAGCATTGTGGTCTGAAAGTATGCATGGTATAATTTCAATTCTTGTAAACTTATGAAGGGCTGTTTTGTGACCCAGTATATGATCTATCTTGGAGAATGTTCCATGTGCACTCGAGAAGAAAGTATATTCTGTTGCTTTGGGATGCAGAGTTCTAAATATATCTGTCAAGTCCATCTGATCCAATGTATCATTCAGGGCCCTTGTTTCTTTATTGACTGTGTGTCTAGATGATCTATCCATTTCTGTAAGTGGGGTGTTAAAGTCCCCTGCAATGACCACATTCTTATCAATAAGGTTGCTTATGTTTATGAGTAATTGTTTTATATATCTGGGGGCTCGGGTATTTGGCGCATAGACATTTATAATAGTTAGCTCTTCCTGGTGGATAGACCCTGTGATTATTATATAATGCCCTTCTTCATCTCTTGTTACAGCCTTTAATTTAAAGTCTAGTTTGTCTGATATAAGTATGGCTACTCCAGCTTTCTTTTGGCTTCCAGGAGCATGATAAATAGTTCTCCATCCCCTCACTCTCAATCTAAAGGTGTCCTCAGATCTAAAATGAGTCTCTTGTAGACAGCAAATAGATGGGTCTTGTTTTTTTATCCATTCTGATACCCTATGTCTTTTGGTTGGCGCATTTAATCCATTTACATTCAGTGTTATTATAGAAAGATATGGGTTTAGAGTCATTGTGATGTCTTTATTATTTATGCTTGTAGTGATGTCTCTGGTACTTTGTCTCACAGGATCCCCCTTAGGATCTCTTGTAGGGCTGGTTTAATGGTGACAAATTCCTTCAGTTTTTGTTTGTTTGGGAAGACCTTTATCTCTCCTTCTATTCTAAATGACAGACTTGCTGGATAAAGGATTCTCGGCTGCATATTTTTCCTGTTCAGCACATTAAAGATCTCATGCCAATCCTTTTGTGGCCTGCCAAGTTTCAAAAGAGAGATCAGTCACGAGTTATAGGTCTCTCTTTATATGTGAGGGCACATTTACCCATTGCTGCTTTCAGAATTTTCTCTTTATCCTTGTATTTTGCCAGTTTCACTATGATATGTCGTGCAGAAGATCGATTCAAGTTACGTCTGAAGGGAGTTCTCTGTGCCTCTGGGATTTCAATGCCTTTTTCCTTCCCCAGTTCAGGGAAGTTCTCAGCTATTATTTCTTCAAGGACCCCTTCAGCACCTTTCCCTCTCCCTTCCTCCTCTGGGATACCAATTATGCGTATATTATTTCTTTTTAGTGTATCACTTAGTTCTCTAATTTTCCCCTCATACTCCTGGATTTTTTTATCTCTCTTTTTTCAGCTTCCTCTTTTTCCATAACTTTATCTTCTAGTTCACCTATTTTCTCCTCTGCCTCTTCAATCCGAGCCGTCATTGTTTCCATTTTGTTTTGCATTTCGTTTAAAGCTTTTTTCAGTTCCTCCTGACTGTTCCTTAGTCCCTTGATCTCTGTAGCAAGAGATTCTCTGCTGTCCTATATACTGTTTTCAAGCCCAGCGATTAATTTTATGACTATTATTCTAAATTCACTTTCTGTTATATTCTTTAAATCCTTTTCGATCAGTTCATTGGCTGTTGTTATTTCCTGGAGATTCTTCTGAGGGGAATTCTTCTGTTTGGTCATTTTGGATAGTCCCTGGAGTGGTGCAGGCCTGCAGGGCACTTCCCCTGTGCTGTGGTATATAACTGGAGTTGGTGGGCAGAGCCGCAGTCAGCCCTGATGTCTGCCTCCAGCCCACCGCTGGGGCCCCAGTCAGACCGGTGTGTGCCTTCTCTTCCCCTCTCCTAGGGGCGGGATTCACTGTGGGGTGGTGTGGCCCGTCTGGGCTACTTGCACACTGCCAGGCTTGTGGTGCTGGGGATCTGGCGTATTAGCTGGGGTGGGTAGGCAAGGTGCACGGGGGCAGGAGGGGCAGGCTTAGCTCACTTCTCCTTAGGTGATCCACTTCAGGAGGGGCCCTGTGGCAGCGGGCCCAGATCCGCTGCCGGAGGTTTGGCTCCGCAGAAGCACAGAGTTGGGTGTTTGTGCAGAGCGAGCAAGTTCCCTGGCAGGAACTGGTTCCCTTTGGGATTTTGGCTGGGGGATGGGCGAGGGAGATGGCGCTGGCGAGCGCCTTTGTTCCCCGCCAAATAGCTCTCGGGGCTCAGCAACTCTCCTTCCCTTTGTCCTCCAGCCTTCCCGCTTTCCGAGCAGAGCTGTTAACTTATGACCTCCCAGATGCTAAGTCGCGTTTGCTGTCGGAACACACTCCGTCCGGCCCCTCCGCTTTTGCCAGCCAGACTCAGGGGCTCTGCTTGGCCGGCAGGCCGCCCCTCCGCCCCAGCTCCCTCCCGCCAGTCTGTGGAGCGCACACCGCCTCACCGCCCTTCCTACCCTCTTCCGTGGGCCTCTAGTCTGCGCTTGGCTCCGGAGACTGGAGACTCCGTTCTGCTAGTCTTCTGGTGGTTTTCTGGGTTAGTTAGGCAGGTGTAGGTGGAATCTAAGTGATCAGCAGGACGCGCAGTGAGCCCAGCGTCCTCCTGTGCCGCCATCTTCCTCTCTCTCCAACTTACCATATTTTAAAATATCACTACTTCCTCACCATATACAACCACTGGCCCGACTTTAATCTCTGCAGCACAAGTACAAAAATTATTACAATAGCACATTACTTAATTGTTTCTGCTTCTTGATAACATCCATCCATGAATAAGGCCTGACTTCCTTAATCCTTTTTCAGAATCAACTAGCACAAGTCCATACCTTCCACATTCTGTGAGGAGCCCTTCCCATCTCAGTCCTCCTAAAGTTCTATTTGAGTGTGTTTTCCTTGCTGTGGCAACCAAATAAAACTAACTTTGAAGTTTATGTCACTTCAGATATGTTCCTGGTGGCCTTTGGTTGGTAGGCTTCAATATTACAAATAAATAAATTGACTTTCCTTATTCCTTTGAACCTGATTAGCCTGATTTCTATACTTACATCTAGGATTCTCATTTCCTTTGTGGCACATGACCAGATTGTCTTGAGTGAGTGGGATGCTCACTTCTCAAAGCCCAATTCATGTACGCATTAGTGAATAACGATAATGTATGCTCTATGCACTACCTCGCTGATACCAGATGACCCTTCTGTTTCTTGTGACCGTTCTCTGTGAAAGCCTTTAGACAAATGGGAAAGGAAAAATGCAAGGGCTTATCTGAGGCATCCACCAATCCCAAAGTCAGTGCCTTTAGCAATTTGCTTTTGCTTGTTCCAGAAACACATACGTTCTCTGCAGAGATGTCTCCAATTTGATAACGGAGATGGTGTTTTAGTTTCGTTTATTCCCCCTATCAATTCATACCCCTTTACTTCGTTGTCACTTTTCTTGTTCTGAGAAAGCCAAGAGTTACCCTCAATTTCTTCTGGAAATGTCTATTTTTTTTCTTAGGATTTCCTTCAAAAACTCCTCCACTCAGTCTGTCAGGAGTGACAATGATGGGAATGCGCCTTGTGCTAAAGCCACATTACACTCTGTTGAATTAGCACATGAAAAATAGAGATATTTATTGAACTGAGGACTCATTTACAAAGTCCGCTCTCTAATATTTCTTTGTAAATTTAGATTTTTTTCAAACTGTGTTAACTTGAAATTCACACTATTCTTCCAATGATGTATATTCATTTTTGTTGATGTATTAGGTTTCTTCTCATTTCAGCAGACTTTCTCTTCAGCAACTTCTAATAACTACACAATTTCTTGAAATATCCATTTGTGTCTTTTACAATATATTAAGACTCAGGACAGTCTTTTATGGCTTTGTACTTATTCTTAGTATGAACAAAATGTGCACTAAATATTGGAACAGTTTTTTGGCCTTTTTTTCCTCTGAGCTAGTGTTTGGTTTTGATGTTTTAATCATCACAAACTGTGCAGAAGTTAAATATCTGACGGATGGGGTGAAGGAGAGAAAAATAAGAATAATCTTATACAAAAACCAAACCAAAACAACAACATGGCAAAAGGATATTGTTTCCCTATAATGGGGAAAGTGGGCATCCTATATTTAGGCATTTATACATTGATCACCAACACAAGGATCTTTTATTACATATTCAGATGTGAGAGATGGAAAAACACTAATATTAGGCATTTGTTTGGATTCATTGCGTGTTTTCTTAAGCTTGACAAAATTTTTGATTTATTAAAGTACAAAAGGTTTTGATTTAATTTTCTTTTTAACCTATTAAAGTTCTGATTTATTAAAGTTGTATTGTGCAATTTAATTTCAACCTATGAACCTGCTGGATTTATTTTATGTTTAAATTTACACCCTAGAAGTAATTCAAAGAATTGTTTCACAAGTCAGTGTTGCTTAGGGTCATGGGTAGAGTTCATTTACATATTTACCTTGTAGAACTATTGCTGCCCCCGCTAACTTCATTCATACAGATGCCTTGGGGTGGAAATGGGGACAGAATTTGAAACGAAATTTGAAAGTATTTCCAAATGGCCTTGGAATTTGAGTTTGTGAGTTCTCAGGAGTAAGTGATAAGTCTCCTGAGGCTAATTGTCAGAGAGGAAATGCTGTATTCTCACTGCACCAAGGTATGGTAAGAAATAAACTAAGACATATCCACCATTCAAGATAACCATATTTCATCAATTCTAAAATGACATTCATTGTAAAATGAATGTGTTTTTTTGTGGGTTATTTGTTTTTTTCTGTTTGTAAAGCGACCAAAAAAATCATCCACTGCAAAATCTTGAAACAAATGTTACCACTTAAGGTTTTCTGTGTGGACTCAGTCAATGAGTTACTTAATTCAAACATAGGATGATGATTGTGGTGATGATGGTGATATCATTCTTCAGCATACATTAGGTAGAAAACAGGCAAATGCATTAATTAAGGGATTTCTAAAACATCATCACATTCGAAATTCAACTCTTCTGCATCAACTTGGAACTCAGAAGCATCAATGCCAGTGTTTTGTTTTGTATTCATCATCATAAAATATAATCCTTTGTGCCATTAAGATTATTAGTGCAACGTTTCTTACATGAGTCTATACCATTATCCCTACTTTCTAGGCTGAAGCCTATTTTACAAGCTGGAAATCTGGCACTTTTTTTTTTTTTTTAACTTTGCGATACATTGATAACAAGTATATCCTGACTATCATCTAGTCAACAGACTGTAAAATATGTCCCAACTTCAGAATTGCTTTATTATTTTTAAAAGGTGCATTTCAGAACCAGTAAAATATGGCCTTAGTTCTCCTTACTGACATTTTTCCTATAAGGTGCTGTGGTTCAAAGAAAGAATTTTCAGACTGATTCTCCCACAAGCACATACATTTATTAACTTGCAAGCCAATGAGGGGTCAAAACAATAAAGTTAGGTATTTTGGAATTCAGCTAACCTTCTGACAGAAGTCATGAGACAAAATCCTTCTGTAAGCAGCTGCACACAGGCACAGAGGACTATTCCAACCTAGGCCTCCATTTCAAAGATGAGCGATTATGAACCACTTATGCTCATACACTATTCAGACCAGGATGGGAGTGCCTCTACAATATTTCTATCCAAACCACATATCTTAACCAAACCACATATATTAACTACCACTGAATTTCAACAGTTAAAAAATTGTTCCTAATATCCAGTATGCTAATGAAAATACCATTGCTTCATTGGCCTATGGATATACAACTTTAAATAAATTCTCCTACATTATAATGTGAAGACAAATTGCATGCTACTGATGTGGAATAATTTTAAAGAAAATTACAATACAAAAGATGTGTAACGTGATCAATAGTTTTTTCTTTATCAAAATGGTGATGCAAGGCTAGTGGATTTGCCACCCTCGGTCCCCTTGTTTCTCTAGTTCACTAACACTAGCAAGTGTTGAACGAAATGTTTAAAAGTGTTTTTCTTTGGCTCTTTCTCAAAATGGCTCTCAATATTTGGGGGAAATAAATTGGCCCTCTTTCCTTTGTACAAAAGAGTTATTTTTAGCATAAATAAATATATAGATTTACAAAGTATGTATCTCATATAAGTACCTAAAATACAAAATATATAAAAACAGATGTTTGGCACAAATAAATACTAAATGATCTAATAGTATAGATGGCTGAGTTAGATCTTAAATCAGTAATTGAGGTCACAAAAGCAGAATACTGGATTTCTAAGATTATTTTTATCATCCTTTTGCTTCTCCAAAGTAATCTCATTTCATTAACATCAACCGCAGGGCTCTTGATCATGGGCTATGCACAATAAACCATAGAATATACTGGAAGGCATTGTGGTCTGACAGGAATCTTTCCTTTAAGGAGCTGATGCCTTCAGCAGCTTCCGGCTTGGTCAGTACAGATGCCAGAGGCCCAGTAGAGTACCACTCTGTCCCTCCAGCAGATGAAGAACACACTCCTCTTCCTTACCATTTAGAAACAGGAACTTCAAACCCTACAAATCATGAATGTGGAAGGTTTCCCCAAATAATCTCATGCCGTATGTATTAGAATGCTTTTAGGACACATACTCATTTTTGACAAATATAGTGTGTACGTGTATGCATGTGTATGTATGGATATGTGTTTGTGTGTGTATGTGTGTGTGCACGCATGCGTGTGTAAGACAGAGACCCTAGTAATTGTTAAAGCCAGGCCTAGAGAATTTTTGGCTCTAATTTAAAGATGGCATAATGCTAGAGATTTCCAGAAAGAAGCATTTTATTAGATGTTGTTTCTAGGTAGACCCAAAGTATGTATGCCCCACTTTGCCAAGATTTCTTCATCAACCATTCCAATTATGGTTAGCTGCAAACTGAACCACTCTCTCATTAATTCTGGCCCTGTCTTCTCATAGCTTTTCACTATTTACATCCATTTTTTCCTCTAATAATTGTTGGAATCTGTATTCCTGGGCTCGTTCATACACCAAATCAATCAGAATTGCTATAAGTCTGACTTCACAACAGACACCCCTAATCCTCTACTGGTACTTTTTCCCACTAAGGTTTGAAAATGGTTTACAATCCAGTTTTTGCTACATCAAATGCTGTATATTCAACTTCTGAAAGATACCCTTATATCACCCCCTCTTTTCATTTCTCAATGACTAACATAACTGTTTAATCTGATTCATTTTTTTTTTTTTTGCATTCATTCTTGACTGTACACATTCCAATCTAATTTTACACTGTGCTACTGAACTAAGGATGACTTTGCCCACCTAGATGACATTTTATCATGTCTGGAGATATTTTTCCTTGTCACAGTTAGGGATCATAGGGCTACTACTTGGCACTTAGTGAGTAGAAACTAAGAATGCTGCTGAACACCCTACAGTTAACAAAATAGAATGATAAAGAATTATCCATTCCAAAATGTCAATGGTGCTGACACATTGATTTTGAGAAACCTGTGCTCTACACTGATATACTTGTAATAGTGCCTTCATTAACTTTGCTATAAACTTTTTGTGTAATACTGTAAAAAAAAAAAAAAAGTGTTCCATGATCTGCCTTCCCCTCAAGAATATTCCTAGATCTAGAATAATAATTTGTACATTAAATCTGCTTACTAAAATTTAATTAGATTAAATAGCCCATGTCTGCTTGTCTCTAGTGTGTGTTTGTATATGTGGGTAACAAAAAGAAGTCATATATATAAAAGTGACTCTAATGATAAATCAGTAACTATGTGAATATTAACTCTGTTACCCCCTAGAGGGTCTCACAGAATGCTGCAAAAATTTTGAAAAACACTTTTTGTATTGCATTGAATTATTATGGATTATTTTCATAAGTGATCAGAATGAATCACAATAGGTCATAAGAATGTGATCTATCTATTACTTTGTGTGTATAAGCATAATATGCACTATAGGTTTAAAACAATATTTTAAACTATTTTGGATAATTTCCAGTTAAATGAGTCAGACCTGCCATAGGTCTGACCTGGGAATCAGAATTACGGAATAATAGATAATAGTGTTAGAAAGAGCCCATTTGTCCCAGACATTTGAGTGTAGGGAAGTCCGGTATTATTTTCATATTTAAAATGATGTGTTCTGAGTCCAAGAACGTTTGTACACCTGGTCTAGATTCATGATCGTGATATGTTTCTAAGATAGGATTTAAATCCCAAACCGTCATTTTATTTTTGTAAGTCATTAAGCAGATAGTTTTTTTGATCAATGAGTTATTGTTTACTCCCCACCTTAACATTTATTTTCCTTTGGAATGCATCATGATATAGTGAAGGGGGCACTGATTTTATTATCTAAAGACCCTGGATTTGAAAGTCAGTTCTTACTTAGTGACCTAAAGTGGGGATCAAGAACTTTTTTCTTTTCTTTTCTTTTTTTTCCATAAAGGACCAAATAGTAAATATTTTTGCCTTGCAGGGCATATGGTTTCTGTTGTATATACTCAGTTCATCCACTGTAGAGAGAAAGCATCCATAGACAAGATGTAAATGAATGGGCATAGCTTTCAGTATAACTTTAATTATAGAAACAGGTGATGGGCAAATTTGGACCACAGGCCGTATATTGGCACCTCTGAGGAGGAGCAAATCACTGCACCATCTCAACTATAATATGGAGGACCAGAGCTTAGCTCACTGGTTTGAAATAATTTAGAATAACTGAGATGATGTAAGTAACATACCTATGAGAGGATATAGCCCGTTGCAGACATTAAATACACTATCATTGTTATGGAGGCAAGTAAATTAATGTTTAAGCTCATTCATAAAATATTCTTTAGACAAGTCCATGAGACAGAATTAATTAAGTTACAAAGGACTGAGATTATAAGGTAACTTGAGCTTTAATGATACTCATGCCAAAAATTTTCCATTGAAATCTCTGTAACTTGAAGCTTGTTATTTTTTTCCTATAAGAAGAGCAGAAAAAAATTGAAATTACTCTTTTAAGAAGATACTACAAAAAGCAGTCGGATTCTCTAAATCTAAGTAAGCTTCATCATTACAAAACAGGAAAAAAGGAAAACATTTGGGGTTCCGGAAGATGGCGGCGTAGGAGGACGCGAGGCTCACAACGCGTCCTGCCGATCACTTAGATTCCACCTACACCTGCCTAAAGAACCCAGAAAACCGCCAGAGGATTAGCAGAAGGGAGTCTCCGGAGTCAAGCGCAGACTAGAGGCCCACGGAAGAGGGTAGGAAGGGCGGCGAGGCGGTGCGCGCTCCACGGACTGGCGGGAGGGAGCCGGGGCGGAGGGGTGGCTCGCCGGCCAAGCGGAGCCCCCGAGTCTGGCTGGCAAAAGCGGAGGGGCCGGACAGACTGTGTTCCGACAGCAAGCGCGACTTAGCGTCTGGGAGGTCATAAGTTAACAGCTCTGCTCGGAAAGCGGGAAGGCTGGAGGACAAAGGGAGGGGGAGCTGCTGAGCCCCCAGACGGCAGAGCTCAGCTTGGCGGGGAACAAAGGCGCCAGCGCCATCTCCCCCGCCCATCCCCCAGCCAAAATCCCAAAGGGAACCGGTTCCTGCCAGGGAACTTGCTCGCTCCGCGCAAACACCCAACTCCGTGCTTCTGCGGAGCCAAACCTCCGGCAGCGGATCTGACTCCCTCCCGCTGCCACAGGGCTCCTCCTGAAGTGGATCACCTAAGGAGAAGCGAGCTAAGCCTGCCCCTCCAGCCCCCGTGCACCTTGCCTACCCAGCCCAGCTAATACGCCAGATCCCCAGCAACACAAGCCTGGCAGTGTGCAAGTAGCCCAGACGGGACACGCCACCCCACAGTGAATCCCGCCCCTAGGAGAGGGGAAGAGAAGGCACACACCAGTCTGACTGTGGCCCCAGCAGTGGGCTGGGGGCAGACATCGGGTCGGACTGCGGCCCCGCCCACTAACTCCAGTTATACACCACAACACAGGGGAAGTGCACTGCAGGTCCTCACCACGCCAGGGACTCTCCAAAATGACCAAACGGAAGAATTCCCCTCAGAAGAATCTCCAGGAAATAACAACAGCTAATGAACTGATCAAAAAGGATTTAAATAATATAACAGAAAGTGAATTTAGAATAATAGTCATAAAATTAATCGCTGGGCTTGAAAACAGTATACAGGACAGCAGAGAATCTCTTGCATAAAGATCGAGGGACTAAGGAACAGTCACGAGGAGTTGAAAAACGCTTTAAACGAAATGCAAAACAAAATGGAAACCACAATGGCTCGGCTTGAAGAGGCAGAGGAGAGAATAGGTGAACTAGAAGATAAAGTTATGGAGAAAGAGGAAGCTGAAAGAAAGAGAGATAAAAAAATCCAGGAGTATGAGGGGAAAATTAGAGAACTAAGTGATACACTAAAAAAAAATAATATACGCATAATTGGTATCCCAGAGGAGGAAGAGAGAGGGAAAGGTGCTGAAGGGGTACTTGAACAAATTATAGCTGAGAACTTCCCTGAACTGGGGAAGGAAAAAGGCATTGAAATCCAAGAGGCACAGAGAACTCCCTTCAGACGTAACTTGAATCGATCTTCTGCACGACATATCATAGTGAAACTGGCAAAATACAAGGATAAAGAGAAAATTCTGAAAGCAGCAAGGGATAAACGTGCCCTCACATATAAAGGGAGACCTATAAGACTCGTGACTGATCTCTCCTTTGAAACTTGGCAGGCCAGAAAGGCTTGGCACGATATCTACAGTGTGCTAAACAGAAAAAATATGCAGCCGAGAATCCTTTATCCAGCAAGTCTGTCATTTAGAATAGAAGGAGAGATAAAGGTCTTCCCAAACAAACAAAAACTGAAGGAATTTGTCACCATTAAACCAGCCCTACAAGAGATCCTAAGGGGGATCCTGTGAGACAAAGTACCAGAGACATCACTACAAGCATAAATAATAAAGACATCACAATGACTCTAAACCCATATCTTTCTATAATAACACTGAATGTAAATGGATTAAATGCGCCAACCAAAAGACATAGGGTATCAGAATGGATAAAAAAACAAGACCCATCTATTTGCTGTCTACAAGAGACTCATTTTAGATCTGAGGACACCTTTAGATTGAGAGTGAGGGGATGGAGAACTATTTATCATGCTACTGGAAGCCAAAAGAAAGCTGGAGTAGCCATACTTATATCAGACAAACTAGACTTTAAATTAAAGGCTGTAACAAGAGATGAAGAAGGGCATTATATAATAATCACAGGGTCTATCCACCAGGAAGAGCTAACTATTATAAATGTCTATGCGCCAAATACCCGAGCCCCCAGATATATAAAACAATTACTCATAAACATAAGCAACCTTATTGATAAGAATGTGGTCACTGCAGGGGACATTAACACCCCACTTACAGAAATGGATAGATCATCTAGACACACAGTCAATAAAGAAACAAGGGCCCTGAATGATACATTGGATCAGATGGACTTGACAGATATATTTAGAACTCTGCATCCCAAAGCAACAGAATATACTTTCTTCTCGAGTGCACATGGAACATTCTCCAAGATAGATCATATACTGGGTCACAAAACAGCCCTTCATAAGTTTACAAGAATTGAAATTATACCATGCATACTTTCAGACCACAATGCTATGAAGCTTGAAATCAACCACAGGAAAAAGTCTGGAAAACCTCCAAAAGCATGGAGGTTAAAGAACACCCTACTAACGAATGAGTGGGTCAACCAGACAATTAGAGAAGAAATTAAAATATATATGGAAACAAACGAAAATGAAAATACAACAATCCAAACGCTTTGGGATGCAGCGAAGGCAGTCCTGAGAGGAAAATACATTGCAATCCAGGCCTATCTCAAGAAACAAGAAAAATCCCAAATACAAAACCTAACAGCACACCTAAAGGAAATAGAAGCAGAACAGCAAAGGCAGCCTAAACCCAGCAGAAGAAGAGAAATAATAAAGATCAGAGCAGAAATAAACAATATAGAATCTAAAAAAACTGTAGAGCAGATCAACGAAACCAAGAGTTGGTTTTTTGAAAAAATAAACAAAATTGACAAACCTCTAGCCAGGCTTCTCAAAAAGAAAAGGGAGATGACCCAAATAGATAAAATCATGAATGAAAATGGAATGATTACAACCAATCCCTCAGAGATACAATCAATTATCAGGGAATACTATGAAAAATTATATGCCAGCAAATTGGACAACCTGGAAGAAATGGACAAATTTCTAAACACCCACACTCTTCCAAAACTCAATCAGGAGGAAATAGAAAGCTTGAACAGACCCATAACCAGCGAAGAAATTGAATCGGTTATCAAAAATCTCCCAACAAATAAGAGTCCAGGACCAGATGGCTTCCCAGGGGAGTTCTACCAGACATTTAAAGCAGAGATAATACCTATCCTTCTCAAGCTATTCCAAGAAATAGAAAGGGAAGGAAAACTTCCAGACTCATTCTATGAAGCCAGTATTACTTTGATTCCTAAACCAGACAGAGACCCAGTAAAAAAAGAGAACTACAGGCCAATATCCCTGATGAATATGGATGCAAAAATTCTTAATAAGATACTAGCAAATCGAATTCAACAGCATATAAAAAGAATTATTCACCATGATCAAGTGGGATTCATTCCTGGGATGCAGGGCTGGTTCAACATTCGCAAATCGATCAACGTGATACATCACATTAACAAAAAAAAAGAGAAGAACCATATGATCCTGTCAATCGATGCAGAAAAGGCCTTTGACAAAATCCAGCACCCTTTCTTAATAAAAACCCTTGAGAAAGTCGGGATAGAAGGAACATACTTAAAGATCATAAAGGCCATTTATGAAAAGCCCACAGCTAACATCATCCTCAACGGGGAAAAACTGAGAGCTTTTTCCCTGAGATCAGGAACACGACAGGGATGCCCACTGTCACCGCTGTTGTTCAATATAGTGCTGGAAGTTCTAGCATCAGCAATCAGACAACAAAAGGAAATCAAAGGCATCAAAATTGGCAAAGATGAAGTCAAGCTTTCGCTTTTTGCAGATGACATGATATTATACATGGAAAATCCGATAGACTCCACCAAAAGTCTGCTAGAACTGATACATGAATTCAGCAAAGTTGCAGGATACAAAATCAATGTGCAGAAATCAGTTGCATTCTTATACACTAACAATGAAGCAACAGAAAGACAAATAAAGAAACTGATCCCATTCACAATTGCACCAAGAAGCATAAAATACCTAGGAATAAATCTAACCAAAGATGTAAAAAATCTGTATGCTGAAAACTATAGAAAGCTTATGCAGGTAATTGAAGAAGATATAAAGAAATGGAAAGACATTCCATGCTCATGGATTGGAAGAATAAATATTGTCAAAATGTCAATACTACCCAAAGCTATCTACACATTCAATGCAATCCCAATCAAAATTGCACCGGCATTCTTCTCGAAACTAGAACAAGCAATCCTAAAATTCATATGGAACCACAAAAGGCCCCGAATAGCCAAAGTAATTTTGAAGAAGAAGACCAAAGCAGGAGGCATCACAATCCCAGACTTTAGCCTCTACTACAAAGCTGTCATCATCAAGACAGCATGGTATTGGCACAAAAACAGACACATAGACCAATGGAATAGAATAGAAACCCCAGAACTAGACCCACAAACGTATGGCCAACTCATCTTTGACAAAGCAGGAAAGAACATCCAATGGAAAAAAGACAGTCTCTTTAACAAATGGTGCTGGGAGAACTGGACAGCAACATGCAGAAGGCTGAAACTAGACCACTTTCTCACACCATTCACAAAAATAAACTCAAAATGGATAAAGGACCTGAATGTGAGACAGGAAACCATCAAAACCCTAGAGGAGAAAGCAGGAAAAGACCTCTCTGACCTCAGCCGTAGCAATCTCTTACTCGACACATCCCCAAAGGCAAGGGAATTAAAAGCAAAAATGAACTACTGGGACCTTATGAAGATTAAAAGCCTCTGCACAGCAAAGGAAACAACCAACAAAACTAAAAGGCAACCAACGGAATGGGAAAAGATATTTGCAAATGACATATCGGACAAAGGGCTAGTATCCAAAATCTATAAAGAACTCACCAAACTCCACACCCGAAAAACAAATAACCCAGTGAAGAAATGGGCAGAACACATGAATAGACACTTCTCTAAAGAAGACATCTGGATGGCCAACAGGCACATGAAAAGATGCTCAACGTCACTCCTTATCAGGGAAATACAAATCAAAACCACACTCAGATATCACCTCATGCCAGTCAGAGTGGCTAAAATGAACAAATCACGAGACTATAGATGCTGGAGAGGATGTGGAGAAACGGGAACCCTCTTGCACTGTTGGTGGGAATGCAAATTGGTGCAGCCGCTCTGGAAAGCAGTGTGGAGGTTCCTCAGAAAATTAAAAATAGACCTACCCTATGACCCAGCAATAGCACTGCTAGGAATTTACCCAAGGGATACAGGAGTACTGATGCATAGGGGCACTTGTACCCCAATGTTTATAGCAGCACTCTCAACAATAGCCAAATTATGGAAAGAGCCTAAATGTCCATCAACTGATGAATGGATAAAGAAATTGCGGTTCATATACACAATGGAGTACTACATGGCAATGAGAAAGAACAAAATATGGCCCTTTGTAGCAACGTGGATGGAACTGGAGAGTGTGATGCTAAGTGAAATAAGCCATACAGAGAAAGACAGATACCATATGTTTTCACTCTTATGTGGATCCTGAGAAACTTAATAGAAACCCATGGAGGAGGGGAAGGAAAAAAAACAAAAAAAGAGGTTAGAGTGGGAGAGAGCCAAAGCATAAGAGACTCTTAAAAACTGAGAACAAACTGAGGGTTGATGGGGGGTGGGAGGGAGCAGAGGGTGGGTGATGGATATTGAGGAGGGCACCTTTTAGGATGAGCACTGGGTGCTGTATGGAAACCAATTTGACAATAAATTTCATATATTGAAAAAAAAATTAAAAAAATAAAATATGGTATGTTAGTCATTTGGAGGATGACTCTTCGGCCTAGGTAATGGCCTATCAGTCTTGTTGGACACACTGTTATATTATATAAAGAACACTGCTTCTTGATTACCACGGGGAAGATTTTCATTTCCTCAGTAGGACTGAGCAGAAAATAAAATGAGGTTCAAAATTTACCAAAAAAGTTCTGTACACAACTTATTAACTGTCAATACCTAAGAACCAAATAATGTCCAATGTGAATGAAAGCAGAGAGATTATTCCGATAAAACTATAAAACATAGATAGATAAAATGGATGGATGACTCAGATTGCACCCCACTGTGTAAGCAGCACCATGAAACTCCGGAAGTCACAAGGCAAGTAGAAGAGTCATGATTATAACGTCGCCTGAGCAAGGCAGGCTTGACCACAAGGCACTTGACAGCCTCAGAAGAAGGGAGCAGGGGTTTGGCAGCTTCATTCTGTTCCCGACACTGATTTAATATTAATACCTGGAGTTATGTTTTCTGTAGTTTCATGAATTAAATGATATGCTCACCACTTAGGTGGGAGGTATCCTAAGTCTTATACATATGACGTTAAGAAAGATGTCTATAAAGTCCTTATTTCCTGGGCCCACAGACCCCTGGAAGAGGACTAGCAGGAGAATTAAGTGGAAAAAGTCTAGGCACCATGATTTGAATCATACATATCATGTAGGTGACCTTGGAAAAAGAACTTAACCTTTCTGAGCTTCTGTTTCCTCAGTGCAAAATAGGGATGATGATATACAACTTTTAGGGCTACTAACAGTGTTAGCTAACATACGTAAAAATGTCGGATTCCTACAAGGCATTCAGCTTATGTGGTTAAATTCTGAACAAATCTCTGATTCCTGTTACCTCAAAAATGTACCTGCAAATTCTCACACTACGTCTAGGTTGAATAGGAATTGCCTATCTTAAATTCTTGTGGTTGCAAGGTTGCAAGTAACACACAAATATATGAATTAGCCTTAGGCAAAGAAGAAGAGTAAAGGGATTGGGGGGGGGGGAGGGGAGGGGAGGGTTGGGGTGGGGTGGGGAGGGGCGAGGCAAGGCGAGGAGAGGGTGGAGGTGAAAACCAAGACTGAAGGTCGAGAAGAGGACATGTGTATGAGCACAGTGCTTCATTTCTAGGTACCCAGGAGAAAGAGATCTAGAATGAGAAATCAGCAAACCCATTACCAACACAGACTGTACTTTCTCCATTTCTTGACTTTGCTTCTCCATGTGTTTCCATTTATTTGTATCTCTTTGCAACTCAGATTTCTCAATGTTTCCATCTTTGTCTACTCAACAATTCAAAGAGTACATATTCACCACTCAAGAGAACACACTAACTGTGTAGCAATCACTTATTTCAGCTCCTCAGGGAAGAGGACTGATTGCATTGTGAGGCCAACCAAAAAATATAAAAACAACAGCCAGAGGATCAGATTTGGGCAACAGAAATTTGTGGACTGCTCTTGAATAAAGCGTGCCAATAGGTCACTGGGATTTGGGAAGAAATAGTAAAATATATTTACCATGAATATCTAGTAATGACTACTGATTATTTTCCTAGATAATGGTGGCAAGATTAGAATTAATTTTTTTTTCATTTAAGTATTAATTTGACTAAAATAATAGTAGCTATCATTATGAGTTCTTACTGTCCATGGGGCAATCATTTTTACAGGCATTGTCTCATTAATCTCCACAGACTTTTGGGTAGGTGCTTTCATTATCCTCAGTTAGAGATGAGGACATTTAGGCCCAGAGAGGATGTACAAAACTGCATGCTTTAAAATCTATTTTTTAGGGTAGAATAACTGTAAACCCGTTGAGCAGTCAAGAGTAAGTTTGGGGACTAAATATCACAAATATGCCAATAAGAATCTGAAAGAAAATGGAAGACATTTTCCTGGGATGCTAGGCACATCTTATTTTGCTAAGACAAGGAAGGTGAGAGGAAATTACCCGACTTCAAAATAACAAATGCTTTTTAAATAACAAAAATGCTTCATTTTAATGATTATGATAAACCTTAAAATCAACACGGAAATTTCAACCTATGATTTCAATGAATCTCTTAATTTTACAATGTAAGTTTTTAAGTCCTGA
The DNA here is from genome assembly GCF_023721935.1 of Panthera uncia. Taxonomy (NCBI): domain Eukaryota; kingdom Metazoa; phylum Chordata; class Mammalia; order Carnivora; family Felidae; genus Panthera; species Panthera uncia. Next base: position 8,911,018 of record NC_064809.1, on the reverse strand, counting down.
GATATACAATTCTAAATATACCTTTAGGTAATATAAGGCTATAAATAAGATAATGTGCAATGGTACAACATACATTACAGCAGTTTAGCTAATGCAACTCCAGGGTAAATTTGCCAGGCATGTGTCAGCCAAACTTAGAGAATTGTGCAAGTAAGAGCCAAACCTAATACTGTACTTAAGAAAATGGTGAAATGAAAAGTAGCCTTCGAAAGGGAAAAAGCATTAAACAAAAACAAAACAAACAAAAAAAAGATATGAAACAGGATATAGAACAAGGATAAAGGTGACAAGGGCAAAGTCAAAAACAGTAATTATAACCTCTTGTGGGAGAACCAACTTCGAGAGTTAAAACTTGTCTTACAATTTTGTGAACATAGAATATTAACCTGATATAAAGGGAAGAGGGAAGTAGCACGTCAGCTTGCACGTTACAGTTCAAACACATACAGATTTTCAGCAAACACGTCTTCATCCAGGAAATAAAAGAGCCCAGTTTTATATAGGTTGCAGTTCCTAAGCCAATTTTCTATAAATACCCCACTGATGTCAAGTGAATTACAGTCTTCTCCAGCTAAGGGAGCTGTAGGCAAACCCAGAAGCCTATTAAGAAGCAAATGACAAGCTTCAGGCACCTAACTGCATTAGCTCATCACCAGTAAGACACCAGAAGTCTAAAAACTAATCTGACTGGGGACTGACTGGAATTGAATCTACTCTAGGATTCCCCCACCCCCTGCCCTCTTAAAAGCATTGTATGTTTAAGGAAAAAATCTGTTTATTAGTTTGGTCAAAGGCAATTTTATTTTCTCTTTTAGCCAATAAGATAAAATTATATGCTTTGCTTACTTTTACTAATATTTATAATAAGAGTATCATATGGGTAAGAACTTAAAAACAATTTTCAGAGAAAAATTAAGTATATACTTCTTATCTACTATTGCGTTGTTGGTGGCAGTCATAAATTATAGCTGGTATAAACACTCATCTCACTGCAAAGGACTCTCTTTCCCTACCGTCATGTTGCCAAAATTTCCTGTACTCTCTGCTGTCCATAGTGGACACCTACAGTATTTAATCTTTCTTTTTAAGTTATCAAGTGGTTATTTTCACTTGTAGCAGATACAATCCATGCTCTGCCCAGATGAAATCAGAACACTTACTTATTCTGGAGGCTTCTTCCTGGTAGCCTCTGTGCCTTGGCTTCAAACAGCCTATACCTGAAGTTCTTTCAGGAGTGCCTCCCTTGAGTTATCGGGAGCACCTAGCTGTCAGACAAAGAGCTGGTCAACAGTGCAGTTTGAGTCCCAGAGCCTTTGAAGGATGCTGTTACAGGAGTGAGAGCATGAAAGCTCAGCACCCTTGCTTCCAGTCGGGAAACATCCTAAAGTATGATTTATGCTCCCAGTCTCCCCTGTCAGAATCAGACTGAGATGGGGATTTTGCCTGAAATCATACTCTTGCCTGATTTCCTTTCCTCCCCTGCCCTGTGTCCCCCCCTACTCCCTACTGGTTTCCTTCAGAGCACTCCTTCAATAAATCACTACAGATGAATTCCCTTCTTACTCTACTTTGGGGAACTGGACCTAAGGTACCACTTTTCTCTCTTTTCTTGGTTTCTTTACTGTTATTCTCACTTAGCACTCATTCATTAGAAATTTCTTAAATACTGAGGGTGGGCCAGCCAGCTATTTTCCTATGCTCAAGGAGGTATTAGTTTATTAGGATAAAAATGAAAATTAATTGGGAGGGGTTGCTTTTACATGTCCACAAAGAAGCCTTCACCTACATTCTCATACGCAGCACCCATCATGGTAATCTCTTCCTAGGCTATACTGCACTTGACTTTTAAACGTACTAAGCAAGGATCAAGATGTGGCTGTAAAATCTTGGCTTTTACAAAAGCAAACAATCAATTCCAAAACACTTTTTTAATATATTAAGTGTGAACCAGAAGGCATATATAACCCCAAAAGATGTTAAGATAACACCTAGCACTTCTTGGTATATTAATTAAATGAATAGAAATGAGATTTGGTCCGACTAGTTCTTAAATGATATTAATTTGAATGTACTAACTGGAATGTATTCTAAGTTTTTGCTAACTGCAACTGTAAGGACCATTATTACATTGGTAAATTAGAAAATTAATTTATTAACCTATATGAAGTGAACTAAATGTAAGAAGAAACAACTGTTTTATGAAATACAATCATACATAGACAAAATTGAGAAGAATGCTAAAAATAGGTTATCAGATCAAAAGAAAAATTGGAGGTTATTAAATGTTAAAAAAAAATGAAAGGAGCCATATAGTGTTATTATAAGGAATAGTATTCCTATGACTTGCAGGGAAGATGTCAGAGTAGGAGTACTCTGAGATCACCTTGTTCCACTGATACAACCAGTCAAAAATCACAGTGTAAATAACCCAGAAGACAACCTAAAGACTGGCAGAACAGGCTTGCTACAGCTAAATGTACAGAAGAGCCCACATGGAAAAGGGCAAGAATGGAGACAAGGCTTGGAGCTATACGGACCTGTGGGATTTTTCACTGGACAGAGGGACACTAGGGGGTACAGAAAGGGGGGAAAAAACACTCTCACACCAAGCACCCCACTCACAGGGAACTTACACCTGGAAGATAAATCTATTTAACTTTGAAACCCGGGGGGGGGCTGAATTTTGTAAGTTATTATCATCAGTGGGGCTTAACACCTGGGACTTTAAAATTCGGTGGCTTATCTCTGAGAGATCCAGGAGGGTGAGAGGAAACTGAGTCCCTGCCCTTAAAGAAACACCATAAAAAACAGCCCCTTGGAGATAAAGCATAGAAGCAGCAGTTTGAAAAATGCCTGGGATATGCAGGAAGGAGATCTGTTTACTAACCTCAGAGCATGTGCTGGAGAGGCAGGGATTCTCAGGAGGCTTCTCCAGGAACAAAGGAGCCGGCAGACACCATTTCACTCCCCTGCACCCCCAGCCTAGATACAACAATATATGCTGGAGCACGGTGCAAGGTGCAAACACTTACAACATAACTTGTTAACAGTGTGTTTCCTGTTAACATGCTATCCTGTGGAAATGCCCCCCACTTCTCTTGCCATCACAGACCTGCACAAACCTTTCAATGGGTGTCTTGTCCCTGAATGGTTCAGTGGATCTGCCCCTTCCGACCCAGTCCACCTTGGTCCCCAGCAGCTACAGGTACCCTCCTGCAGTGGAACGATGCAGAATTTGTGGGCACCTAGACCCCACATTTTCCTGCAGACCTTTCTGCTCCAATGCCATTGGCTACAGTCCAGACAAAGAGGTGTCACAAACCTGACAATGTACAAGTAGTGCCAAAGGGGCCAGGGCTGTTCTAAAGTGACTCCATCCTAGGGAGTAGGGAAGATGACCATACATACCAGTCTAAAATGCAGTCCTAGAGGTGGGTGAGTGGCAGACATCTGGTCTGATTGCAGACCCTGCTCATGAACAAAAGCTTCCGAAGGGATAACACAGGGAAAGTGCCCTGAAGTTCGGGGTGTTCCATTTCTGGAAAAATACCTGGTCTGGTCTAACTCATTTTAAGCCCAAGGTAGCCCCAGAATGGCCTGATAACAACAACAAGGGAACAAATTCTGGCCACAAAAGACAAAGAGAGCCACTGAAGACAATTGGACTAAAGGCAAGAATGGCCCAGCCACAATAGCAGAGTCTACACAACACACATGAGACACCCCTGAAGCACCAGGTTCTGGTGAACAGGGGATACTGCACTGCAGGGCACTACAGGACCTCTTCTTCAAAAGGCCAACACTTGCAAGAGCAGGAAATGTAGCTGACTTTCTTAACACAGAAAAACAGATACAGAGAGTTAAACAAAATGAGGAGACAGAGGAATATGTCCCAAAAGAAAGATCAGGACAAAACCACAGCAAAAGACCTTAATGAAATGGAGGTAAGTAACATGCCTGATAGAGAATTGAGACTAATGGTCCTAAAGATACACACTAGACTTAAGAATGGAGGACCTTAGTGAGGCTCTCAACAAACAGAAAACAAAAGACAAGTGAGAGATGAACAACCCCATAACTCAACTGAAAATACACTAGAGGGAATAAATTCCATATTAAAGGAAGCAGATGAACAGATCAGTGAACTGGAGGATAGAGTAATGGAAAATAATCAACCTGAACAGGAGAGAGGAAACATAATAATAAAAATGAAAACAGATTTAGAGAATTCAGTGATAGCATCAAATGTAATGAAATTTGCATCATAGGTATCCCAGAAGGAGGAGAGACAAAAGGGCAGAAAATTCATTTGAAGAAATAATAGCCAGAATCTGGGGAAGCAAACAGAAATCCAGATACAGGAGTCAGGGAGAGCCCCCAACAAAATTGACCCAAGGAGGTCCACACCAGGACACAGTCATTAAAATACGAAAGAAAGAAAGAAAGAAAGAAAGAAAGAAAGAAAGAAAGAAAGAA